>NC_091097.1:6442860-6780360 GCF_024713975.1 Paralichthys olivaceus
GATCGAGAGTCAAAGTGAAGAAATCGGTACAGACATATGAGTGACTGTCAGAAGTTGTAGATTTGTGCAAAATAAGTGCACAAAAAACGTTGCTGGGTGTTTTTCCTCCACAGTATGTGAATACCAACATAACTGTATGTGTTGAATGCTGATAGTTGCACTGTTTATAGTCTGCGCAGTGATGTGGTTTGGATCTTTTCTCGTGTGTGTGGGGAAGTAGAGATGTTTTGCAACTCAGAGTGGTTTCCTTGTTGCCTTCCTCTGTACAGCTGTTGTAGGGCAGGTGTGCAACAACAGCTGTGGGGCTCCACTTGACTGCTGTAGTGTTGATTAGAGTTCAGTGAGTTTAACAGAAAATAAAAGAGGACTTCCAAAGGTCAACCCTGCTGAGTTCCCTCCATAAAATCTTTTTTTTCAGCCATAGCCCTTGGAAGGGTTTGATTGGCAAAACTTACTGCATTCTCAATAATGTTTTTTTAAATTTTTTTTTAAAGACTCCAAGTTCCTGGGCAGAGGAGGGCCAGGGAAGGAGAAGTGCTGGCGGACACAAGCGCTCAGCGTCGTGGGGAAGTGCAGAACACCTGAGGGAGGTGAGTGTTTCAGCCCATAATTGCAGCAGCTCTGTTTCTCACTCGCTCTCAAGCCTCTTTATTCTGCAGCACTCCCACTAGCAGCATGAAAACCCCAACAGCCCCAGAGGGGAAAATGAGTAACCTCTCCCTTTTCTGAATGAATTGTCTAGTTTGGTTTCCCTCTCCACTCTGCCCTCAGGTGGCCAAGCTGAGGCATCAGTTGCAGAAGCGCTCTCGCCATGCCCCTCCCTCAGCTGCGGGGCACGGGCTCCCCCACCACCCCTTGCCAGCAGGTCATGCGGCAGGCGTCGCTCAGGTAGCTGCTCTTTTTTCTTTTGAGCTTGTGCGAGTTAAAGAAACACAGGACACACATTTTCCAGATTGCCACAGATGCCTAACTGGCTGTCACAGGCAGACCAGGCAGAGCCCCTCAGTAACAGGGATATAAAAAAAACACACTGGTGCTTTTCTTAGGAACGGCTGTCATCAAAGCTCCTGTGTTACAGCCATGATGTCACACAGAGACAATTTAAGACCAGAATATCATACTGTAACATTCCAACGCTATAGATGGTATAGAACTGATGCTTTTGGAGAAGACTCATAGTCACTGTTAGTGCACAGTCACATCTAAATTGTATTTTTTGTGCTCTTCAGGCAACACCCTTGATGCCACTGAACAGACTCGCCCCACGACTGAGATGCAGCGTCGAAGGTCTTAACTTGGAGCTGGAAGACGTGTTTGGGTCTGAGAAACCAGATGATCAACTTGAGGTTGGCTCACTGAAATATTCCTAAAACCAAAATGAAAATTCCTTAATAAGTATAACTGTCTGCCAAGGCACAACAGCCCTCTGAGGTTCAATCCAGCTGCATCAAATTTCACACAATCGTATGATAGCAGTCCCCATAAAGTACCTGAGTTCTTTCCATCAAGATCCAGGAACTATTTCCTTGGATTTGTGAAAATGTTGAATCTTGCAATGTTAAAGATAAAAATTCCAAACTGCCTCATGATCTGGATTCGCACCAAAATGTAATGGGTTCTTTTCTGACTCATGCCACACCTCTCACTTATCCAGCCAGCTCCTACATTTCCTTTCCTCACTCATCGATTTTGTTTCCCTGACACCATTTTTTAATAGGTTTTGGATATCCCAGACGGCCACAGGGCTCCTGTCCCTGCCCAGAGGTGCAGCAGTGGCTCTCAGAGCGAGCCCTCCCCTGGGCCCCTGGACCCTTCCCTCCTGTCTCCCTGTCAGTCACCCTGTCCTCTCGATCCATCTCTTCTCTCGCCTTCAAACTCCCCTCGTACCTTGAACCCGTTGCTTTTGTCACCCTCCCAGTCTCCCTGTCCCATTGGAGAGCCAGGTAAGACAACTGCGATTTTATATTTATTGGGAGATTCTTTCAAATTCAGTTTTTGTTTTAGGAGTTATTACTAAATGTATTTGGATCTTTCTGACCCTGCAGAGCCGGTGGACTGTGAGACCCTGTGTCCCTCTCCATCTTCACTGCTTCCTTCATTTGCACTGGATCCTCCTCAGCTGCAGCCCTGCTCCTCTTCCCCTCAGCCCAGTAAAACCTACTCCTTCCAGCGCGAGCCACCTGAGGGCTGTGAGCGGGTTCGAGTGTGCGAAGAGGCAATGTAAGCATTGTGTGTTAGCATAGCTAGAAGGCTTTGCACTTGTATGTATGAACAAAGAAGTAATTTGTGAAAAAAAGGGAACAATTAGGAGAGAAGTTCAAAGCCCCTGGCTGTGTAAAGTGGGTTACTTCTTCTTCTGAAACATCTTGTCTGTCTCCTCACCTCCAGGTCTGCTTGTCAGGATGAGCCTCTCCTCCAGCCGTCCTGCCCCGACCCCAACAAGGTGAACTTTACTCCCCACGGAGGCTCTGCTTTCTGCCCCGTCAGTCTCTTGAAGCCCCTCCTGCCCTCCATGGACCTCCTCTTCCGGGGCTTGTCGGTGTCTCCTGTCACCGGCTGCCCGGGACAAGCGTCTCCTACCAGGCACCTCGGCATGCAGTAGGTGGACTCCTGAGGAGATCATCTCAGGACTAAAGCACACTATACAGCAGGGACCTGGGGAAACTGGATGTGTTCTACATGCCAGCAGATGCCTGCACTCACTTGGCTCATCAGTGGTGTTACAGGGCACGATCACCGTGATCAATAGAAGAGACGTTGAGACTGTTATCGTCATACTTCAGACTCACTTTAGCCTGAAAATCTGGCTGCTTTACCGATTATTTCCAACAACAGGATGTTTGGATTCAGCTGATATTGACTTCATAGGCACTTGATTTGTTTTGTAAAATAGTCTTCCCCTATGTGGGCTGAGACTACAGGCCTTCAGCTCTGGAAATGTTGGCAAATGCTAAAAACATTTCAAGGATCACTTAGGCTTTTCCCTTTTGGATTTTTAGTTATATGCAAACAGCTCAGACAAAGACTACAGTCTGCTGGGATGATTTTTAATATCAACACGAGTGAATTCAGAGACAAAAGCCAAGCATTTAGCTCACGTGTTGACATGAGTATTACTTCCTTACTATCCTTTACTGTCGATTAATACCTCTGTAAAGCATAGTTAAGTTGAGGTGTTCATATTTGAAAAACAAAATACTTGATGGGTTTACTCCTTGAGTTTTATAAGTCTTTGGCCTATAGTTTACAACAGCCTACTTTTCTACAAATGTATTTCTAGCAAGATTTATATTTTTGTATCTTTGTAATGAACTTATGAGGCTGGTGATTCTGTTTTTCTATTCAATAAGGAAACTGACTTGTGTAGGTTGGTGGTTTATAAGCAGGGATGGGTGTTTTAAGAGCTTTACTCAGAGATGTTCTGATACCATTTTTTTTTCTTGCTAATGCCAATTCTGATACCCGGACATTGTGTATCAGCCGATACAGAATACAAATCTGATAACAGTGCATTTAATAGAATAAAAAATTATGATATGTACTTGAAACTGAAGTCTTGCATGTGGTACATGTCTTGTGGGACTGTGCAGTGTGAAATATTGCCAAATTGTTGACATTTCAGCTGGCTCTGACAAATGCTACGCTAAACAATACTTGCCAGTGGCAGTACAGCAAATACTGTTTTTGAGCGGTGAAGAAAAAGTGATTTTCAGGAAAAGAAAATTGCAGTTTAAGCTGGAATGAACTGATATACTTTTAACATGTGGTATTGGGTCTGTACTTAGGTTTGCGTACTAGTATCTGAGACATTTCTGATGCTGGAACATCTCTAGCTTTACTTGCTTACAGCGGGCATTGTTCTTACCAAACTGTTGCAACCTCTTTAATATTCTGAGTGGGTGACACTGATGTTTTGATCAGTCTCAGTGGTTAAATACTGTTTGATATATGTTCAAATAGATAAGACACTGTCTTTGTCAGCATCGTCCCATGCAACATTGATTATTAAAACCAAACCTACAGTAAAAATAACCTGGTGCGAATTAACTATTTGTATTATTATTCAGCTCTGAGTTTTCTCAGACTTGATTATTGCACCCTTTCTCTTACCCTTTTCAGGGTGATACCAGATCAGATGTTTTGGTGTGCTTTGGCTTTTTTTTAATAAAATAAAATTCATTCAAATATTTTCTATAACACTGTAATTATTGTTTCTTTGTCTTGTTGTCATTTTTCGCCTTTGACACGTGGATCAGTGGTTTTTAAATCTAAGCACCGCCTTTCCTTTTCTTCTTCTTCTTCACCTGAAATCTGCTCTCTGATTGGCCGAGGGAGAATCTCTACCGCCTATATGGACCAATGCATTCAATCCACATCCTAGGACGACAAAAAGGCACGCGACATGTTTAAGGAAGCCCCTCACATTTTTCAGTAGCAGTCTCTACAGCTGCCATTTCATAACACACAATGAAATTGTCAACTTTGACAAAAAGAACTTATATTTTGTTGTAGTGTTTCTGACGCTGGGTTCACACAGTCACAGCAAACACACCGTGATGCGTTCGAGTTCACGGTTGAATAATTGTTGAATGTTATAGATCAGGCTTCACTGAGGACACCCTCGGGGTCCTTTCCTAACTATTTTCTGGTGATTCGCTTTTTTACATTTCTAAATATAAGTTTGATTTCTGAATGAGGACGCGGACTAAAATCTTGTGACGGTCCGTGTGTAAGGAGAGAATTAGACGCTGGAGATGTTGCACGTGTCCCGGAAGAGACCGACACGTTGTCAGAGGCAGGACGAGTCTAAATAAACTATAATGACTTGATATCTCGAGTAATCTGACACAGGTCGAGACCGGTGAAGACGGTGTTAGCGAGCTTTGGACGAACCGCTCACCGTGCACCAGAGAGCTTGGTGACAGTCATCAGAAAACCACCCGGCTTCTAAAAACAATCACAGCTGATAGAAAAACACGAGCGCCATTTCCGGGTTCGTGACATCGGCTATAGTGGAGCGGGACGTCGGTGTGAGGGGCGGCGGAGGGGCAGCGGTGTCGGTTTCCATACCCGGGCTCGTGGAGGACAGCATGGCTGCGGGGAAGGGAGCAGGGAAGCCCGCCTCGCTGTGGGACAACATGCGGATACGCTTCATCGTCTGCTTCATCGGGGTCTTTGTCTGTTACTTTTATTACGGAATATTACAAGAGACCATGTGAGTAACACGGAACCCTGCAGATGTTCTGTTTACAAGTTGCAGCTTTCCTATCTCGATCAATACATTATGGAAAATCAATTTCACTGTATGAACAAAACAAAATGCATCTTTCCTATCTTGATCAATTCAGCTTTAATTAACAGAAATTGTACTGGCTTTATTATCTATATACAATAAGCACTCTCTTTCATACCTTGATCAATACATCTGTAATAATCAGCAATCATTTTTGTTATCTGTGATTCTTTGAACTGTGACTGTGGCTAACTAAACTGCATAACAACTACTGAGAGATGACACTCGTGGTATGTTTATCCCCAGGTCATGAGATGAGACGTGTTTAGTTTCAAATGGATGCCTCTAGACTGGTTTGTGTGGACGGAACAGCCTTTTCGGAACAAATTACTCATAGTTACTATTGTCATCTAATAATACTGAAACCCTAGTTGCATTCTTTGTGAGTTCTTGACTACAACTGAAATCTGACACTGAGAAAGACACCACCCTAAGAAAATATCACCACC
Source organism: Paralichthys olivaceus (assembly GCF_024713975.1). Taxonomy (NCBI): domain Eukaryota; kingdom Metazoa; phylum Chordata; class Actinopteri; order Pleuronectiformes; family Paralichthyidae; genus Paralichthys; species Paralichthys olivaceus. Next base: position 6,448,603 of record NC_091097.1, read on the forward strand.
TGACAGGGTTGTCAGTTGTAATTCAATGCATTATGGCCTCTCCTTTGCGAGGTGCCTTTTCACTGCACGGAGACTGAAGCTATCCTCTCCTCAACCCATGCTCCTACCAAGGGGGGGGCAGTTTAGGGTTCAGTTTCCGAGTCATTGTCTGAGAATTGTTAACCTCAACACAGTGTTGTTATTCTGACTTTTCCAGCACCCGAGGTGATTATGGTCAAGGAGAGAAGAAGGAGAAGTTCATATTCGCACGGACATTGGTCTTCATCCAGTGTATTATCAATTCGCTGTTTGCTAAGCTCTGTGAGTATGTACTGTACAAGGGAGACAAAAACGTATGAGAATGACGCATAGCTCCGTCAAGGCCCAATAGTCTCTTTAATTCAACCAAGGTGCATCCAAATTGCACACGCTCATCGAATTTGGTCCCCTTTCCTTAAGATCCACCAGGTATTCTCTGTGATATCCATGAAACTGTTGAAAAACACCATATCTCTCAATTTTGAAGTTCCTGGATCCACCTCCTGATCCAAATCTGCATGAAAGTTTAATGGGTTCTTTATTGACCCTTACTACACACTTCCACCCAGTTTTGTGATACTCTGTTGTGTAGTTTTTGCGTTATCTTCTCTCACAAACAAACATTCAAACACACAGGTGAAAACGAACCCTCCTTGGCTGTGGAAGTGGTTAAAATGAAAAATCTTCCAACATGTATTTCTGATGTTGTCAAGTTAGCATATATTTTTTGGTGTAATTTATTCAAAACCATATTTGTGTTTATCATTAGTGATCCAGTTTTTTGAGGGTTCAAAACCGGATCACACCAAGAGCTGGCTCTATATACTGTGTTCCCTCTCTTATCTTGGAGCCATGGTGTCCAGTAACTCTGCCCTTCAGTATGTTAACTATCCCACACAGGTGAGTTTGCCACTTTGGGGGGAAAGTTCATTTAATTTTGGGGGGATTTTGTATCAGTACTTCTTGGCACTCATTTTTTTCTTGTGATAGGTATTGGGAAAATCCTGCAAGCCCATACCAGGTAAATATAATACTATCACTTTGGTTTGTATCTTGCATTCTAACTGTATATCTATGCAACATATCACCTCCTGTCATTGTGCTGTTTAATTAATGTCCAGGCTTATGTGTTTTGCATTTTGTAAAGGAAGAAAATTGTTTGCATTCAGTAGAGCATGTACCTTCAACAATCAACTGTCTCCTCATGAAAGCACATTTATATTCACTAGATCCAGATTTGTATTTGGATCTGGTCCATATTTCACTCACTCATAAATGTTAGTCCCCTAAATTTGCTTGATTTTTCTTTTTTCTATCAAATCCATGGATTTTTCTATCAAATCGAAAGATGTGCTGTCTAACAATGTTAAAGAAAGTGAGAAAAATTCTTCCACACCCAAATGTCCTGCTAACTTACAGACAGAAACAAACGCAAAGTAAAACCTAACCTCCTTGGTGGAGGTAATAATTGTTATGGAAGCTTTCTGGAAGCCGGTGAAAGGAAAACTCAGGCAGCAGCTGATGTTTACGCAGAATATTTTAATGTAGTGTTTACATCCTATTGGATAGTTAAGCCTAAAGCATGCACACCTTAATCACATTGTGTTGTTGCATCTTGCAGCTGGTGAAATACGCAAAATAGTTAAAGGTGATGCCTCTGATGGGGCATCTGAGTTAGATATGAAAGTCCATGAGTGCAGACACTACGATGTACTGTTGGTTGGTCCTTTATCTATAACCTGACCTTGTGCACAGCGAAGAGAGAGTAGGGAGTATCTGTGGAACGAGGCAGGCCCCACTCTCCCAATGGTGTACCGATATTATGTGTAATATACATTATATACATCATATATATATTAATGTGTGAGGATGGTCAAAAATTCCTCAACAATAATGAAAATGCATTTCTTCTCGAGGCGTCTTCCTTTCCTCGGTCATACGTGACGATCTAGAGATAAACAGTGTCAAGCTGTACTATTGTACTGTAATTGTACTTGTGACATTTGACATGCATGTTTGTTCCTGCTAACTTAGCAATCACTGTACATTTCAGGCTTCTCCATTATGTTTCAATGTTGACTTACATAATGTACAAAGTGAAGTTGCTGTGTGTCTATAGCACATGACGAGCAATAGTATCTTTCTGAACTGACCTAGGACACACAGAGTAAACAGATTATTTTCTCAGCACACAGTTGCAGGGTAGAGTATGTACTGTGTGTGCATGAAGGTTATCTCTTCTTATACTCACATGCTTTTTTTCCCGCCTCACTGTCCATATGTTCCACTCTCAGGCCTGACATTGTATCCAGGTTAAGAATAGCTCACACCACATGTATGTAACACTGGTATGCACAGCTCAAAGTGACCAGTCATGTTGGTGTTGTGTTGTTTCAGTGATGATCCTTGGAGTTACAATACTGAGGAAGAAGTACCCGTTGGCTAAGTACCTGTGTGTGCTGCTGATCGTGAGCGGCGTTGCTCTGTTCCTCTATAAACCCAACAAGAGCTCCACTGTGGCAGATGACCACGTGTTTGGCTTTGGAGAGATTCTGCTGGTGAGACCACATGGCTTTATAGTGCACGCATTTCCCTCGTATCACATTTACTGTCATATGATTCAGATCTACCCGTGTCTCCTCACTGTATCTGTGATTACTGTGACATTTCCATGACGTTTGGCTCACGGCGTGGCGGTGTGTTTTTGTGCGTCATAGCTGGTCTCCTTAACGTTGGACGGTTTGACTGGTGTGGCCCAGGACCACATGAGGGCTCGCTTCCAGGCGAGTGCCAACCACATGATGCTGAACATTAACATGTGGTCCACTCTGGTGCTGGGACTAGGTGAGTAAACCTGAAGTGTCTCTCCATCAAACTTTAGTGTAACTGAATATGTGCGAGTTAGAATCAGGAGTGTTATTTTACTGTTTCATCTTCCTGTCGCGGGGAGATTGTTTTCAGTTAGTTGGGCGGTGGCGGGTTTTTTTTGTGTACATCCTACGTTCCTTAATAAAAATCCTGTTTTTTCCTTTAAAGCATCTGGCTGGTCAATTGTTATTTTCCCGGTTTATATATAATTGTCCGTCCCTCATCCCCTAGACGTCTTAGGGACGTAACAAGGAGCATGGGGTTTTTTACCAACCAAAACAGGCTAATCTAATGACTGGCACAGCTGCAGCCAGAGAGGAAAAAACGAATGAGCAAAGTCACCTTGGTGTGATCCAGTGCTGCCAAACTGTTGCAGAATTAAACACAAACACTGGTGCAGCATGTTTTGCTTTACAGAAATTGTTAAAAACTAAAAATATTTAAACCAATGCAGATTGTATTCACATTTCGCAGGTGTAGTGTTGGTATAATCTGGTATTAGCTCAATCTACTGTACCTATTTGTATTTTACCCTGTTTACATGGTCACCAATGCTGCATTATACATAATTCACTATTCTTCAGTTTTGTATATGTACCATAAAACATTCAATTTACTGTTGCATATCTGTGGATCTGTAAAAAGTCTAAAAACACATATAATACTTTGAACTTCAAATCAAGTCTTAACTAGAATGACGCTCAGTAGAGCACATACCTCCACCAAGGCCCAACAGTCACCTTATGAAACTGCATATAATTCACTAAATCCAGATATTTATTAGGATCTGCACTGAATTTCTCACACTCTCATAAATATCAGTTCCCCTGTTCATGTCAGAGCTGTGAAACATTATCTGAGAAATCAACAACAATGTTGAAACATGCCCTACAGTGCAATTTTAAAGAATTCCTGGATCCATCACCTGATTCACACCAAAATGTATTCTATTCTATTCTGACCCATACTACGTAATTCCACCAAATTTTTATGGTAATCTGTCTAGAAGATTTTGTGTAACTGTTTTAACTCACAAATACACAAACGCAGATGAAAACATAACCTCCTTGGTGGAGTTAAATATAGTTCAGTGTCTTATTTTATCACTATGCTGGGAATCTTTTCCATTCAGCAAAGTACAACTAGTATTTCAGTATTAATAGCAGTTAGAACATGGCTGTCTGAGCTGTTTATTCTCAAAAGGAAATTAAATTATTAGTTAGTGTTGATTTGTAACATCACAAAAAAATCCTTACAAAAGATCCCAGGACCAAGAACTGCTGTGTATCTAATGACAGTTCTAATAATAAGATAAGGACCCAAACAAAAAGCAATAACAGCTGAGTTAGAGGCTCTGGAAGAAAAGGTGAACGCTTCTTTTACGAGGAAAAACTCAATTTATTCAGTCAAGGCAAAGTTTTCAGCATTATCTTTATAGATAAGAAATTCTGAACCTCAAAGACCTCGGGTCTACATGGAGGCTGCTATAAATGCCTGAGATTAAGGCACATAAAACAAATATGATATAATGAGGGGATTTCTGAGGTTAGGCACTAGTGTGCTGAATGATAAAGATCAAAAGGCCAAAGCCAATATGAAAACTGAGGGACTTCGATCATTCTTAAAACAAAATAATTGCCTGTTATCTGCCAGTGTGTTTCCATCCCTCCTGAAAGTCTGCTTTTCACTTTCATAGGTCGTCTCACATTATATAAAATATCTCAGATTCAGTTTGAGGTTGTATTAAAATACTTGCAAAGGTGTTCTCCTGCTGCCTTTATTATTATCTGCCCTCCACAGCTTTGAAGTGTATTTCCCACAATATATAAAGGTTCTTATTATGACTCCCACGAATCCATGACAGCCCACACCCAAGCTTTATCTCGCTGCTATTACTGTATTAGGCCACATGGTGGTGCCATGCGGCCACATTATAAACACTCAGGTTTGAATTTCTCAGCACATCAGAGTCAAGGACAGGGCGACCACGAGGAAACCACAAACTTAATGGTAATTTTTTTCACCTGCTCCCTCTTCTGTTTTCTTCCTCTCTGCTCTCAGCTGTGTTGTGGACTGGGGAGATATGGGAGTTCCTGAGATTCACTGAACGTCACCCCAGCATCTTCTACAATATTCTCCTGTTTGGACTGACCAGTGCTTTAGGGCAGGTGGGTGGAACGACTGAAGTTGTCAGAGTTTTTTTTTTCCTGTTTTTTGGGTCCTTGGGTCTGAAAAGCTGTTTTCTAAAGCATCTAAATGTGTGACTCCTCTTTCGTCCTGAGATATCTGTATTTTCCTGCTGAATTCTCACTTGGGCTCACTAGAGGTAAAAGTTATGGAAAATGTCCAGAGCAACTGGCTGGAACATTTGAGTTCTCACTGACACTCAGGAAAATTCATGGCATGTCTTCATTGCATGTCTGAAAGCAGCCTCTATATTAATAAGCCATGCTTTGGTACACAGGTCACATCATTTAACATAAGCAATCATTTAACATCTGTTCCTAGGATGGCTGTAATGACCTTACTGATAAGGTAGACAGCCACAACAAACAACATCTGTGTCTCATGCTCAGTTAGTCTCTCTTAGTGATACATGTGTAATTGTGATCCATTGTCTGTGTCATCTGAGGACGTCTGGGTTTAAATGTATCTGCGACGAGAGCCTTCAGAGTTGGGTGGTGTTAAACGCTGTTAACTTGTATTACTCATCACTCTTCTCCCCAATTCACTGACATAAATAAACCGCTTCTGCACAAGACATCTGGGTCTCCCAAACCTATTTCCAGCAGCTCGCTAGATTTTTCTTTTCATTATAGATGTGGTCGGTGTAGTTGTAATGGGAAATCCTGTAAGTAGCTTCTTCACATTGTGTATTCAAATTACAATCTGAGTCATTTTGAATCCTTCTCCAGACCTTCATCTTTATGACGGTGGTGTACTTTGGGCCTCTGACCTGCTCTATCGTCACCACCACGAGGAAGTTCTTCACAATCCTTGGCTCCGTTCTACTGTTTGGCAACGTCATGACTACAATGCAGTGGGTCGGCACCATCCTAGTTTTCATCGGTGAGAATAAAAACCCGATGTCCTCTACTCTTCACTCAAAAAAAAAAAACAAGTTTTTCTCATTAATTCAGTGTAGCACTATAAAAATGGTGGGAGATATAATGCTATCAAATATTTTAAAAATGAGGCTGATTCCATCAAGAGCTGTAGAAGGAGATAGTTACTGTATGTCTTAATTTTAAGAAACTATTATGACCAGTTTGGGATTTTTCAAGCTTCCCACGTAAAAACATTTAGTTGACTGGTAAATCATGGACTGAGAGTAGGGCCAGTAAATGTAATGCTGACACAGAGAAGATGCCAGTGCTGGTGTTTTTATTGTTTTTATTGTTTTTCCTTTGCTCCTGATTCACGTCTTCTGTTTTCTCACCTTAGGTCTCGGATTTGATGCCAAATTTGGCAAGGGCCCAAAGAAGACGACGAACTAAAACATCTGGATTGCAGAGAGAGACAGAAATAGTGCAGATGAAATGCAGACACTTAAGAGCCAGTATCTTTATTTTCTTAAGACATCCTGTATAGGCAAACTGTGCCTATGATATGTTCAAGTACACTCAGATTTTTAACTGTATTTAAAAGATCTGTCGTAATTTTCGTCTCTTTTTTCTGTTCTGTACTGTTGATTATACTGTAAAGAACATTTAACTAGGGATCAAGTTCTGACTGAGCTAAGCACTTAACATTCTGTTTGGACCACAAGCTACAACAGTTTTGCGGAAGAATTTGGATGAACTGAGGGTTGCAGTGTAAAAGAAAGTTCCATTTAGACAAATCTTTTTAATGTTTCTGAAACCAGCTCAGCTCCCTTGAATGGAAGTTGAAAGAAACAAAGCCTAAGAATTTCAGCATTTAACACCACCAAATAAGGGTTGATTAACAAAGTGCTGCTTGACTATCACATCCTGTTTATTTCTTGGCAAACAATTAGCCAAGCTTCATGCCATTTATAAATAATGAACGGTTGTATGTGGCCTGTTGTGTTATGTCCAGTCTTACTATTGAATTGTTTTTACTTTTATTTTCTAGTGCAAAATCACTTGCCATAAAAGGGATATTGTGATATGATTTCATTGTCATTTTCGTTTTATTCCATTGACTTTACTTCATTGGCTCACATCAGTGTCTGGTTTCTGCATTTCCAATGATAAAATAAGGAACTTCTGTCCACCTAATACAATATCATAATCACCCTTTTTAAAAATCATATCTGGGAAAAGCAACCGTAGACATTCACTCCAGAACTTTATTAGAACTTTGAGTATAAGTATAACTTGTGTATTTCTATTCAGGTACTTTATGCCTCCCCTCTATTGCAGTTCAGAGGGAAAATACTTTCCATTTTATTCCACTACATTAATTTGACGTTACTTTACACACACACTACATTGATTATTGTATATTATATTCAGTATATTTTTTAAATTCAATATTTGTATTTGGATGGATTTTACTTTCGGGTTGTAAGCTGATGGATAGAGCGACATAAAAAAAACCTGCCCGAATAAAATATTGTGTAGAAATACAGGCTATAAAAAAATAGGGCCCATTTTAATGAAACCAGATGAAATGACTCAGTTTTTAGACACATAGCGAGTCCGAGATATTTCATAAACACTGCTTATGAATTAATAAGGCTGTGTTTTTTAACGCTCGGTCAGGCATTATTCGGAGCTTCCTACTTTCCTCGGCCTCATTAAATTACGCACCGTGTCGACGGGCTGGTGGTAATCCGGTTATTTCTGTACAAACTGCGTTAAATCGGACTCATCGCGCGTTCAAAAATGTTTGCTACTGTCAGTAAACAGTTGAGGAGCCATCCCGCTGTGAGTAAACTCCACTAATATCCTCTAAAGATCCGTGTTTGACGCTTTGTTTCTTCCAAGCGTCTGTGAATTCTTCAGGCTAACCTAGTTTAGCGTTTTTCAGCTAACTTAGCTTAGCTAGACTAGTTAGCTAGCTTATAGTGCTCCGGGTTTGACCGCGCTGACTTTGACAAATCGTGTAAATTGTGCAAAGCTGCTTCCTTGTCACTGTTCGTCTCTCACAGATGAGGATGAATAAACATTTTTCCAGACTTCACGTGTGTTGACTTGTGGCAGTTGGAGTCAAACCAGGTCACGTTTTCACTCGCGGTTGAAGTTTAACCAGCGAAGCTCCGGTGCGCTGGAAATAGCAGCTACTAGCTTGACTGGGGGAGGTTAGCAAGTAGTTAGCCGTGCTAACTGGGAGATCAGCTCGTCAAGAAGCGACGGAAGGAAAAGAAACCACCAGAGTTGTGTTCTTATTTAAAGCAGACTGAGTTGAGTTTGCGAAACATCGACCACATTGTGTTTAGTAGGTGACAGGGTGTGATGTTAGTGTACACAGCCTGTCAGCTGCCTCTGCGGTCACTCAGACAGAGCTGTGCTAACCTGTCCTGAAGTTTAAGAACATTTCTCACCCTCATGTGCGTCTCTTCCAGCTCATCCCCCTCTTCATCTTCATCGGTGGAGGAGTGAGCATGTCCATGATGTACCTCGCTCGTCTGGCTTTGAGAAACCCAGATGTCTGGTAAGGATCTTATATTTACTTCCCTTCTTTTGTATCTGAGTGTTCAGTGATGCCGTATGAAGATGAGAGGAAGTGTAATATATGAACGTTTCACACAACGTCTCTGTTTGTATAATGTGTACCTGTCTTCTCCTCTGCAGCTGGGATCGCAAGAACAACCCAGAGCCCTGGAACAAACTGGGCCCCAATTATCAGTACAAGGTGTGTTTCTCCTAAAACCATGTTATGTCCTGCTGAACTTAAGGAGTAGTTTCACACAAGCAGTTATATTTAGGGATCGTAGTATGGATCTCTGCCAGACTTGTTGCTGAGCTTCGGATTGTTCCTTCAGTTTGATTAATCAAATTACGTAATCTGGTTAATCAAATTACATGATCGGGTTAACTCTGCCTTGTTGTAATAAATCTGGTGAAGTCATTGACTGGTCACTGTTAAAGGTTCAGTGTGTAGAATTTAGTGATATCGTGATATGAGTGTTGAAATTACATGTTGCAGCTGAACACCCCTCACCTTACCCTCTCCTTACGCAAGTATTTAAATATAAAGGGCCTTTTCTGGGGTAAAGAAAACTACAATTCATACAATTTAGATGGAAGTATATAGTGAAAACATCATTATTCTACATAAAATATCTGCAAATAGATCCCTTTCACCTAAATCCTACACACTGGACCTTTAAACAACTGTAATAGGAGTTACTACAAGACACTTAATCTCTTTTGAATGAATGAATTGAATGATTCAGTAACATGTTGGGCATCATGCTGCGCCAAGTCACCTGAGCTTCATTCTTATGTAAAATATCCGTGTTTGGCATCGAGCTAAAATTTGTTTTGTGTTCTCAGTTTGTCGCAGTCGGCATGGACTACAGCAAGCTGAAGAAGGAACGTCCAGATTTCTAAAGAGACACATCTGCTGGACCAAAAGCACAAAGATGAGATGATCCGCACAGCTCCGTCTTGGACTCTCTTGGAACCTTTGGTGGGATGCAGAGGCTAAACCCGCACAATGATTCATATTTAAGTTCTTCGTTGCATCCCATTGGCTTTTTTTGAAATCTTATCTCTTGTTTCTCATTGTCAATCGCTCTCAATAAAGCGAAGGAGTCTTTTCTCCTCCATACAGAGAAAAGCGCTTCATTTATTGTGGTTTTATTTGTGGGCACTTCAGTTTTCAGTGGCCTTGATCCTGAGTCATGTTTTTTAATTTGTATTGTCACGTGTGTATAATTTATTTGCATGGTCACTCAGTTCACACTCTGTTTACATTCCTGCTCTGTTGTTGCTGTTTGGGTTTTGCTTTCACCCCATTTCACCTTCGTCCTGCCGTAACCCAACTGCCGGTGACATGTGTGCCATACCATTGTTGGCTGCTCTCCAGAATCTTATCGGCATGGCAGGGGCAGACTTTACCCTGGTCTCAAGTGAACAGAAAGCTCCCTCTGGTGGCACCCTGGAAGCCGCAGTGCCACGTTAATAGGCTTACTGTGCTGCTTCTGCATAGTTTTAAAGTGCACAGGAGAAGCTGTAGTCATAGACTTTAAAAGGAAGACTGAGATAGAACACATCAATCCCTGCAAAGGTTGACTGCTGTTTGTTTTAAAGCAATAACATGTTCATGTGTAACACAGCGGTGGAGACAGGACTGTGAGGTGGGATATTTGGAGGTGTTTCCCTTTATAGAATGCCATCGCTCTCAGCCAGATGAGTTTGTAAATGTCAACAGGTCGTGCTTTTTCATCTGCAGTTTGGAGAAATGTGACAAGGATGAGCAGCCAACGCAGCGCAGGAAAATGTCAAGGAGACCTTCATATTTGAATAGAAGCCCACGTCTAAATCTTAACCCAGTCTCTCCACTGCTGGAACGTGCCACACATGTCTGTTTTTTCTCCTTTTCACCTGGGGAAATGAAAATTAACTTCTGGCACAGTATGTGACACATTTTTGGATCATTTCAGTAGTTTCAGCATGTTCACTGTGAGCACTCAGCCAAAATCAAAATAACCGCTGGTTCAAAAACATTTTTTTAAATGGAAGTAGCACCACAAATGCCTTTTCTTTACATAAGCTCATTGATTTGTTATTGTAACCTGTGATGTTTAGCTGAACGGAGGCAAAATTAAAGCAGGTGGCTGGACGGCAAACACTGGCAGCTGAATGGTTGGTGGGAAAAACACAAACTTTGTATTAATGAATACAACAACCTCAATGCTACCACTGTAGGGTTAGGTTTTATTAGACTGTCTCTGTAGCAAATGTATCATTATAAAAAAAAGCTGATCTTAAAATATTAAGTGTTCAGTTGAATTTCATCAATTGAACTCAAACCTAAGCAAATAGTTAAATTGCAAAATAAAATATTAGCTTTGGAAGATCCTGTTATCTACAGTTTTCCAGTCAGGGTCTGAACAGTACGTTAAGAGCAGTGCTGTGAAAATATTTTTAGGATATTAAAGTTTTTACATCAGTGACTTTACATGGATGGCAATAATCCGACTATCGACCTTATTCTGAATGAGACATGGATTATGTTTACATGCACCCTCTAATAAAATCCATATTCCTTTGTAAGACATAAACATGTCTTCATAATGTGACTAAAGTCAGAAGTTCAATCCTTCCTTACTGTGAGTGTGACCTTATTAGGGTTAAGATAATTTAAAATATGCTGTTTACATGGCAGTGTCTTGTTCACTGGCTATTGTCTTAATCGGTTCATGTTGAAATATTGCTCTTGTAGTAATATTCCTACTACTGAAGAATGAAAACCACTTGATTATTGTTGCTCTGACTGTTAAAATTACAAACCATGAATGTCTTAACAATGTGTCATGACAAAATCATTGAGGTAGAGGTTTAAAGGGTACAACAATGTTTGGCCTGTATGGCCAAAACATTGAGAATCCAAATATCAGGAATAGGCTGTTACTCAGAAGAGCACATTTTATACTTAAACTTCAATCAAGCTGAACCATCAAACTACACACACTCATAAATCAGTTCTCTAAATATGCCTGATTTTAAATAAAGATCTTGATTATTTCTTCAGAAGTTCACAAAATTGTTGAAGAAAGTGGGAAAATAAATCCTTGGATTTGGTTTCAAGAGAATGGACTCAGTAGTTTTTGTGTCATCCTGCTGACAGGCTGACAAAAAGTGATGAAAACATTAGTTCTGCAGAGGAGATCATTTTAGTCACTCGTCTAAGGGTCATGATGTTAATAAGCATCTTTATTTGGTTGTAGAGATGTTGCTAATTGTGACGCTGCAGAGAAGATTGACTTTCTTCACGCATGTATAATGTTTTGTTACTTAACATTAAACCTGTGCAGCCGCTGTCTGCTCCATTATTACTGTGTGGATCTTTCCTAATCGTTAAGGTAGATAAGCGTCAGCGCTGAGGGTCAGCTTTTGACAGACAGCTGCAGGGGTCAGAGTTCAAATGGCTTTTGTGCTGGTGAATTCTCTGAGGACATTGGCCGAACACAACTGTAGAGCCAATCTGACCCGCATCTTTACCCTTCTCCTCGCAACCCCTGACCCCCTGTTGTTGAATCTACCTCTCTCCTGCCAACCTGCAAAGGTAACAGTGGAAAAAAATAATGAGGGAAAGCAACGTGGGCCGAGGCGCGAGGCGACCGCTTCAGATTTTCTTTTGAAAGGTCATGCCAAAGGTCAGGCAGCCCAGGAGCCATGTGTGTGTGTGTGTGTGTGTGTGTGTAGAGACTCCTGCTCCATTATTACTAACAGAGCATCTTCATTATATACTTTATACATTATTACAGTGATCCACCATGAGACTTAAAGGCAGATGATCAATGTAGCTCACTGTGATAACAGCATTTTATGAATACAGAAACCATCACTGTTGAATAAAATGAAATAAATTGAATTTATATTTTTAAAGGCACCAGTGTTAAATTATTTAAATAGTGATAATAAATATAAAATAGTTTCAATTTATAGTTTCTATCGGACTGATTCTGTTGAGAAAACTTTTACTCAACGGGATGTTATTGCCATAAATGGAGAAATGAAAATCACATATTTGGAAAATCTGAGGTTGCACGTCTAAATAATAATAATAATGATAAATATTTATAATAATAAATTCTATACAGCACTTTTCAAACAAACTGGTTTGCAAAGCACCTCACAGACTTGAAATAGTGCAATTACAAATGTGAATAACTAATAAAGCATCTAATTAAAAGCCATTTAATGAAAAGTGCCTTCATAAAACAAGACCCTGACCTAACTCGTCCGACAAAGGACGGTTATTCCACTTGTGAAATCCTGTCTTGTCCTGGTTACTGAGAGCAACAGCTGTTTTTTGCACAAGGTTTTCCCGACTTCACTGACCCCCAGAGTAAAGATACAAGAGACCTGGGACCCCCACTGTATGCTTGAATTATATAAAAGATATTGATTTGTACTAGTTGATAAAAAAATAAATAAAAGATTGAGTGGTGCTGTAAATTGATCTGCTGCAAGTGATTCTGTCAATCATGTGGGGACAAAATGGCAGCTGATTTCACTTTTGTTTTAACATTGAGAGATCAGGCATTTTTCATCATTTTCCTTGATTTCTCAGAGGATAGTTCAAGGATCTTGAAGAGGAAATCTGACATTTTTAGGTAACTGTTTTTTATTAGTGTGTGTAATTTTGTGCTGATCCAAATAAAAATCTGGATGTTGTGTGTTTAATGTGGTTTCACAGTGGACTGTTGGACCTTGGCGGAGATTTGCGCTCTACTGGGTGACATTCTTCCTGGAAATCATCTCGCGACTCCCCCATTAGCTCCTCATGACCTCCCAGGGGGTCGCGACAACCAGTTTGGGAACCACACTGACACATTAGCAGATTGAAAAAGAACAAGCAGGGGAATAAGAGATGAGGAGGATGAGTTCACAAAACATTACTGAACTGCAACTAAACAACTCATCATAAACTCTGAGCTGTTTTATCTCCCACACTTTACTGCTCCTCCTCTTATCACCAAACACTCAAAGATTATGTTGCCGTATCTTCCTGCTGTGAGTCTGTAAACGTCAGACATGCAGATGATAAACACTCTTTAGTGTGTTCTCTGTCAACTCCACACACAGAAGAGACAAATTCAACATGTCTGCAGTGGCCACACATAAAAATGCAATATTTCTCATTTATCTCTGTTTCAAATTTGCCTCTGTGTCGTTCAATTACCTCTCTGATTTCAGTCAGACGCACACAGACACACACTCGCAGACGCTTTACTGAAGAAATAAACCGCTTTCCGTCCCCTGCTGTGAGCTGTGTTGAGTATAATGAGCGAAAGCCTTCTTCCCTCTGTTTCTCTCAGAGAAAGTGCCTCTCATGTTTTGCCATTTGGAGTTTGACTCAGAGCCGCTCTCCACTCCTTCTTTCTGTGTATTCAACCCAGCTTTTCCCTTTGTTTTTTTTACCCCTCCTTTCTTCTCCCTCCTTCCTCCTCTTTCAAGAGTTTGACTTGTTTTACTCATGAAGCTCACACACACACACACACACACACACACACACACACACACACACACACACACACACACACACAGACACACGCACGCACAGCCAATCAGACAGCAAGTTCATCATGGAAGTTTTATTTCAACACAACCACATTGATCCTTGGGCTTGGTCACTCCGGATGACAAAGTGCCATTTGCAGCAGATGCACAAAAAGGTCAGGGTTGTCGATGTATTTTTGCATGAGGGATTGAGTAAGGACGCTACAATTTAACAGCCATTTCAAAAGGAATACCACAGGAATTAATCATCCCCGATATCTCAGGGACAGAGGGGCCGTGCGAGCGTGCTTTATGTGCTGTTTCGGAGCGTGCATCACTCACTTTGGGAGCCAATTCAGCGGCGGCCCGGCTGGGTGGTTAGAGACTGTCTCATAAATACAAGGCCTCAGGTTTGATCCCTGGAACAAGCAGAGTGACTTGTTAACGTGTCCTTGAGCAAGACAGTGAAGCCCTGAGGACAGACTGTCAAACAAATGTCTGTAATGAAAAAGAACAGTTGAGATATTGAAAAGTTAAAGAGCAATATTTGATGTGTGATTACTCCCTCAATGCTTTACGAGGATGAAGACAACAGACATGCCAGATCTAAGTTCCCATCATCCCTGGCATCTGTGTTTCGATTAAATCTGTTTTTTTTTTTTTTGCATCCATGGTAGGAAAGCAGGTCAAAATTTAAATAGCTGAAAATAGAACATCTGGCTGGGCCTTGTCAGTCAGCCGTGTGTAATGAAATATGGAAATTGGGGCACTCTTCAAAGAGATGCGGGCCTCTCGGTGCTGTCCTGGGTCTCCAGCAGGCCCCTCCATAGCCCCACTGGAGCCCCGCCCCCCTGAAACGTGTGCTACATTTCCAGGTGCTGCCGCCGAGGCCCAGTCCGCCGCCAGTGCCAGCTCGTTAGCACTCACAGCCTGGCAGAGCTGGCAGCTGGCATCATTAAACTTCAAACCCGCTTTCGACCCGGGGTGCCGCTGCAGGGACAGACCGCCCACTTGTCCGCCTGCCAACAGCTGATCAGAGCCACGCTGACACCAGCAACCAGACGATATCCACACGCTATCCACACACCACTGACCACACCAAAACCTGTCCAGATATAATGTCCACACACCAGCAACTACACCAAAACCTGTCCATGTCCACATATCACCAACCACACCGAAAACTACAATGGCACTCAAGCGCAAACCACTGCCAAGGCCCAATAGTCCACTTCAATTTTAAGACGCACCGAAATTTCAAACTCTCGTTTTTTTCATCAAGATCCACAAACAACTCTGGGAAAATGGTTAAAATGTGGAAACACTTGCTATCTCTCACAATGTTACAGAGAAAATTCAAGAATCCCCGACCCAAAGCACATCCTTCCACCAGGTTACATGGTCACCTGTCCAGTCGTTGTTTTTCATCATCTAATCAACAAAAGCACAGGGGTGAATACATTGGCAGAGGTAATAAGCTGCATGTTTTTAGAATGTGGGTGGAAGCTGGAGTATCTATATAACCAGCAAACTCCACACAGAAAAACATCAGCTGAAAAGTGAAACCAAGAACTACACCCAAACAGCATATCCACACGCAGCCAACCACACCACAAGCATCATGCCAGTGTGTCCCTCAGGCCTCCAGAACCCTCTCGTTCTCAGTCTGTAAAACTACTTCAATTAATATTTTTCATGTGCACAAGAGCAAAGATTAATTTGGAAGCCGTGCCTGAAAAGCAGGTGGAAGCAAAACTGCCATGACCTGAGGCCTTTGTGTTCATGCTGAGCTACAGTGGAGAACAGCAGGTTGACAGTAATAACCTTGATGGATTGTGAGTCAACATTTCAGTCAGGTTAAAAGATATTCTGTATTTAGAATGTATTGAGTCTGCCTGTTTTGGTTAAGATCAGCTATTTCAGTCAGCAGAGGTGGATAAGAAGATGGATACCGCTCTTACACGTTAGTCAGGACCAATCACAAACTTTAATAGTCATTGTGCCACCTTTTACTAATTAATACATTTCATCTCATTTGTTTAGGCTGCACAATAACCAAAGTGTAAGAAAATGACACGTTGTGGTTTCACGGGTGTTATGCCCAGGAGTTATATGTGCCAGACACTCTTGGCTGAGGAAAAAAAAAAAAATCCTGAGCTCGCTGCTGTTTGCCTGGCAACCTCACAGCGACGCCGAGACTTCAAGCAGCCGTCGATTCCGGCCAAGAAATAGTCCTGCTCATAATTATATTCAGCAGACGGATACAGTCAGAGAGTGGTATCGATCTCATCTAAATTAACTATTGGCATGAAAATGAATGTGTGTGTTTCCTAAAACATTTATTTGATTATTGACAATTAGGGAAAGACACGGATCCCTTTGAATCCTGGAAACTGACCGATGAGAATCAGTTTGGAAGTTGATGCAGAACCAGCAGTGTCTTTCACTTACATCACTCCTTCACCACGTCAGACAAAAACCTGTGTTACCCATCGTCTGTAATAAAGATGGACGATGTGAGGGCCCTGGTGTCTAGCTGCAGTACAGGTCATAAACCCGTCCTCCTCCATGTTAGTGGACGGGATAGAGATCAAACTAAAAAGTCAAAGTAGACTACATGTCTCATAGATGATGTGTGTCATTGTAGGTAGTTCTTGTGTGCATGTATTTGTAAGCTTATACATGTTTCTGATAAGTTTGGTTTTAATTAGTTATTTGATATTTTAAAAACTAAATAAAATACTATGATTGACAGCTGAGACTGTCTCGTGATTAGGTTGAGTGTGCGTATTGGCGGGGTATCGATACCACGACTCCACTCCATGATCGCCAGACTATACTGCAGACTCTGGCTCATTACAACGTCATTGGCACAAGATGGTATCCGTGGATAGTTGGAGGAAGTGGAGATACTTCGTACCACATACTTCTGTCCAAAAGCCGCTTTTATTGACATCAGATCACGGAAAGATCCTCTATTATTCATTCACATAACCTCAAAATCTAATTTCATCAACCTATTGGAAAAAAATAGTGGACCAACCCAAAACAAAATAAAAACATGGACCTTTTTTGCCATTGGAATAAAATATTGGATGTAACAAACATCAGATGCACACAGCTTAGAGCGAACACGGAGCCTAATTTCTCTCTTGATATGATTTTCTTTACAGATATTGCCTCCAAATGGATTGTTGGCAATTTTTCGCTCCTTCTTTGCCTTCCATTCAGATGATGAAACTAGATTTAATTTGCATTCAATCAGGCTCAGGTATGGCAGAGCGCCCGTATCTCGCCAAACCCCAGTGACGCACATGAACACTAGTCCCGCCGGAGCCACAGACTGGTTCGAGCTCCATTATCGTCCCTTTGTTTCCTCACATGTCTGCTCTTTTATTTTTTTTTTCCTCTGTGCTGCCGGGCACAAGCAGAGACTTGGTAATTTCCACTGTGATTGAGTCATGAATGATAATGGCTTGATTATTTGGCGAGAATTGGTCTCTTTAGATTCATTTCATGTTCGGTGATAATTGAGAAGCTTTGTCGGTCTAGATAATACCAAACGGACTGACTGCTGTTACACATCCTTCTGTCTTTATATTTTCACAGCTGAATACTTTAGGCCAGTGGAAAACTCATTTCGTTTTTTCATGCGATGGGAAAATCTCCAGATAATTTCCATTAAATCAATGTATCACCATACCACAAGGCTGTAAAAGAACCCTGAGAGCCAGTGCAGGAAACCACTAAGTCGATTCCCTCCTGTGAGAAAACACCGATCTCCTCTACAGGGCTGTCAAGGAATTTTGACCCTCCCTTTGGGTTCTAAATTATCCCTTCTGTCATCGTTTGGGAAAAGACACATTCACCTCTTTACAGTAAAACACCACATCTAAGAAGTCAGTTATTTATCAATAAGTAGTTCAGGATTAGATTTCTTTATCACTGAGAGAAAGGTTTGCCACAACCATTACTTCCTTCCTGAAATAGCAGAGAATCCATTAATGTGCTCTAAAGGTACCTCTGGGATGAGTGTGGGCTGCTGGGAGGAGAAACAGCCCAGTTACGCTGCTGCTGCTGCTGCTGCTGCTTACGGAGAGAGGACTTTAGTCATAATGCAGCTCCGCGGCTAATGAACACAGACACCCACAAATATCAAGGCTGATTCTGGTCAAATCCAAGCAGGGGAGAATTTATGAATCTACAGAGAGATAACAGAGAACAGATATGAGGTCTGAAGGAGCTTATATAAGGAAAGCAGTTTGAAGTTTTCCCATTTTATTCGGAAAGGCTCCTTTTAAAGAGAGCTGAGTGTATCGTTACAGACTAATAGCAGGAGGTTATTAGGAGGTCCAGATGAACAACTGGTGTGTGTGGCTCGCTCCTTAAAGGATCCCTAATGAGCCCGCTGTGTGTCTTCAGAGACCTCATTCATTGATTTATCACAAAATGAGGGACGCAAAGGTCACAGAACCAAGCTGTGATGGACTTCAGTACTTTGGGGTTTTGACACAACCCTTTAACCTCCACCTTGCACCACAATCCTCTGCTTATCTTTCTGTCACGCAGTCCATATGCATCAATATGCAACCAAAGTACTCCCTGGGGATAATAAAAAACACATCAATATGTAGAACATTTCCAATTTGGCAGCTCTCCCTCTATCTCTGGGTGAAAGATGAGCTTACACAAAGTCTCCCGTCAGAGCTGAGAGACCTTGAAGGGGCACGTTTTGTCTGAGTGAAGAAATGCCTGCGCTCAAGTCTATACTTGGAGATGTAGTTTTTGCTTGTATCCACAGGGAGGCAGCAAAGTGTTTGTGGGAGAGGAAGGAGGCAGGGTGACCCCACTCTGTAAACAGTTGACCCTTGTGGCAGTGGAGGGCTGTGGGCCGGGCAGGGCACCCATGTTCCCCTGGCACGTTGCCGTCCGGCCAAGGCGGGAGGGAGCTGGACTGAAAGAAGCAGCGCCGTGGACCAGAGCAGAACCTTCGGACTCCATCTGTTGCTTCCTCCACAGCAGAGAGGAGGGAGACAGGGAGAGCCAGAGACAGGTGGGCCCACCCCCCACCAGCTGGCAGCGCAACCAGCATCTGCCCACAGCCAAGGCAACTTTCCTTTCCCCTCGTCATCACAGCTCAGACAGCTCTCTCCATCTTTTCCTTTCATCCTTTTTTAAAAATATTTCATCCCTCCATCATCTGAAGTCCCTTTACGCCTCACTTTAATCTTGTTACTTTATATTTAAGCGAAATCAGGAGCACTCAAGTTTCTGTCGACCTGTTCAAAGATCTTCCTCTACTGCCCGCTGCTGTCAATTCAATACTCAATCAATAACAGTAAAGTGTGGGGCGTCAGCAGAGGGATGCAAACAGCACACAAATTATGCATTAACATTTTTATATTTTGAGACAATGTCAGTTATGAGAAAGAGCAACAAGCACCCAAAGAACCCAAACTTGTCCTGTAGCCTACAGAGAGAGAAATCTGACCGACAGCAGGTTTCAGAGTTTATACACAGTAGAAACATCAGGGTTGGGAAAGAAATTGTGGGGAGATTTTTTTCTGAAGTACTTTTGGGGCATTTTATAGCTTTTGAGGAAAAAGTCAATAGTAGAGCAGGGGGGGGGAGTGCAGAGGACAAAAGTCCCCTGTAAGCAAGGGTCACTGCAAATGGTTAAAGCGATCGGCCACCAGAGGATCCTCCACAAACATGTTTTTGAACCTGTTTTCACCTGTGTATGTCTGTTTTCAAAATTCTGGACAAAACCGTCTGCGAGAAATATCACCTTTTATTCATGGCTGTGGATAAGGAGGAAATTGTACTTTGAAATTGTACTTTGCACTTTGCACAAAGTCGTCCCTGTCACATCTGGAGCTGATGCAGATACCGGTTCAGAAACCTGTTCTATATCCCTGCATTGGCTTGTGGTTAAGTTCAGGATTTATTGTAATATGACTTTTATTTATATTTATATATTAACATATATATATATTTATTATTAAACACATATCTGAGCTTCTCTGCCCCCTTCGACTCCCTGATATCTCAGATCATCTGATTGGCTGCTGTTGGCTGTTGGCTTTTAAGTATTTAAATTATTTTTATGCACATGATTGCATTTTTATTTTATTTTATTCAGTTTTATTTTATTTTATGCAAATTTAACCCAGGTTAGAAGCTAATGCAACAGATACTGATATTTTTCTAGCCAATCCTTAATCACCATCACAATATAATAATATATACTTCCTCTTTCTTCACTCCGGTTGGTGTGCCACAACACGCCATGCTCCACTGTACACTACATCCCTGACACTCAGATATGCACTGGTTGAAATGTATTTGCGCACATTAATCTTAATACTGGCAACTTAGCACTTAGCGTACAATGCAGAACTCCTATCGGGAAGATGCCAATTTGAGAAGTAATGTTTGAAATATGTTTCAAACTCCTGAACGGCTTTTGATTTTAGCCTGTTTGTGTTTTGGGTTTATGTTTGTGTTTGATTATAAATGGAATAATTTACTCTTTGTAACATTAAGTAAATGGTGATTTGAATTGTAAATGTTTTACTTTAAATAATTTTTTATTGATTTGATTGTTGTAGCTCACAACAAAGATTCATTATGAACTTGCTCAGTGTTAATTAATTTACAACCTTTTTTAAAGGTCAAGTTTTTTTTAACTGTGCCGCTCTGATGGTGGGCTAACCAAACAAACTGAAGTGAACTGAATCACCCTTCCTCAATGTGGTAGGATGAAAATAACCTACACGTCCCCCTCTTCACCTTAAAAATCAGACATTTTATATTTCATCTTTGTTTATTGAAATACAATGTTAAAACTCACCTCCGTGTTGTGGTATTCATAAAAATGTTTATATCACCCAAGCATCAAGTGTTTTAGAGGGGCCCCGCTGCAACGATGTCACCCAGAGCTTCAGAAATCCTAAAGTCTCAGCCCTGGAAGGTATTGCCCATCACAGGGGACCTCGTCTATAGGGGGCGACGTAACTTCTCTGCGAATGTAACTCAGGACCTCGGTCCCCTTATGTAACACAGTGAAAGGTTTAACACTCTTGTACAGCTTAGCCTCTGAATGAGCTGCTGTGCAGTGTTTTACCGTGAAAACTGTGACAACGGAGAGAAGTGCAATGATAGTAGCCCAGCCTCTCCCCCTGCTACGCCTAATTCTGCTACATCTCTGGTGGACCAGGCTAATTTAGTTGAAAATTGATACAAGGATGGGGATAAAATGTTAAACAAGACAATCCAGTAAGTCAGATTAGGCTGTATGCAGCCAATTAGGCCCACTGGCTCCCATCTGAAGTCGAGTGAGCAGCAAACACAGGCACATTAGTCTCCTGGAGAGCTTTTCGTCTGTCCCGTAACATAATTATACCCACGCCGTTACATTTAATCAGATTCTTGTCAGATTTGACGTCCCTGTAAAGTGCAAGCAAACAATAAAACTAAAAGGGCAAAGTGCAGCTCGTAGATCTATAATTTTAACAGGACAATCGTGCGGAAGCAGTTTGATGTCTCACTCAGTCACCGCAGGAGATATGTGGCTAAAATGTAAATGTTATGTCAATGTACAATATTTAATGAAATAAAATACTAATTACCTACAGAAGCACAACTGCATCCCGGCACACTGAACAGCTGCAATTCAAACAGACAAACATACTAATGTTCATGATGTTTAAAGACCCAGGACAGGAGCTTTTCACTGGGACAAATACTGAAACACAAACAAACTACAAATGATCCGCTCTATACTGGATGCATCATTCTGAAATCTTGCCCATTATTACTGGTCAAACTTTTTATTCATACTGCTTCATCTTGATGTTATTCTTCTGACTCTTGCTGTTGTTTATGTTTTTTACCACTCTGCCTGTAAACAAAATCCCTCCCTTGAGTTTTATTCCCTTCAAAAGAAGAGGAATCCCATTTAAAGGCTTGCTCTATATTTCCTGTAATCTCTGAATGAGTTTTAAAGGCAGCAGCAGTCGGTGGTCGGCTTACCCAAAATAACATGCAAATGAGGCTCCTATATATTGCTTTGAAAACATCACGTGCAACCCAAGAATAGAGAAAGAAATTGACATTACATGCTTAACTTTTACATTTGAAGTCTAAACATTGTGTTCTTTGTAACTTCATTATAAAAAACCCTCATTGGTCACGTAATGAAGAACAGGTGATAGGAACATAAATAATTTTGCTCTGATTTGTTTTTTATCTGCGCGGTGGCACCAGTGCCTCGGTCTCATTTGCCGCTGCCCCCTGCTGGGTTTAATCTCAGCCCTCCACAGATCCCAATGTCCATCTATTCATGATCATTAGTCCTAATAGAAGTGCATATGGCCTCTGTTTGATGACTCAGGTTGTTTGTTGACAAAGCCTTGAGATGTTATTTATTACAAACTGCAAAAAGGATGGATTTCAGACCACAATTACTCAAAGCACACACAGAAGTTTGTATCAATATTCTGTGCTCATTTAAATATAGATTCCACGTTGATTATTGAGTATAAATTAATGGCTTGTGAGTTATGTTGGAGGGACTGTGGCATGTTGGGAGATTTAACTCATATATTTTAGAAATGTTCAGAAATCTAAGATTTTTGGAAAATCTTCAAAAAGAGATGGATTTGAATTTGAATTGAAAACCAGTGAAAGAGATTTGAGTCACTTACTGAAAATGAATACAATCACCTGGTTAAGGCCACAGCCCCCCAACATAAGAATAAGAATAATAAGAAGTCCTGTACTGATACATAATGAAATGAATTAAAAAGCTTTTCATTTATTCTTATATTTATTACAGTGAAACTACAGCTGAAACCAGACTGATTTGCTAAAAGACAGAGATCTAACCACCTCTCTAATGTGTCTTTTATTTTCTTTTATTTATTGAGAACACCTATCTGGTTCATTGTATTACACAGATAGAGCCATACACACTAAGAGAATGAATTGAGTTAGTCAGGAGTGGCTTCTTTCAACTAAGACTTATAGCCAAGGTAAAGGCCTATCGTCCACAAAAGGATCTCGAGTGGGTTATCTACGCCTTCATAAACCTCTCGACTCTCCTGCTGTAATTCTCTATATGTAGGCTTAGACCAATCCTCCATTAAACCTTTACAGCTTGTACAAAATGCTGCTGCTCGCCTCTTGACCAAACTCCCTCCACTGGCTTCCTGTTCGCCTTACTTAGCCGAACTTCTCCATATACACGCTCTAGTTAGGGAGCTGGGATTGGCCACTCAGCTCCTCCTGGACCGACCTAAAGCAAGACTCACAACAAAAGGTGATTGTAACTTAGCAGTAGCCGCCCCAAACTTATGGAACAACCTACCACTCCACATTAGATCTGCCCCCTCTCTTTCACACTTCCAATCACTACTTGGCCTTCTCCTCAGTTGAGGAGAAGTTTTTATCCCAGTGGACTTTATTTTATTTTATAATGTATCTTATATTTTACTTTATTTCAAAATTTGTATGATTCTACTTTCTCTCTCATTCTATTATTATTCTGATGTATGGCGTGTTACTGTCCTCTTGTTGTACCTTGTATTGTGAAGCACTTTGGTCAACCAAGTTGTTGGTTGTGCTATATAACTATATTTGACATTGACATTGACATTGAGTTGAAAATGATATCAACTGAAACATGTATGATTATGTATCAGCTATATCTCCATATGTATTGTCTTATAAACAACTTGAATCTCATGTGTGAAATTAACAATGTAAAGAAAAAGGAATTAATGGCTCATTATTTTCAGTCTTCGAATTAACCACAAGGGTTTCAAAAACTCAGCATGATATTCACTGTTGTATTAAGTGGCATGTGACAGACTCTTGCATCCTGAAATCAGCCAAAGTTAAATTATGTGAAAATGTATATTTCAAGGTGTGATTACACACCTCTGTCAACACATGGTGCTATTTTACATGGGGGATGTAGGTGACTGAGAGTCAGAGGGGGAAGTTTGCTTAAAACCCCCCGAGAGCATTTCAGGCACATGACGGATATTCGATTTAACTGGGTTGTACCGACAGACGGTACTGGTGACATGAAAAGGTGTATTGTGTAAAATGTTTCTGTGGAAGATGTCCAGACAGTTGTTGCATTATAAATATGATCCAAATTTTATTGCAGTGATCAATACCTGATTTAGCC
This sequence comes from Paralichthys olivaceus, assembly GCF_024713975.1. Lineage (NCBI taxonomy): Eukaryota > Metazoa > Chordata > Actinopteri > Pleuronectiformes > Paralichthyidae > Paralichthys > Paralichthys olivaceus. Next base: position 6,472,828 of record NC_091097.1, read on the forward strand.
TGGTGTTAGTTTTGAATATGCATATACACTAAAAATTGTTTCACATTACTGTCGCTGACCTGCACTGCATTATTTACACAGTAGCAGAGGAGACAAATGTCCCAAATCTCCCTTGTTCACACTTTTAGAAGAGACCTAATCCCATTGCTAGTTATTGCCTTCATTTATCTCCAGTATTATCATCACAGCAGGTGATTGGCAGTCCCCGGTGACGCTTTTTGGCAAGTTCCCCCTTTACTTGAAATGTGTGAGCCAGGCATGATGGACGCGCCTCTTGGCACCACGTCGTACCTATCCTTGGATCATCTGTTATCTCTGACTGAGCATATTGGATTATTGATTCAGAGAGGGAATGTGTTTTTGTAGCCGTTCAAATATCCACAATTGTCTGTAGCAACCTAACATGTAGCCTAACTGTGACTCGATAAAATGCTAGATGGAAAATAAATAATAAGCCTAATTCTCTTTGTACGCTGGCATTGGACAAATTCCAGACTGGAGCTGTCCGTGGTGCTGAATCTGATATTTTGTATAGTTTGAGCCTTTAAAGAAAATACCAGTAGATAAAGGATAAAAATGAATTCAGCGTAAGCAAAGATGTGATATGCTGGTGACCCAAGAACCCCACCTCTCACCCAATATCAGTTGTGATTGGCTCCAGCCCTCAACGACCCTCAATGACGAGCAGTATAGATAATGGATGGATGAAATTGAGAACCAAATGTATAATGTGCTGTATTTGGTTCACTTTTCCGACTCAGAATCTGGCACCGTTACTCACAATGCAATTTGACTGGTGACAGTTTGGTCAGAGATTCCTTTGTGTCATGCTTTTAACAGCTGATCAAGCAGAAGAGAACAGAGATGAGTGATGGGCTACAGAGGTCTTATAAACGTCTTTCTAAGATTTATTTCTCATTGTCAGATTTGTAGTTTTTAGCTACAACCAATGCAGACTCCAGAGACATCACTTGAGGCAATGCATCAGATTGTGCATATCTTCCTATGGAGCCACGATAGGATATTTTTATATGTTGAAGTAGGAGAGGTACTTGCCAACACTGGACATTAAATATGTAAAACTGGAATTCCCCTTTAACACACATAACATTTCTCAATTTTAGACCATGGCCCTTTGAAACTAAATGAAATTCGATTTTCTACGTAGAGAACGAAACGGAGGAGGTTATGTGATATTATTAAAAGGACATGCAAACATACACATCCACCAACACTATAAACGTGATCTAGGAGCAGGATTATTTTCTGGACTGTTCCTCACCCTCTATTATAATGTGTCCTCTATGCACCAAATGTGTAAAACTGTGTGAGTCCACCTGTGCACACAGTGGGGTAAAACAAACGGGTAAAGCAGGACAAAGAAGTATAATACAGGAGGCTCCACTTTGATGGTTCCTCAGGAGGATGTGAGAATTAGGACAGCCTGAAAATCAGCAGAAGGAGAGAGGAGGAGTCTGTCAACAGGAGGAGAGCAAAGTGGGAATACGCCGAGACGTGGCAATGAATTTTATTGATATTTCTCCTGCCTTTTGTGTGTGTGTATGTGCACACTCGTATGTGTGTGTGTGTAAAGGAGGCAAAGATTGAGAGCAAGAGAGATTGACCAGAGAGACACCAGACTCTTCTGCTGCCAAGTCGCATTAATTGTATATCAGTAACTGGCTTCCATTTCTCCAGTCTGATGCCGTTTCAAGTAACACCATGATTATTTTACCAAGCATGCTGAGAGAAACATCCAACAGTTTCTATCTTTGGCCTTCGTATGGTTTCAGCCCATCATCACCCTTGCACATAAAATGAAAACATGCAAGAAGATTTTATTTTGGTGGTAATCACTTCGTAGTTAGAGGCCATGGACATCTCTGCAGCAACTTTCCCAGTTATACTTCAATTATATTTTAGTCAAACTGTGTCGTAAATGTAAAATGCATGAATTCCTTCACACCTGAGTTTTCCCTCTAAACAGTCGGTGGATGATTGGAATCATTAATGTATATTCATGAAATGGGAATAGGTTGATTCTATGTTGTTATCTTGCTGATTAATAGCACAGAGATTACTACTCATATAAATCAATAATGGACAGAGAGAGAGTGTCTATTTATCTATCATGACCAAATACTACTTTAAACACTGCTTGTTTGTTTTCTCTTTAAGAGGAGTGAATATCAACTTTGAACTCTTTTCTCTCTGCACTGTTTACCAGTGTCTCTCTGGTACAATGAGGATCAAAGTGTGTCTGGCTGCAAAATCTCTGCTCTCTCATTTATGGACTGTGAGACAAGCTCCTTCTTCCTTGGCTCTATTACTATTACCTGATGGCACTTCCTCCTCTTCACACACACACACACACACACACACACACACAAACACTTGTCCCGGCTATATTAGCTGATGGCATGCTGTCTGGAAGCGAGTAATACACTCGGGACCTGCTCCTACTGTCCCCAGCTGTCTATATGAATTAGTAACACATCGTGCCACTAATGCTAGCAGATCACAGTCCCAGGCATGCCAACATCTGCGCACATCTGTGTACATCAGTGTGAGTCCTTGAACTTAGCGGGGAATCTGCTCTGAGGACACTGGCAACTGTCAGACAACCTGTGGGGGCGCTCTCAGGTTTAACCTACACGAAGGAGCAACATGTCCTTTTATTTACCTCGTCCTGACTGCCGCCATGTGTCAGGGAGCGTGGAGACATTGTGCTCAGAGTTGCTGACAGAGGCCTGCTCGTCATCCACCACCCACCACCTCTGCTCACCCCGTAGCTCTGTCACGGTCTCTGCTCATCACTCCTCAAACGATCCCCTCCATCTCCATTTTCTATTTTAGTTTCCATATGTTTGTTTATCTCTCTCCCTCTTTCTCTTGGCGCACGGCAGCCCCCCCCCCCCCTCTCCTTCTTGCAGGCAAACAGAAGCATTGCCAAGAAGAGCTCTGTTGGCCTGCTTAGGATTTACATATGTAAATGAGAGTCAGTGTTGCTTGTAGATCTGCAATTAAGCAAACAGCTGAAGCTTACAAACAACGTCGGTCCCCATTACTTTACCAATAATAGAGTTTCTTGTGCGCTGATTTATATTGCTAACCTCATTACCTTCTTTCTCCTGCCTTTATGCAGTTGGTTGAAGATAATGTCCTGGACCTGACTCAAGGTCTTTGATTAGTGGAGCAGCACAATGTGTTGAGGAAGAAAAGAGGCTGCGCACTCTGTCTTTCAAAACACAAAACACGAGCTTGACTTACTTTTTATGCTGTGAGGTCAGAAGAGCTTCTGAGCATGTATTCATCAAAGAGCTGCTAAATCTATTCACTTACTGTACTCCACAAAGAAAACAGCACTTTAAATGGGTTGCAGAGTTCAAATGTCATGATTTAGATTTTATACTATCACTTATTATACCCAGCATGCAAAAATATACAATCCATCTGTGTGCCGGCAATACAAAAAGGCATTGTACTTTTACTTTAGAGTGGACCAAAGCAACCTAACTATACAGCATATATAAAACTGTACAGACTTTATCTACCTGCTACCTCAACAAACTTCCGTGTGTCTGTCTGTATGTATGTGGGACACATGTCGCACAAACTGTTCATACTTGGCATGTGTTTTCCTAATGGCCCAGGGAAATGCAGTGTTTAATTTTGTGCAATTTACTAACCTTGGAAAAAAAATGAACAAGAGAAAAAGAAATGCAGAGACGTTAGGGGGAGTCACAAGTGAGGGGTCCTTCTCTCTGGACAGACAGACCCGCTGCTCCATCACTGCAAGGGACAAATAGCCACTCAATAACATCGCGACAGTTTGGAGCAAGCTCCCCATTGACATCAGGACAGCAGACGGTCTACACATCTTCTGCCGCAGACTAAAAGCACATCACTTCCGACTGTGCCTTTGTTAGGAAGATGATGGTTTAATATCCATCGCCAACTCTGATTTAAAAAAAAGAAATAAAGTTAGTTGCAATTATATGTTGCACTTACATGTAGCACTTTGTAGTTTAGCTTTTCAGAGGCTAATGTACTTCAATGACTCTTGCTGTTGTGGATCTGTACCCTCATGGTTGAATGCACTTATTGTGAGTCACTTTGGATAAAAGCATTAGCTAAATGAAGACAGGTAAAAATAGATTAAGTAATAGCATGAGCAAAATGGTAAATGGTGCATTTCAATTTGCCACAAAAGTTTCTTGCAAAAAACTAAACAACAACATTAGGTCATTGTGAGGATTATAATAATAGTAAATGTTACAGTATGTGCTGCCAGGCTCACATAATATCAGATAATTGCATCTTGGAAATCTTGCAGTGAATCCACCCAGTTCCAGTTCCTGGCTTGGACTTCCTCAGAAAGTTTCCGACTTTCCAGCATCTTCTGGCTGTAGCATTAGATACGGCATCTCGTGCCAACTGGAGATAAGGAGGTCGGCCTTCTTATTGCAGCCTGGTAGCCCCAGTGCTGCTCAGAACTCGATGTGCAGTGATTTGAGGTCACTGTGACCTGCCCCATGTGTGAGGTGAGTGAAGGTTCTCCAATATCACCTCCCCTCAGGATGACTCCTCTATAGAGGGAATCAAAGGAGGGATTCAAAGTCTGTTTGGTGGCGGGAGAGTCCGAAGTCGTCAATCGAGGTCATACATTTTTTTTGTCTGATTTATCTAACACAAACACTCAAATCCTCTAAAATCTCTTCCAAAAAACAGATAGGCCATGTTGCAAGACTAGAAAGACTCAAAGCTGAAACAAAAGCTTAGATAAATGGATTCATACAACAAAATCAAAAAAATCACCATGAAAATAAAGCACAAATTGAATGGTTTGTGTCTAGATTTAGAAAGGTTTAACCATATTTTCATTTTTGGTAGGCTATCGTGGGAGTACTGACTCACACTAGGAAAGCAAAGAACAATGCTACAGTTCTCAGATGTCAAAAGACTGATTTTTGAACACTAGAACAGACACTTGTTCGCAGGGAATAGAAATATTAAGGGATAAAACACATCTGTGGCCTGGTTCTGTGTTGCAAACCCTCCAGACCTCCAAACTTTGTCTCAGGTCATCTGGGGCTGGTTTGATCACTGTTCAGAGGAACAGAAAACATTGGAAAGCATCTTTAACTTTGGAAACGTCTCATACCTGGAACAATGCTGTTTAAAATAAAAGCTTTTGTTTTGCTCTTTCTTCTTTTTAGTGAAGTGGCTTTTCACAACTTACAAACTGGCCTTTTTGCCACACAAATAAACCCAAGCTGCCACGATATTTGCTGAAGAAGAGAAAAAAAGCTACTATGAAATGATGGAATTGGATTATGGCACATGATGAGGAATTAGGCCCGGGACCGCTGAGATGTTAAGTGTTACAGTCCTAGACCTCCTCTAATAGCGTGAAATGAGAACAGATCAGTTAAAGCCTCAAAGAACACAGAAATGGGATGGGATTGGCTTTATGCCGTTGTACATTACAGCCCTCACATTGATAGGCGCTTTATGAGACTTAATTAAAAAGTCGATGGCATCTTTAATGGCCACGGCGCTGGTTGTTTTTCTGTGTTTCTAAAAAGCGGGGTCCCTAATGACCAGAGGCAGCCTCATTTGGGGGTTGGAGGACAGAAAAACTGTTTCGACCTGTGGCACGAGGTCATTATGTCCAAGCTGTATCAGGAAAACAAGGGTTTTGTACAAGTCCACTGAGCTTCAGCTGCTGGTTAGCGGGCAGAAAATTGCATCTAACAGGCGGACGCCTTCACAGATACAGCAGCAAGGCGGAGATGAGGTGGTTAAATGAAATGACAAATGGAGTGTTTGTTGACAGGATGCTGCTCCATTTGCTCTTCATGCAGCTACTTTTCTGGCATTTTGTTTCGTGTCCTTGTTTATCCCCTGAATTAGGAGCAGAGTAATAGTGCAAGATGTTTGAGATGAAGCCAAGCGTGTCAAAGCCTTGAAAGACAGCCAGTGTCCTCTATGTCTCATAAACTACTTGAGTTGAAGTTAATGACAGCAGTTTAAAGGACACAGGCGAAGGCCTCATCAGAGTAAATGTTGTGAATTATATTTTACACTGATCTCACAAGTTTTGCTTGTATTCTTATTTGTAACTCGAAACAGTGATGAAAGTCTCTGACAATTTCTATCAGTCTTCTATGCCATTACATTTTGGGATGTGTTTAATTCATAGTCAATAAAGATGGATGACGCCACCTCCCATTGAAGCTAAAATATCCCATATACAGGATATTGACCTTTTGATGTCATTTGAAGCCACAGTCTGTGCAGCAGCGACTGGGGGTTGGATCCAGGGTATTGAGGTTCCCCCAGTACACACACATGACCAATCGGGGATCAGTGTCAATCATAACGTCTCACCCTGTTTATATGGCATCAAGTAACTGATGAAAACTTACCAGAAAAACGAACACTTGAATATACAGTAGTATGATAAAAGTTTCTTTTATTCTATCTTTGGGAAATATGTATTTATGTGCACTTCAATGTTTTAGTTTGGTGTTTGTCCCACCTGCTAACATGAAGCATGCAAGGTTTATGACTTACATTGCAGTTAGCCACCAGGGGGCAATCAAGAGGATTTGGTTTCATTTTTTTTTGCACATATTTCCAACATTTGAACAACTATACAGTCTGTGAATTATTTCTTTCCAAACGCTGAGATTGAGTTTGAGATTTGGAGGTTACATTAACGATGGATGGCATCATATTGCACCTTCACTGTTTGACTCCACATGAATGAATTGCCCTTAAAACCACTGTAAGAATATAAGTGCTGCTTAAATTTCATTACTGTTAATGCAGAGAACATTTTTCTTCTTCTGTATGTTTTTCTGTCTCAGTTTTTGGGGTTCTGTTGCCAACTCCTGCACGCTACAACAGATTTAAACCATTAAACAATCAAAATGTTCAGCTTGTTCAGGACATCCCTGTTGTAATTTTTCTTTTTCCTACTCGTCATACTATTTGAAATATTCACGCGTATATGCAATTTTGGATTTCATAAGTGGTGTCTGTGGGAGGCTTCTCCATTGGGGTCATCATGCAAGGACCTGGTGACATAATGCTTTTTCAGTTTGATTCAACAAAGCATTTCCATTCACATCTAATTTTCAGCAGGAAATGTATTATCTACTTTAATCTGTCTCTTTTGAGTCCAACTTCATAGAAGAACATCACTGTAGTGCTTGAGTTCCCCTTTAAATTTAAAGTGTTTTTAGAGTAGAACACAGAGCTGTGTTTTATCTTTGATTCATCAATTTCATATTGAAACAATGCATAACATAAATAATATTCTAAAACATGTGGTATTGCTCATATGTTTACCCTGAAAACCTTTCAGCTTCTACACACACTCACCCTTTGCTATGCAAATGCTGCTGTGCAAGTCAATGCTGGAGGGGAATTAGCCTGTGGAGTCAATCAAACTGAGCTGCATAACTCAGCCTCCGACAGCTCGAGAAAAGCAAGCATCTTTCATTCTCGTTACGTGTCTCATACTTTTCATGTTGTAGTTGTTAATTAAGATATTAATAATTTGTTTCATAGAGGCAAACTACACTCACAGCAAGGATGTGCTACTTTCATAATCATCATTTGCCTAATTCAGAAAAACACATTTGCAAATGTGCAACTTTTCAGCGAAGCATTTATGTTGATACAAATACATCATTAATAACTGCTGTTGTCGTTAATCACTATTTTACACAAAGTGCAAAAATGACTGGACACAGAAATTCACTATAATGGATTTGAGTACGCAAAAAAGTAGGAAAAGTGAAAGTGGAGTGTTAAGTGGAAATATTTGAAGATGATGTCCATTAAACACAATGAGGCGATCTTGAGTCTAATATAATGCATACCTTTCTCTTTTCTCCTTTTCCGAAGCTATCAACTCCCATGAGGCTTCGGTCGCTGCCTGCCTTTGTAAGATATATTTTCCCACCTTGATATTTGAATGCATTTCCAGCCTGTTTGAGTCTGACATTAGTGAGGGACTGAGCATCAACAGCTCTCCTTTCTCCACTGAAGAGAAAAAATGATCCTCGCTCTGAACAGGGAGTCTGTCTTCCAAAGGATGCCTCTAATTGGAGGAGAAAAGGCTTTTTCCTGACGGCACTGGAGATTTCAAATAAAGCCCATTTGCCGATGTAAGGAGTCATTAAACATGTCATTAAACGCAGCGTCTTTGATATAAGTGGATGAAGCTCTGGATCCCATTTGGTCTTAGGAAAGGATGATGGAATTGAAACTGGGCTTATGGCAGACAATGAATCCTGCTGGACCTGCCACACACACACAAAGCAACACATATAAATGCATATGTTCATAGACAATGGGCAAGTGTGTATTGTGTATTCAAAGGACGACTTGCACAGTCTATCATTTTCATACAGGAGGCCACCAAATCATCCCATTACTGAAGGAGGAGAGTGTGACATTCAGCCACCGGATGACAAATCCTTGATGTTCTCAGACCGGTCACGCTCCTCTGTCTGGCTTCCACTTCTTTGTTTCACCGTTGCGGCTGATTTTTTTATTTTTAATCTTTATTTTTATTTAATTTTTTTCTCAGTGGTCTGATTTGGCCTGCAGCGCGTGGCTGGTAAGTCCCAGTGGACATGTCGGCCTAAACAGCCGGGTCTGAAGTGATTATGTGAGTGTAGTGTGAGAGATTCCTTTAGGGCCTGTGGGAAGCCTGCACATTCTTTGTTGACAGTAGCACTGGAAGAGAGAGAGAGCGAGGGAGAGAAAGGTGGAGGGGAGGAAGGAGATGATCTGAACAGAAGAGTCTGGGAAATTAAAGTAACATGCTTATATAAAATCCCCTTTTCTGTTAGGTTCATGAAATTAATGCAAAATTGGAAGAATACAAATATATTAGGACAAAAAGAGGAGTCCTACACACAGAATACGCCAATGAAGATGTTGACTTAGAAAGACAACGAGATTCTAGAGCTTTTGGCGATATGGGTTGCTGCAAACAACAACACTGCTCTCAGCATCATCCGTCTTCTCGGGTCGTAGAGGTAGCCAGCCAAGTGAATATTCCAGACGTCCCTCTCCCCAGCCGCACCTTACAGCTCTTCCTGGGGGACCCTGAGGTGTTCCCAGGCCAGATGGGATATGTAGTCCCTCCAGCGAGTCTATTTCAGGGTCTCCTCCCAGTTGAGGCGTGTCTGGAATGGAAGGCAGCCGGCAGGCATCCTGACTAGATGCCTACACCACCTCAATGACGAGGAGCAGTGATTCTACACATCAACATATCTCTAAGGCTGAGGCAGCCATCCAACAGAGAACATTTGGGCTGCAATCTTTTCCTTTCGTCACTACCCAGAGATTGTGACCAGAGGTGAGGGTCAGACAATAGACTGACCAGTAAATCCAAAGGTTTGCACCCCCCCTCGCCTGAATGTTCCAGACATTTCCCTGCTGTTGTGCTCACGTCTGACACAGACAATCTCGTGCTGCGTTTTCATACGTAAAAGACAAACTCAGGTAAATGGAATCCTATTTTCTGGACATTTTTCCTCGTTCAGGTAAACCTCTGTTTGTATCCAACAACGCTCTCATGCTGTGTTTGTGCAGCCTCCTTATGCAACTGTAAAAAGGATTTTCATCTTAAATCATTGAAAGCTTACTGTGCCTCGGGCAAACATCACAACCAGTAATTAAACACCATGAAACCTGCATTTAGCTCTAAAACAATTAATTATTCACATTCATTTCATCTCACTACGTCTTCATAAGTTTAGCCGTGCAGTCAAATTGAAAATTTCCCTCTTTCTTCACTGCCATTGGTCTGTTTACTCTAAAAGCATGTCCTTCAAGCATCTCCTTCTCAGAATCAAGGAGCTAAGCCGTAGAAAGGCGAGCTGCCGTTTATCGCTGCCTTGCAGACAAATCCACTCTAAATGGCTGGTGATTTTCGCTCATTGGCTCAATAATCCATTTGAGAATTTACTCAGGGACTCAGACACATTGTTGACTTTTTTTTTTGCTTCATTTTGAACAGAGTCTTCTGTAAAACCCCCTCAACTTCAAGGAGACATTTGTAAACAACACAGAGAATGGAAATGAATGCGTATGTGCGTGAACACACACACACACACACACACACACACACACACACACACACACACACACACACACATACACACACATACACACACACAGGCATTTGGAATCAGTGTGATGCCACATTGTGTAGCGCCGGGAAGTTTAATGGATGCATGTTTTCAGACGTCCTTGTTGAATCCAAGGCCAGAACTGGGAGCGGGAGACCTGAGTCACACATGGATGGATCTCCCTCCAGTTGTTCCTCCTCATCTAATCCTTTTCTCCGTCCTTGTCTTTGCACGGATCCATCCAGATTAAATACTTGGCTCCGGCCGCGCAAATACTTGACATCTCTTACTTTTTCTCCTCCTGTCTTCTTGCGTCACCTTGCTCCTTTAGCCCGATGCCTTGGCTGTCCACCCCTTCCTGCATATGCTGTCCCTCCTTCCGTAGTGCACTGTGGTAATTGAGTGAGAGCTGTGGCCCTGGAGTCCTTGTGTAATCCACACTTTATAAGCACTCTAATTGAAGTGCAAATTCAATACTCCCTCATCAGCCTTTTACTGGCTGTGCTTTTGCCTGCACCCCTTAGGTAATTACAAGGAGACTGGCGGTTCAATCATTTTGCAGAAAATAATGTAACAAAAAACACAGCAGCATACACCAAATCATTTCACTGTGGGTGTGTAGAGGGTGTGATAGTGAGTTGACTGGGGGTGAAGTACTGGAAGAGACAATTAAAATGCCTTTGCCTTTGTTATCAGGGAGGTAAAACAAGAAAAACTGTGTGATAAAGAATTTTAGGCAACCTTATCTAAACATCATGGGATTGCTCCACATTCATGTTTTTCTTTTGCGGTATAGACTGTCGACATGTTCACGCACAGATGCATGTGGATACTAACACAGCACATGCACGCTCACTTAATTTTCTGTTTTGTATAGTTGCAAGGGAGATGCATACACAAACACTTATACGTTTTTTTCGGTTTGCCCGTGCGCCATGCGCGTGTCTGTGTGTAGGAGTTTGCAGCTTTAATTAAACTTCCTCTATTTTCTCTCAGCTTGTCCCCATAGGGCCCTGTCTTCTTCCCGTCCACATGCTTATTTATTTATAATTGCATAAAACTCCAGAGCTGAGCTACGGCTGAACACGGTGCCAGACCTGTGCAGCAAGCTGGGACCGTCACACAGTAATACAATTTCATGTACTGAAACATCCCACCGCCTGGGAAAATTCCACATTATGAATCGAGTAGTGAAGCACTAATCATTAAAAAACACAAACAGAGAGAAAAAAAAGTTCTGATTATTGTTTACAATATGAGAGCAGCGATACAGAATGTCAACACAGATGTATAGAATTTAAATCTGTGGGGAATTGGATTGTTGCAGAGATGCAAAAGGATCTCATGAATATCATCATTGCAGCAATTCGCTTCCTCAAGAGATCAAACATTCCCAGGAGGAAAAAAAATTCCAGGTGTCGTTACAACTTTGTTTTCTCTCTTCTTTATTCAATTGCCAGATTTCATCAGTACTTTTTGTTTGTTTATCTCTCTAATTTACTTTGCCTTAAAGTAAATATCCCACCAGACAACCGTTTGGATGAGCATCACAGAAAATGCATAGTTTATCCCTTGTGTTTTTGTTAAAGTTGGATGAATGGATTTAAATCTTCAAAAGAGAAAATCATGTTATGATATTTCTATAACATCGCGAAATTGCCAAGATAACCTACATGAGCAGCTATATCCACATGTGGTGACTTAATATCTGCAACACTGCCTACACACATCTGCAGAATAAACCAGCCTGCACACCCTTCTTTTCATAGCCAATTATAATGCTAGCATCACAGTCATAATCATATTATCGCACGTCTTTTCCTGTCAACTCGTTGAGCCAGCGAAGCCCCAGATCTGCACAAAGACACTGTACACTAATTTATATATTCCATCATTCTCAATAGATTTTTAATTGCTTGATGCTTTATCTATTGTATCCCCACTCATCTTGCTTGCATCTGTTTCCTGCTGTGATGACCCACTTTTATGAGGGCAATAATTCACAAAAAAAAAAACACACATGGCAAAGTTTTCTGCATTTAATAGGGTTTGCCTGAAAATACAAAATCCCAAATGTATGCTCATAATGATTAGAATTCTGGAAATAAATTGAAGCAATTACTATCAAAAAAAAATCTACTTTTTATTGAAGATGAATTGTCGATCAACGGGTGGCTACAGCACGCTGGCAGAAAAACAGATTTAGTTTTAGGCTTCAACGCTGATGTCCAGCTCCAAGTAAACTTGAAATATACGTTTTACACATGCTTTTAACATACATAGTCAGGATCAGTCAAGTTTCATGATTATTGATAAGGTCTTTTATACAGTAAACTCTGGGTTCTCTTAGGTTTTTAATGGAATCAGTTATTTTAGAGTGAGTCATACAGATAAATAAATAATCTGCCTTTGATCATGTGTCATAATAAAAACATAGTAGAATATGTGATGTTGTTTTTGTTGAAACAATCCAGCAAGAAGGGTTGGACATTAATTTGGGAGTGGGGGCAACAGAGAAAGTCCTTAGTTTACACATGACATGAAGTGTTTGCTGACTTTACTATTACTGAGGTGTATTGTAATTTACTGAATGACTTGACACTGTCTATTGATGGATGGTTTAGTTGTGTTTGTTATGTCAGTTTTATTTCAACATATGACCTAAACATATGACCTCACACTTGTTTATATTAACATAATCTATCTATCTATCTATCTATCTATCTATCTATCTATCTATCTATCTATCTATCTATCTATCTATCTATCTATCTCTCTCTCTCTCTCTCTCTCTCTGTCTCTCTCTCTCGCTCTATATATAGTCTCACTTCTGTTGCCTGTATATTAATTAATCCAACCCCTAGCAATAGTGAAATGCGACAAAAATATCCAGTGTACTTATATATTTTATAGTGAAGTATAATTTAAGAGTGTTTTCGAATTTTGATTAGCAAAGGTATAAAATGCAGATTCCAGGGGTTCATCTCCAAAGTTATTGTAGAGATACAGAGAATGAAAAAAAGAAGATAGACAGAAGACAGACAGACAGAAAAATCATCAAAACGTTAAAAGTACTAAAATAATGGATCATCATCTTTGCTTTTTAGTCCAGAATTTGGTTTAGAGTCAGTGCATCTCTTAATGTGAATGTGTAATTTTCCCACTTACTTAATTGATTCTATCTAACTCATCACTGTCAAAACATAGAGAAAAAATCCTTATCCTGACACTGATTTGTTTGTGCAGTTTTTATCCTTATAACATATACACCCAGCCAAAACACCCAAAGCATTCCTACATTGTTTCATCCGCCAGTTCACAGTTCTTTGTAGCTGCACATATTTGATGCAGAAGTGTCTTTGATATTATCGCCAAAACACAATCCGGCTTTAATCAGACCAATTCCCAGGTAGATCCCCCCCCACAGAGAATCTACCTGCTCCACAATCAAAACAATCCCAGCATGGCCACACGCTTGTGACGCACCCGTACACGTCACAGGCTCACCCGGAAGTGCGGTGACAGCACTTGTCAAAAACCCTTCAGCCCTCTCATGGAACTGCGAAACAAAAGGTGAGTTCGACCGCTTCAGAACAACCTCTTCCTTTACTTGTTCCCTGCCTGTCACGATATATCACCGGCATTGACGCATGTTGTAAGTTTGGCCGTGATTTAACGCTCGCAGCACTTTTACGCAGCGTAAACATTAGCCGCTAGCTGGCTAATGTTAGCAGGCTCGTAAGGGTGCGGGTTGGGTGTCTGCGCTGCGGGGATCTGCCGAGGACTTTCCGGCTGCTCTTTGTCATTTCTCCGTGTCCTGCCGCTGCTTGGATGTGGACGTCACATCAGCTGGCAAATTTCCCTCATGCAAAATAATGAGCCCACCAGGAGAAGACACGTTGCGCTGGATCGTTCCGCTCAGTCTTGCGAATCCTGCCAAATAGTGACCCCCCCACTGTAGTTGATCCCTCCACTGTTGCACCTCCATGCTCAGCGCAGGACAGCAGCACTACACTGAGAAAACCCTGCTGATCAGCCTGAGGAGAGGCCACTGCTATGTCGACTGACGTGACAATGATACCAACGCAACAAGTAGTCATAAAGTGGCTTTGAGACTGATGAATTGGGTTTATTGCTTTAATTAGACAATATTGACTCGGTTTCATGAATGGCCTTTTCTGTCATCAGGATGAGTATTGTGATTTAACTCACAATTAGGACGTTTTAAAGTCTTAATTGAATAAACAACAAGACAAGGGCTGCAAGCAAAGATTATTTTCATTATCGATTCATCTGCAGATTGTTCTCTCGACTGATTGTTTAGTCTATATGATGTCAGAGGACGGCACAAAACCTCTTCAATCAAGCTGAGTCGCAGCAGAATCGGTCCCCCAGGGAGGACGGTGGGATGTGGGGGAAAGTTTCAGAAAAAGGTAAAGTTATTTTCACACTGAACTTTACATGCCTTGTTTTGTCGAACATCTAAACTAAGTTGTATAGCCCAGAGAAGCTGGTGTTCTTAAATTGAATGATTAATTGATTATCAAAAGTTTTAAAGATACATTTTCTGTCCGTCTTCCAATCAAATAATTGATTGGATTGTTGCAGGTCTATATCAGATATACTTGTTCCAAGCACAGCTGCGACAGAAGGCATGGGATGGAAACCTTGTGGAGTATTGTGGGCTGATTGGATGTTGAGGAACAGAATAGTGAGTAATAGAAATAGCAGACTGTGTTAGAAAATCCTCATGGGGAAATACAGACATGTGGTCCTTGGACTGACACTTTATTTCATAAAGTGGGGTGTGAGGAAATGTAGAAAATGTAGAAAAAACATTCCTATAAATGACTGTTTTTTCTAATTTGGAGCAGGAGTGTCAATCACCAGAAGTTGTTATTTATGTCATGTCAGTGTGCACCATTTAATCCTATGTGGAATTGACCATTTTATGATATGACAAGAACACTACAATTGACTTATTTATACTTCTTGAGCTTTAACAATAGGTTGAATTCATTCTTTGTTGATAGACAAATTAAGAAGAAGCTATTTTAAGTTCAATAATTGATAAGTAATTTATATTCTTCTGAAACATGAGAGTGTGCTGCATTTTCTTGTCTTGGGCTAAACAAGACATTATCTTTGGCTCTGTAATAATAATCAACAGGATAATCAATAATGACAATATTTAATGCACTATTTACAGAACAAGTTCAAAGTAACAACAAGATCAGCTAATCAGCAATTAGTTCATAAATCAATTAGTTAATTGACAGAACGGTAATCAGAAACTTTCTGAATGATCAAACAATAATTTTTTTAAATTTGAAATATTTGCTGATCCCAGCTTCTCAAATAACGGAATATGTTTGAGTTTTATACTGTTGGTTGGACAAAGGGAGACATTTGAACACATGCACAGCTTTGGTTTGTTGTGTTGACATTTTACAGACAAAGCAATTTATTGATTAATCAAGAATTTAATCAACATGGTTAATCATCATTAACCATTTGTTGCGGTCCTAATTTACGGCTTGATAATGAGAAAACAATTGCATTGACAAAACACATTATAGAGCCAGGTCATGAACAATTGACTAACTAACTATTTGGTAGATTGTTAAAATAAATCATGATGAATTAATAATAATTGAATAATCATAAATAAATATTTAACTGTTAAAAACAAGTGAAATGCTTCTCAATTCTTATTTTTGGTGACTAATGAGGAGCAAGTTGGTGGAGTAGCTGATTCAGTTGGTTTGTTCCACAGTGTTTTTCCACTCAGCTGTGCTGGAACTGTATGCATGAGTAGGGAGGAAAGTGGGAGCTTAGAAATGCTTTGAATGGGAGTCTTGTTTGATTCATAACAGTCAATGGGTAAAAATATTTAAATCTCAAAGATAACTTGTAGGCTGGCTTTGCATTTTTAGCTTTTAACTGTTCCTCTCCTACTGTCAATCACATTCTTTCCATATCTGTCAGTAAAATTACTTATGTTGGTGCAAAAGTCTGTGGATATATTTGAAGTCTTTTTAAAAGGCTGCTGCTCCATCTGAAAAACAACTTTCTGCTGTTTTCAGGTAGTATTTGACTTCATTTCACAGTTTTACTGCTGCAGTTGTCCCAGTCACTTCATCACAGTGTGAAAAAGTCCCGCTTCTGCACTTATTGAAAAAAGGATGAGATGTAATGCCACTATCTGGTGTGAATAATAAAGAAACACAGAATAGAGAAATTATAGACTGAAGATCAGAAAGTAAATAAAGCAGAAAATACAACAATAATAAAATAATATCACTGATTACTACTACTACTAATAATAGCAATAATAATGTATAGACAACACTGTTTCTGTTGTGTCAAAGTTGAACACAAAATGTGGTTGAATTTAAAATGGATGCTTTTCTATCCTCAAGTCTAGATCTAAGGATCAGGGTGGTTGCAGGAGGTTGAACTGTACCAACTATACACAGCATTCAGTGACCCTTATATAAAGTTATATGATGCTACACACAGCACATAGACTGTCGTATAAAGGTGAACAACGTGTCTTCACTTCCTCCCACTGCCCAGAAATGAAACCAAAACATCTTGGATACGAACGCTGACATCTTGTGCATTAAGAGCCAGAGTCTGTGCAGTAGTGATTGGGGGATGGATCCAGCTAATACACGCGTTTGACTAATCATGAGTGAGACTCTGCCATTGATGCCTGATTACGCTTTTATAGAATCAGATAACTAGCCATAACAAAGTTACTGGACATACATCAATGTGATAAGAACTACCTAAACTCACAAAGGTATGTGGCATCATAAAAATCTATGTAACTGACATGTACTCCTATCCCATTTATTATGATATTGATTTGTAATTGCAAATACTATATATGCTCTTTTTATACCCCCCCAAATAGATTTCTTTTGTAATATTATTATTTCTTTTAGAAGTTTGAAGCACAAGTAGCTGATTAAATTTCACTTTGTGAGCAGCGCTGCCAGCCTTTCTTCTGTCAGCATACTTAGTTTCAGTCCAGTTGTTTTTTTTTATCTGTACCTGTTCCAAATGCAGTTAAAAAAAAAAACTAATTTAGCAGCAGCATGTCTAGCATTGCATTATTAATAATTGTCCCTGGAATTTACAAATCCATTTAATTTTACTGCAGGGCTTTTTGGTTTGTAAAGAAAGAAAGAAGTGTCTTGGATAAATCGCTCCTGGCTTAGCTGGACAACAACCAATAAATCCTCACTCTCTGCTCTTCTTCAAATGTCCAGTGGACATCTGGTGGTTGAGTGTTGGTGGCAAAACCACATTGCCATCACAAGCCCTAATTGGTTGAATTGACAAACACAAAATTATATTTTTGGTGAGGGGGGAAAAAAAAGCTGTTTAGGTGAACCACCCAAATGAATTCTGTGTGAGGAACTGTGACACTTGTGCTGTTAACAAGATCAGTTTGAAGGGGACAGGCCAGATGCTTAGTTTCATATTGCTGAGCTCTGTGCATCAGAAACGGTTATTAGACAGGTGGCCTTCCCTTAGACTTCCACCTGGCAGCTGGCAGATACACTTTTTACTTTGTTTATGGGAGTGTGTGTGGAGTGGAATGAGACCACTTGTCTTGATTTAACAGCGCTTCCCTCGCTTGGCTGCTTGTATTCTTCTTAAACACCAGTCAAATTTAAACTCTTACACTGATATGTGTCGAGCTGTCCCTCTTGTTGACTGCGTCCATTCAGCCTGGTGCTGTATATTAAACTATTCAACCGCTCTGTCGGATGTTCTTTACACACAAGTGCCCAGCTGCCCGGACCCCCCCTCGCCTCCCTCTGTCCCCCCCCTGCCCTTCATACACTACAAGATGCAGCCATTTGGTTTATTTACGGGAGGTGCTTCTGTAACTGCTGGGAATAGGCCAAGAGCCAATCGAAACGCACAGTGGAGGCCAAGCTAATAGGATCTGACAGGAATGGAGTCGTAGTGGCCGCTCAGGCATCGTAAAGCTGTCGTCGTTTAAGGCCCTATATTTGTCGCTATTACCTGCTTGCCTCACCCTTTACATGGGTAACAGCTTGTGAGGAAAAGTGCAGCCAGACTCCCGTGTTTCGCTAGGTGCTGTTAATAATCGTTGCCTACTTTAGAAACATTAAATAGTATGGTTATGTTGGTTTGTCGAGGACATGCACCTGTATTTTCAGGGTATAATGCAGAATACGCAGGTATCACAGGTTGTTCCTTCCAGACTTAACAACCAGCACTGCGCCCGCTTGTCCACAGGTACCAGGATCTTTCCATGTGCAATCGTTTTTTGCCTGAGCCCATCTGATTTATACGTTGGCATATAATATCGGCCGTAATGAGCTTTTCCCACACATTATCGGTATCTGCGTTTATGTTTCATAATGTGAAAAGTTTTATTTTACAGAATAAACTATTCAGAAAAGATCTGCATTTATGTTTACATAAGAAATATGTTTATTTCCTCAAGTTCTATATATGTGGTTGTATTTGCGTTTTCTCTTTAGTTATAGTTATTCATAATAAAATGTATGATTAAACAGTTTCAAGCCTCAGTTACACTTCAGAGATTCGACAATTACATCTTGGACTCATTGCCATATTATTACTAGTTCAATATTTCCTTATATTTATATCAAATGTTTACTTGGAGTTAATGTGAAGATTAGTAGTAAACTGTAAAGTGAATTTCATCAAAAGAAATATGTCTGCACTGCACCATTCCTCAGTTTGTCTCTGCCGCAGCCAGTAATCCATGTACTGTATTTGTTCACAGTCATATTATTGTGTCTGGTCTTTGTTGACGGCGCTACAGGGAGGGATGTCAAGATGAGCGAGTCTGTTCTGTGGTGTTGCATCAGCAGTTAGTATATCAAATACTAGTAAGCAAGGAGGGAGCATTTGGAAATTGTTCACTTGTCAGAAATCCATTGTAGAATCTAAATGAATGGATCCCATCTGATGAGCCTGATTCACACGATATGTATGTATATTCCCCTAAAACTTGGCTCGTCACTGCGGCCGGTTTGTCTCCTGTGCTGCATCGGTGGATCAAATCCAAGAAGTGTTGGCTGATGGCATCACACCCCACAGCTTTTGCATTTTGGCTTTGAGGGATGTTTACAACTTCACAAATCTGCACTGATACATGTTTTAAGCTGAATTCCACTTTGAGGGTCAAATCTAAATTTAGAGCAAATCATATAAGAACTACTCATTCAATTGACTGACCCATAGTTTAATACTGAATGCTTATTTAACAGCTTTGAAACCATGAGTAATTAAGCCCTTGATATGGACGCTGACAGTATACGGTGTAAAATACGAGTTTACAAAATGTAAGAGGCTGAATGCAGTGTGAGAACAGGAAATGTTAGATAGAAGTGATCTGTATTTTGTACTTCATTGCGGTGAGAATGTTGTAAAGCACCTATTTTCCATCCTCAAATGTTACTTCCAAGAATCTGCCTACGAAGACATAACTGATGTAGACAGAGGCCCTCTCAAAAATGTCTCTGATTTGGGCCTTTTATAGATGCAGCATGAGAAGAAGCTCATTTCTCACATTGCTGATCACTTGTGGGGGAAGGAAACAAGTATTGAATTAGTTTGCATGAGAGAAGGAAAATTGAAATATGGATTGGGGTCGCAAATGCCTGCCAGTGCTATTGGCTGTTTCGGATGTGGAGGATGAAATGTATTTTCTGTGTGTATGTGTGTGTCAGCGTGTGACTGATGCAGACAGTGCCGGCATCGAATGGTTTTCCAACGTTCCTGCACGGAGCTATTTTCCAATAACAAGTTGGGAGCTGCAGTGACACAGATGAAGTGAATGTTTTAAGAGGAAAAGTAATCTTAAAGACAGGCCGAGCCATTCCTCATGCGAGTACCTCATCGCCTGCCTCCCCCTGCATCACTGCTTCTGTCTCAGAGCCAGACATGAGCTGGCTCTCTTGCCATCTGCCATTTAGATGTATTTAAATCATGCATGCATGCTGAGTTCGGACCTGTGATTTGAACTGGTCAGGTCCCTGGTCTGCGCCAGGCTGCTCAGCACAACGTGTGACCCACGGAAGCCATCTGAATATGAATTAATGACAACACAGTTGGTTAGAAGTGTCACTGCCCAAAAGTCAGATCCAATTTTGCTGATATTATCTGGCATTTATGCCTGGAATATGTTGACCCATCCAAATGGTTTGATTACCAAATTCAGCTCTGTCGAGGCTGAAAGATTGTCTGATTTGGCATTTGAGAAGGATATCATTTTTATGTGAAATGTTGAAAGCAAAACCAGGGTTAGTGTGTTTAGAATATTGATAATGTGTCCAGGAAGAAAAGCCATGAAGCCAGAAACTGTGGTTTAAATTTTAACTGAGATGAAAATAACAATAACATCCTTAATTTGGATCTAACAGAACCTATTTACTCATTTATATGCATTGTTGTTGCATGCAGATTGTAAATTGACATTACTAACAGTGTTTATCCGAGCTTGACTGCTTCTGGGGGGTCTCATGTTTTTTCATTTTGTTGCTGTGTACAGATAAAAATTGGACAGTTTGTGGTTTAAGTGGTAAAAGATTGTATGAAGTTGATTTAAGTGAACATTTTATTTACTTTATCACCTAACCTAATTAATATCGGTCTTGCAGACGCCAAGGAGTATTTCCTTTCCGACATCTAAGATGAGACAAAGCCAGTTCTCTGATGCTTGTTGAGGGGGGGTTGCAGATATAACAGCAGGAGAGTAGCTGGTGCTCTGGCCAGGAATCGCTTCCCTGCCATCAGCGGCAGAGCTGTTAACAGCCTCACCACTTTCCCCAGATTGTGTGCATTTAAGAAACACGGTTGAGTTTTGACCTCACTTTCAGATGTTTGTGGTTTGACGTCTGTCCGTCTTTGGTTTTTAGAGTGATTTGGAACATTTGTTAGAAAGCTTTTATTTAACTTAATATTAGGAGTTGTCAACCTGTTTCTTCTCTCTGAACCACATGTGGGAAGGGGCAAACACACACACACACACACACACACACACACACACACACACACACACACACACACACACACACTTGCACACACTGAAAGTGAAAGTGGAGGAAAGGAGAGAAACACAACTGTGCATGACAGTAAAACACGGTCTAGACTTCAGAGAGCAAATGAAATGACCGCACATTTGTCAATTTGCCAATTAATTGATTGACAATAACTAACTGAAACAATCAGGACAATAAGCTAATTGCTTTGGTCAATTTTAAAGGAAACATGCCAATAACTGACTAGTATTAGCTTCAGTCACGTGTCAGTATTTGCTGGTTTTCTCAGGCTTTAATAGAAATGCATGGGATGTATGTGAATTTGAATATTTCAGCTTGGATGCTTTTGACTTGTAATTGGCAATTTCACGTTGTTTTTTTAACAGTTAATAAATTAGTTAAGAGAGTATTCTGGAGATTAATTAAGTATGAATATTATAGTTCATTAAACTATTTCTGTTCCACACACAAAATGCAACACTGACTGTTTCAAGAGTTGTTACTGACTGAAGCAAAAATAAGGAGCAGACAATGTAAAAAATTTAAATGCATCTAAAAAGGGAAGTAAGTGGTCGCATTATTCACTTTGTGCAGAGAAAGAGTTACTTTGTTATATTTAAATATTATGGCTGTAGCTACCCTCCCAGTGATTCACGTTACCAGTGGATGAAAACTTAGAATGACCTTGTCCCAGACTAACTGAGGTAACGCCACGGGAAGTCACTTGTGAGAGATTTGAATGGTCTAATGAAGGTCACAGTTAAAGACCACTCCACCCCACTCACTACTGAACAGAAACATTCATGTTTCCCTTTAACAGAGATTGGAAAAGCATTGTCAATGGTAGGGGACTGGCAAAGAGAGAGGACGGACAGAGGCGGAGGACGAGTATGAACCGTGGCTGTGAAATCGATAGTTCATACTGTTCTGAAATTGAAGTTTTTTTTTTTTTTTTTGTCCGAAAGTGTGTGTGGAAGCTGGAATATGAAATAGCTTTGGTGAAGGCCCCTCATGTAAGCAGCAGTATTGATTTCCAGAGACCTGGTCCAATTATGTTTGCGTGGGTTTTTCGCCATGCCCTTTAAAGGACCAACGTGACTCTGGTGGGGCAAAAAATGTGGGCATCGTCCAACTACACCTCATGTCCTCCTCGCCCAATGTCCAAATGTCTCTCTCACCACAGCCACGGAGAAAAAGTCAAGGAAAAAGAGTCCGCTGCCTCTACACTTTCCAGGGTCTCTCTGAGGACACAGCTGCAGGATGGGAGATTTCCCCTGTTGGCAGTTCCTGTTAAGAGATTCACTGGCATTACAACATAAAGAGAAAATAATCCCCTCTCTATGTTTGGTTGTATCTGTCCGTGTGTGTGTTTGTTGGCAAGTAGCTCAGAGAAAAGAGTCTGACTGACTGGACTGACAGACTCAGTATCTGCGTACTAGACAGCCGGGCTTTGTACGGCTGCATGTGCGGGTTTGTTTTGTTACTGAACAAAGACGAGGGTTGCACAAATTTCTGTACAGCTGCAGCTTGTGTTGAGGTGTATTCACACATATCTCAAACAGTTCAGCTGTTATTGTGAACAGCCAGACATTAAGCAGAGAAATTGCAGCTGTTTTAAAGCTTTTATTGCTGAAGCTTTTGTGGAGTAAAATGGTCTGTAATTCTCTGCCTGCCCTCCCGCTGTGCTGTCGCTGCTGCTGACGCTGCTTTCATACTGCCCTTCTGGCTTCATAAGGAAAAAGTGACAGGAGTTTATCAGCTCCTGGAACAATATGGAACATTCCCCCCCTTCACTCTTGAGACTCAAAAAAGTTTGCTGGCAGTGAAAAGAAGGCTTTGCCTCTTACTCTGTTTCTCTTCGCCTTTGTTTCCTCTACAGTCACCATGTGTCCCATCTCTTCTTCCCCTTTCCTCTCCCTCACTCAACTCTCATTCTCTCTCCAAGTAACTGGAGTCTCATGCAATATGCTGAGTTTCCCCACTTGAGTGCTAATGAGGCAGATGAATATTCATGAAGAGGAGGCTGACATCGCTGTATAGCAATTGTGTAGTGGGGTGTTTGTGTGCAAGGGGACTGTGGTGGCCACATTTCTGAGGGATGTGTTTTGCAGTGAATAGACACCAGGAGACTCTGGGCCTATCTGCTAATGATGCAGATGTGCATCCCTGAGTTTTGTTTTGGTCGGTAATTTTGTATGACCCCTTCCCAAGGCCTCACCTCTCTCCCTGATGGCTGCTGGCGAAGGAGTCGAAGACTGGCCTCCAGCTGCTGTGGAGGACAGCCAGGGAGAGCAGCACTCAGAAGAGGAGCAGCAGGCTTCACTCCTTCTCCTCCTCCTCTTCCTCCCTGTGGTCCTGGCTTGTGACAGACAGATGCCATGGGCCTTCTCTCTGGGGATCATCTTTGTCTTTTTTATCTTACCTTTCTTTCTTTCTTGCCACCCTTCTTCATCTTTTCATTTTCTGTGGCTCCTTGCGTTGCTCTCTCCTGAAACATATTGTGCTGTGATGTCTGGAGCTGTCAGCATATGTTTTCAAGGACATACGAGAAAGCACGTAGCTCATTTTAGCAGCAAAAAGCTGTGTGATATGTCCCCGTCATGTCTCATGTATTGCCATTTCCTCCTGTGCTCTCGACCCCCCTTTCCTGCCGCACTTTTTTCATCATCAGCTTTGTTCTTCTCTTCAGATTATTTTCCATCAGTTCCTGTTGTAATCTCTCACTTTCTCTATTCCCTCTTTCCTCTTTTGCTCGGCAGCCTCTCATTTGCATTTTCTCACTTACTTGTCTTTTTCATCTTGTCATTAGCCTGCTCCTCTTTCCCTCTCTTTACTCCATTTTTTTCCTCTCAGGCAAGCATTATACTTGCAAGTAGCCGAGGGTATGCAAGGGTCAAAGTGACGTAAATTTCATCATCAGAGGAGTACTGTGATAAGAACAACTATGCGTCTGTGGTGTCCACGGTTGTCCATGTGCACATCAGCAAAGGAGAAAATAATTTAGACCAAAGCTTCTCTCTTTCCTCCCTTTCTTCTGTACATATCCAACCCCTGTAGTCTACCTGAAAGAGCTCCTATGGTTCTGTAAAATCTCATCTCTCACTGGTTATTTTCTACATAAAATGTGTGTTCATATCTGTTGCATAAGGTGGAAATGTGTTTGTTTTTCTGTCTCATGCTGCTTTTACTCTGCAACCTTTAATTTTGGAGCTGTGAGTCTGTAGAAGCTGTGGAGGAGGATACATAGTCCAACTGACTTCTTTTATTTAAACTTTGCAGGGGTGTATGATGTGCACAGTCTACAATTATGTCTTAATTGTTTTTTAAATTATGTTAGAGCTGTCATAATCAAGTATTTCTCTCTACTCTTCTCAACTATTAAAAACACACCTTGAGAGTCAACACATTCACTGTTGCAGTTTTCAGACATGCCCTGCGGAGGATCTCCAGAGAATTGGTTTTGGACTTTCTCCGCAGTTTGCCTGTTACACATACACAATTATTTTAAGTTTTGCAACTGTGATGTGTCATCAAGCCCGCACTCACTCCTGCTGAATCCAGTGGGGGATCTCCTGCTGGTTTCTCACATCGACTCCTACAGACTTTTGTGGACTATAGGGGCCCAGTCAGATAGAGTATCTTACTCTGACATTTGTGTTCACACATACACCTCCGCCTGAGAAACTGTGGAGCATATCTTGAGTTCAGTGAATGTCTGAAAGCAGCTTGTGTCATTCACAGTGCATATAGTGTGCTAGTATAAGCCACATGTTAAGCTAACATAGCTGCCTAAACATGCATGATTGAAGTGAGAAATGAATAAACAACAGGAGATGTTATACAGTCGACACCAGCCTTAAAATATTCGTTGTTAGATTTACTTGCTAGATGTGAATGATACTCACTCACATGGCAGTGGTTTGGCTTTAGAAAGACGGATCTTGCTTAAAAAGGGCAATCTAAAAAATATGTCTTAAAATACAGCTCTTGTTTCACCATCTGAAAACTCACCAACCAGAATTTGAGGTCAGAGGGTCAGAGGTTGAAACATTGCCTGGCCAAACAGCTCTTGTAAGATTCATGTTACCATTAATATCAATATCTTAAGATTCAACACCTTTTTGAAGGATGCAAAATACCAGCTACTTATCATTATCAAAAAAATATCCCAAAATCTCCAGATATCATTTTTTGTCACTATCATACACAAGGACTTTCTGCTCATTGGTGCTCTTGGCCTCCCTGTGTTCATGAAATCGGTGGCATTGCCACTTTTTATTGTCAGTTCCAGTCTAGCAGGTGTCCATGCTGATTCTCATGCACACACATCCTTCCTGCAGTCGGGGAAAGGGTGGAGGCTGGCCAATTTATCCGCGCTCTGACTGTAAGGCTACAGGGAGCCCTCCGTCTTCATCAGTTCACTCAGCAGATAGGTACACCCCAGTCACTGCTACTAGACTTACCTCATGTGTCTCCATTACACGTTAATAACAAAGCGGTGAGGATTGACTGGAATTGGCGCTCCATTTTATGCCACATTAAGAAGCAGGGCTCTGCTGAAAGCACAGGTCAAACAACAGGTTCAAATGTATTTATTACCTTAAATAAGAAGCCCCTTAGATTTATTAGTGCATCCATGAGTGTTGTGTATTGCAGTTTACATATACTGTATAATATGATAATAATATAATTTAAAAAACTAATAGCATTAGCATTAGTTGGCTTGTGCCTGTAGTATTTGCAGAAGATTACGTTCAGACATGCACTGAAGTCGGGAGCAAGCGAGCGTATGTATTATTTTTCTATCACACGACAGACAAAGGCAAAGAGAAAATGTCTGACTCAATTTCCCAGAATTCATATCTGAAAATGTCTAATGATAGTATAACTGAAAATACAAACAATGGATAAAATGTATAATGTGGAAAAATATACAGACACAAGTAGGCAACCACACATTCTTTATTAAAACGTTCTTTAACAAAATCAAAAATTAATTGAGTTGATTTAAACAAGTAGTCTGCAGTTTGGCTGGCAGCTAAATGTGTGTGTGTGTATATTCGTGTTATAATTTAGAAAAGTTTAAGGCTGTAAAAGTAAAGTGTGGATGCTTTAAAAACAATGAATTCATGGTGGGTTTTCCCTCTGGGTACTCCAGTGATAGACTGGTGACCTGTCCAGGGTTTACTCCACCTCTCGCCTGATGTCAGCTGGGATAGGTTCCAGCTAAAACTCCCTCGTAACTTAAAAAAGTTAACAGGAAAAGGAAGATAACATTAAAATGTTGTTTTCCTTGGTAGACTTCTGCACAGTTTTTCAGGTAGTTTGCAGGTATATTGTTTTAAGGATCCTGGAGAAATTCCACAGTTCTTCTGTATTTGTATTCTTTAGCCTCTGTCTCTTTATGTAATGGATTTATTCATTGCAGTTTGCCACTTCACTGCGGTTACTTTCATTATCAATGAATCGACACATTGGAAAATAGTAAATTGCACAAGCCCAAGGTAACTCAAATATCCTGTTACCAGCAGCCCAAAATCAAAAGATATTCAATATTAATTGGTATAAACAAAGGAAATCACCAAATATATGAAGAAATGTTTTTATTTTTTACTGTTTTGCTTGATTTATGAATTGAAATGTTAGTAGAATAATTTCAATGTTTGCATCTGATCTGGAAACTGCCTTAGCCAAACAAAACATTTGTTGGGGCCTCTCATTACCCATTATCAGTTAAAAATTTAAATTGAATAAAATCACACACCAAGTGAAATTTCTTTTTTAATGGTTAGTGTATTTGACAAGGTTATGCTCAATAAGCTTTAATGCTGGTCAACCCTACTGTTACTGTCCCATTATGTGATATCTCAGGGCCATCCTGTAAAAGCGAAGGGTGGTTGTCTGCTTCGTCCATCTGTCTGTCTTCACTCTCGGTCTCTCTGCTGTCCTTGGCCCGCGTGCCCCATCGCTCTCTTTGGCCTGCTGATGATCAAAGCCCCTTTGAGGGTGCTGAATGGGTCCAAAGATGAAAGTGATTTGATGATATTTGTGCGTCTTCAGAATCGTCTCTTCTTGTGTGATAAGATGACAGCCGAATCAATTATCAGTGATTATGTTAGTGTCAAAGTCTTAACAGGCTGGTTGAGCCCAGGTCCGCTGCCTCCTCCTCCCCTTCCTCTTTGTGTCGCTCAGAAGCCACATTGCGCTGATCCCCACTCAGAGCTCTGCTGTTGCTGAGGGACAGAGTAGTCAGCTCTAAGTCTAGTCACTTCCTTTTCAACAGTAGTGTGAGAAAACAAGGAGGGTTTATTATACCTGACAAAACTCCGCCATGTAGTAGATGTAGAGTCTGAGCCTGTGGTCTCAGACTTTTGGACTCCAGTATTTTCTCTACAGTGCAAAAGCTGTATAGCGATTACCCCTACCATGCTCTTGTGCGGATGTAGCCGTCAAAGCTGGCTTTGTGGACTTTATGTGTGCTTGGATTAAACACGATGCACATTGCTGCAGCAGACTATTTGTATAAGAAATAAGAGAGCACAGAGCCTTTACTCCACCACACTTGCGTTAGCTGGTAATAGGAGAATTTGTTTTGCAAAATCTCTCCTCCACACTTTCCCATGTATCCTATCTCTTTCTCTCATGGGCTTTTCTCAGAATTACGCACTTGGCCTTGGATTTGCTGTTGATACAAAGTGTGTGAGTATGTGTGTATGGATTATTGCCAGTGTAACACATGGGGCAGTGAGGCGGTTCGTTAAAAACCCCTCTCGGCTGCAAGGTCACAGCTCTGGCTTTTGCACCTTTGCTTTGCTCCCGTGCTTCGTCGCACACATGTTCCCACACATTCTGGAGTTTTAAGTATCAGGAAGCTTCAAATTTAGGCTCTAACACTTTCAAACACAGTTACATACACGATACAAACTGTTTTCTTGGTGTCTTTTCAATTAAATAGGTGTCAGCTGCTCCATCATGTCCCCCAGCTCCTTAGTATTTATTCACACACGTGCTAGTGCTGAAACAGTATGGGTGGTTTCCATTTTGGCTCCAGTTCCTATTTGCTCCAAGCTCTGATGCTAACATTAGTCTCTCAGTAAATCCTCTTCTTTCCTTAACCTTTTTAAGCTTCACATTTTTTGACAGTGCTGACAGCCATCACTGTTGAAATGTCAAACAAATAACAAACATGTTACTGTGTTAGTTATGTTGGAACTATTGAAGAACCAACAAATTGGCAACTCTAGCTGTCTTGTTGAACTGTGAGCGGCAATGGCTCAGGAGGGAAAGCAGCTTGTCTCTTAATCGGAAGGTCGGCAGTTTGATCCTCCCATCCTCATGTTGAAAGTGTCCTTGGGCAAGACACCGGACCCCAAGTTGCCCTTGACGGCTGTGCCAGCAGTGTCTGCACGGGATGTGTGAATGATAGAGGAGCGCTGTGTGAATAAGTTGAATGAAACTGGGGTGGTTGTTTAATTGCCATTAAATTAGAAAAACAAAGTCTCTAGATATTTGATCTTGCTCATTGTACCAGGGATCATTCTCTCATTAGTCATTACTCTTTCATGAATATCATCAACATTTTAATTCTGTCAGAATGACTATGAATTGGGATCGCCAGCATTTGAAGCAAGTAACCCATTAAAACTAAGGTGTGCAAAGTAAGAAGCTTTTATTTTGCTGTGTCAAAAGCTACATTCAGACATGCGCTAAAGTCTGGACATTTTCCCTAAAATCTTCCTGAGGAGCTGTATGTGAGAATACAAATGTCCGACTCAGTTGGACATTTTCCAGAAGTTTTCCTGCCAGCCCCCAAATGAAATATAGAGTGGGCATGTTGATGACGTTTTTTACATGTGACGGATGTGAAATCGGAAGAATACAAATATCTAAAAAGAGGTAACACACCAGTGTCAATGTGCTATCAATAAAAATACTCTCTTTTGCTTTTCGCAGCAGAATTTGTAAATGTATGTTACATCAAACTCTATGTCTGAAAAACATCTAGATACATGTAATTATTATTTCATGTTTTCAGTTTCGGGTCATGATGAATGAAGTAAGCTACCAGTAAAACCTGCAGTGTGTCTGCCCTCTCACCCAACAGAAGGTGATAGCAGATATTTAATCTGGTAAGATATTTAATAGGATTGGGATCAGAGAAGAGGGTTTTTATACTGAATTAAAATTTAATGAAATGCTGTCCAACCACAACTCGAACAGTTAGTCGATAAAATGTTTAGTTCAATGAACATAAAATTAAGTAGAAACATTATTGATAGTTTTACCTAATTTCTCAAGAGGAGACATAGACTTTATGAGCTGGTGGAGACTTTTATTGACATTTTACAGATGAATGCTGTCATTAGATTAATTTAAAAATAATGATCTGATTAACTGACCACAAACCAATTGATACTAAGGACAGATTCTCCATCAAAGCCAGCTTTTTACCAGAAATGAAAGCGGAAGTGTACAGCCTTTGTTAGCAAAACTCTGTGGAAATACATCAAGGGTCAGGTGTGAAGTTGCCAGTTAGGATTAGAGTTTTTAAATTCAGCCGCTGTCCTTCTTTATTTGACAAACCTCCACTGTTGACAGGGGTGGAAGTTTGTTTGAGGCTTTTAAGATCTAATGTGTCTGCCTGCTATCTAAGATTGTTTCTTTGTCTCGCTCTCAACCCTCCCTGCCTCTCTGTCTGCCCACCCTCTCCTTCTATATGTTATCCAGTGTTGAGTGGAGGTAAGGAGAGATAGTAATCTGCTGTAGCCTTGGCACTCTCTCGCACTCTGGTATCACTGAAGAAGATTGATGGCCCTCTTTCTGAAATGGCTGTTGTTTTGGATGGAGAGAGAAAAAGACGGAGGCAGAGAAGTGGATTTAGAATGAAAAACTGAGCGAGGGAGGGCAGGCTATATTGGGGAGGGGAGAAGAGAAATGGAGGTAGGGAGAATGTTAGTTGTAAAAGATGGAGAAATGAAAGAGGAAATGTCACAGTGGAGGAGCTTGAGAGCTCATTAAATTTGGTTTGTATTTTATTGAGCGAGTGTGCATTCACCTGTGATTGGTTTCAGACTCACACATCATTCTGTTTTCTGATGGACATGCGGGTTATGGAATTGGCTGCACATAGTTTGCATGTCAGCAGGATTATATTTAAATGTCATGCTTTCCTCTCAGGATGTAAATGAGGCAGGGACGTGATGGAACGATTTTGTACATGTGTCTCTTGTCTCTGCTGCATTAAAATGCTCTAGCCTTTAGGCCGTTAAGGTATCAGGTATTCACCATAAGCAGTCAGTGCGGTATTGCTAGGGGGAATCAGCAGCTCTTCATGCCTCTTCATGATAGGTCTATTGCTCAGTGCCTGCGCGTGGGCAGCACTGGGTTGATTGGCTGTGATGACAATTATTCTCTTAATTGTGTCAGTTATTCTTCCTCTGTGACTCTTTTTGAATTTGTGTAACCTCCTGGCGTTGTACTCCTTTATACATATTGGACTTTTCAAGTCTGTGCAGGTTTTCGGACCGGTGCGACTGAGAGGAACAAGCCTTTCTTCGTCCTCCTTAATTCTCCCCTCTGTTGAGAGAAGAATTGGTTCTGGCATTCTTTTTTTTTATCTTCAGGGCTACCCCCATCTCATTGTGTCCCTCTCTGCCCTTTACTTAATTTGCCTTACATCCCTTTAGAGTGCCTCCTTCTCCGACTCTGTTTCTTGAATATTGTTTGAGTTGCCGTTCCACTCCTTTTTCCCTTTGTCTTTCTTGCTCTATTTCATCCGCCTATTGTACAGCCACCTATCCTCTCTCCAGCCTCTCTCCTGTCTTTATCTAGTCGGCTCTTCAGTTTTCTGCTTTCAATTTACCCTGCTCTTATATTGTTGGTTCCTACCTCCCTGTCTGGCAGCCCCATCCTCCTTTTCTATTCTTTTTTTCCCAGACAGACCACACCATTGTGATGTTCAGACAGGGCTGGGGTCACCCAGTCAGGTTTTGGTGGCATGACTTGTTGGATTGTCTATTGTCATCCGTCTCTGTCGTTAGTGACCACTTGAGACTACCTGAGTCAAAGGGGGATAAGACAGCGCAGCACGTAGAAGACAGGAAGGGCATGAAGGCCATGTCCTGTCCTGCTTATCCAAACTCTTGATGGGCTCATTACAAGCTCCAGGTCATACCTCATTTCCTGTGGTCACAGTATCACACCTCTGACCAGCTTGGACAGAGAAAGTGCTAATCTGTAGTCTCTTGTTCGGCTGGTCTGTTGGTCGATAAACTCTTGTCTGACCAAATTCATACTAGTCTGAGTTGGTCTGGTTTGGAACTATTTCCTCTTGGTGGTTGTAATCATAAGTTCTTTGAGCCCTGGTTTTGTCCCCACCATCCTCTGAGGGATGAAATCTTTCTCTTAAGGTGCTAAATGCTCCACTAAATTCACTTGCTCTGTCCATCTGCCATTTGGCACTGAGCATGTTGTTGACAATGGATTATTAGAATAAAAACATCTTAAAAACAGCTGGCCCAATGTAATAATTGTAAGTAATAATTATTTTCATTATTCTTCATATTTTCATTTAATTATAAAAAATAATGAAAATAAAGTTATTTTATATTTTTTTATTATACATTTTATTTTATCAATTTTATTTTCCAATAAAAAGATACAATAAATAAGAAGAGGGTGAGCTTTTGTTATTTTAGGAAGTCTGTCTCTGCATATGCACCTTCAAAAAGTATTTTTAGAATAACTGCCCGAAACCTGTCCATTCAGTTGATAATATTATTAAAGAAAAAATACTCAGCTGGAAAAATCTGGACCCAGTTTGATCTCTCGCTTCATTAATATATTAAACAATTAATTGATCATTGAATCAGTTGGCAATTTTTTCTCACTAATTTCACAACCAATAGAGCTGTCTCATCACTAGCATCACCACTTCTCTTCTATCATTTCAACTAGTGGTAAAAAGCTGAAGCTTGCTTGACAGTTTTTAATGAACAGTGATGATGTAAAGCTGTGAAGTTTTTTGAAAATAACCAGTTTTCTCTGTAATCCTGGTATAATAAGCTTCATTATTAATTCTGTAGAAGTGAAAAATTAAATAGATCTTAAAACAGAGAGAAAGGGGGTATTACTGAAGTACTGTAGTCTAAACTTTTGCTGCTAAATTAGAAAAATGGTTGTAAAGTAGGATGGCTAGTACTTGGTCTGCCTGCTGAAAATGTTTCCTCAAACTAGGTCGGTATTAAATAGATTTTCAAATGAGGCCTATTGATCTTGTTTGTGTCTATTTAGTCTATTAAGTTTGGAGTGCATGTCTGGATCGAATCAAAGAGAATGATTACATATTCATTTCAGGTTAGCTATTGATGGGCCTGTACACACATCACAGAGTCAGACTAGCTTTTTGACATTTCTTTCCGGGCTCAACCTCTGCATTTTGCATGCGATTGACATTTCCGTGGTATGTATGTGTAAACATACGGATCTTAAGGTATGTCATTCATTCATGTTGCTCATCACTTTCTCTCTGAGGTAAGAGCCCACAGGCAGGTTCAGTACTGGTCATGAATACAAAGAACCTCAGTGTGTAAGAGTGTTCTAATCTTTGCATCTGGGCTAGAGGTAGGTCAGCATTAAGGGTTTTAGTTGGAGTTGAAATGTATTTCACATTGAGGCAATTTGCGACTCACATTTTTGTATCACCATAGTTTAAAGTCATTCATGCCTGTTTAAAAAATTATAAATCTTTGTAATTTATAAGCTGGTATAAAGTGAAACTCAAATCAGACAGCCTCTTCTAGTTTCAAGGTTTATATATAGAATTTAGTGACCTCTAGTGGTGAAGTTGCATGTTGCAGCTGAATACCCCTCACCTCACCTCCCCTTCCAAATGCAGGAGAACCAGTGGTAGCCTTCAGTTGTCATAAAAACTAAAAAGGTGTTTAGTTTGTCCAGTTTGGGCTACTGTAAAAAAGATGGCAGCCTCTTTAGAAAGGCCACGCTCCAGATTTAAATATAAAGCATTAAAACATAAAGGGCCCATTCTAGGGTAAAGAAAACAACAATTCGTACAATTTAGATGATTGCAAACTAGTGAAAACATCACTAGGATTATTTTATATACAATTTCTGCCAATAGATCCCTTTCACCTAAATCTAAAACTTTAAATGTCTTAAATGTCAGGCATCTTTATGAATTGTCTTTATTATGAGACCAATTAGCATCAGTGTGGCTGTTAGGCTTCAGACGTGTTTTTAACAATCCACAACCCTTTTTTTAGAATAATGGTTGACCAGACACAACCAGCTGCCCCTGTGATGTCCTGCTCATCTGTGGTTGGCCGGCATGTGGAGTATGAGTAAGCATCTATTCGGTTATGTTTATTTCGATAGAGGTGGTATTTGAAAGAGAATTAGACTTGGACGATTTTAATGAGAATATCAGAGCTGACTTCTTCTCTGGAGTTGACTGCCACTGTGGGTCTGCTCTGTCAGATGGTTGAACTATTATTGGGTTCTCTGTAGGCTGTTTACATGTCACATTAACATGCAATGCAGAATTATATCCTCAACATTTCTTTTTCATTATTTTAAGAGTCAGAGTATATACCCCAAGAAGTATCGAGGAAGCTTAAAACCTGCTTTGAATCTGCTATAAGCACCAGCATTTGATTTGTGGGAAGGAGATTGCTTTCCTTCATGGCTCTGTTTACACCTGTGACTTGGTTTTCTGTTTGGATACAGCCCAGATACTGTTTGTGTTTGGATTAGTATTTTAATGGCGGTTGTAATTACATTGGGAGGGCCCCTCTTCCACTTTGTTCCGCCTCACAGTGTAAACCCCCCTACAGTCTTCGTAAAGCATGTGTCTTTGTAATATCTTGTCACACAGATACATACGAACACACAAATGCACTCTATCTCAAAAATATTCTGTATTCAAGTCCTACGTAACAGATGTGCGCCCAAACAGTCAACTTGACAAGGAGTCTCTTGCAAGAATATGATAAGGCAATGGCTCACACCCACGCTCGAAGTCTTGTTGATTCTTTCGGCTGTTTGCGTTTGCAGCTTGCCAAGAAGCTCCTGCTTTGGACAGACATGCAGTACTGACACACCTACAGACGGAGAGACCTGACAGACACAGTCCAGCTGGCTAGTCATGGCAGTGGCAAGCAGAACAGATGTGCTAGGGACTTTGATCTAGGTGAGTACCAAATAGGGTGAGGATGTTGGGGGAGGGAAGTGGGGGCATTGGTCTGTTCCAATATTGGGAAATGCCAAGTGTGTGTACGTCTTGGAAAAGTCTTTTTTTTAAAACCATGCTATTTAAACTCAAGGCCACACAGGCCAGTTAAATTAACTGTTTTATTCATTAATCTAACTTGGACCTACTTTATCTTATAAATATTGGTTGGTGCCATGTGTTCTGCACTGATTTGTCAGCCCACGTACAGTATACAGATCAGTATTGTTATAAGTCTACAGTTAATCAGATTAACTTGTTTACTTAGGTTGGAGATATTGTGTTCCTTTGAATCCTGTAGTCCCTAATTTGTCTTTGATAGTCTTCCAGGCAGTTTTAAATTATAGTATTATTGTGCTTTTAGACATGCTCTGAACTCTGCACATTCCACTGAAATTATCTCAGGGATAACAATCAATTCTGACTGTGTTGATGTGCTGTAAACAAAAAAAACATGATTTCTGCAGCTGAATTTGTACATCATGTCCTACCCCCTGCATGTCTGACTCGGACATTAATTTGCTGCGTCCTTCATATGTGAAAGGAAAACTGCGGCACCACTTCAGGTCATGTCTGAAAAAGGATTGAATCATTTATTTTCAAGCAAACTACATTTAGCTTTGCTTTTTAGAAAAAGCAGCAAACACAGAGTTCTCTAGGACTGGACCAAATAGTGGATAAGAAGAACTGGATGGTTTGAATAGAACACACTAGCCTTCAAAAAGAGTGAAGGTGACAGAAGATCTGAAAGCTACCTGTCGAGGAATACCAAGTAGCTAAAAGAACAGAGGATGCAAAAGACAGTTGATCACGTTGGCAGCTGAATATAAAGTTTCAGGAAGTATTCAGCTGTCATTTAAAAGTGGAAATCGCATACACTTATAATAAAAAAGAAAAGAGGAAGGAGATCAAGATTTTTAAAGGGCAAATGAGGGCAGAGGTACCGAGTATGTGTTAACATGAGAGGCCAAAGAAGGAGAAGGATGAAAATAAAGAGAACAAAATAAATCCTTCAGGGGAAATTATGTGGGCCTGTGTGTTTCATGCCTCCCCCCAAAATGTCTATGTTAATTAGGTAATGTGAAACTAGCAAGAACAGCAAGACAGCAAGAAGAAAGCAAGAGCAAAAATTGTGTGGAAATACAGTGTAATACAGCACACTCCATTCAGTTGGAGGCGATAAGACTTTTGCTATTTTGTTGGTGCTGAGACAAGAAAATAGTACATGATAGATGCATTATTGATGTGATATAATAGCCTGCTGATGTGTACAGGTTTGCTGCTGTTCATTTTGGTTTAAGCTCAAAGCACAATGTAGAGACAAGAAATGCCAGGTCACAGTTAAAGTCTTTTCCCACATGTTTGGAGTATGATTTACCTTCATATATATTCAAAGTGAAACTAGCATTTCTCTTTGGCAGTGTCTTCTCAAATCAGTGTTGCTGTATATCCATGAAAATTAAATCTGTGTGTAGGATTTGTTGGGAAATGCCGGCATATATATTTTTTTCACCCTCTCTCCATATTATCACGCACGACAGCGAGTTGCGACATAATTTCAGTTCTCTTGGGAAACAGTTATGGGTTTTCTTTTTGCACAAGACAGGATGTGTTGTGTGTTTCCCTTGTGTAAACGCGTGTGACAGACAGTCCTTACTGACCCTGCAGTTAAATCCAATTTTCTGTGATTACAATGACAAGTGTCTTCGTATGGATACTTAGTAATTAGTCAAGAGAAGATGCAGAAAGGTTGGTGTTAGTGGGGCAATAGAAGACCTGTCAGAGTGCCCAACTCATCTTATCCCCTCCCAAAATCTGCCAGGAGGCTTGTGTGGGGTCCGCCCCCCCCCGGTCCCCTCTCTCACACTTGGCTGCTCCAGTTAATTGAAGCTACTTCAGATCAGTCAGAGGAGCTGGATCTGCACGCCTGAACAGACCACGCCGCTCACCTAATCTGTCACTCAACACCGCCAGAAGCCCACCACACACACAACCACATCCCCCACACATCGTCCACTTTTACATTTACTATCCCCAAGACTCCGCAGGGGAGACGCACAGTATACGCCCACACCAACCCACATCATCAGATCCTTTCCAGTTGTAGTCTAAGCCAGGGTGCTTCTAGTCCGCCTCGTAGGAGTGTATTTAAACCTGTGCTTTTTTCATTCAGACAGGTGAGTTAGCATCACATAAAACTCTACTGAGACGCCTCAGAAATATGGATTAACATTGAACTGCAAAGCTCTTTATTAGGAGTTAGACCTTCTAAAAGATGTGACCCTGCAATGGAGTTTAATGGCTGTAAGGAGATGGAAATTGTCATCTGATAGCTGATACTTACTCAGGCCAAGCATAACAAAACGAACCAAGGGCAAACTCACACTCAAGATGCAGTGAAATGTCTTTTGAGTACATTGCACATTTATACAACTCTAAAGCTCAGTGCAAACAAAGAGCCAAATCTGTCCACACAATAGCTTAAGTGACATGGACAGTAATTGGATTTGTTTCGTTTGCCTCTCACATGGCTTTTGTCGATAGTTTATGGCTGAATTGAAAATTGTCCACAGTTTTCATAAAAGCAACCACTGCATAAAGCAAAAAAGAAACAACCTGTTCCCTGATTTGGATCAAAACAAACTCAGTAACGTAAGTCCATAAATGTGATACCTTCATCCTCCCTGCAGAGATTTTCTTTTCCTTTGGCCAAAGCACACGTTCAGATGCACAACAAGCACCTCATAGGAAAAAAAATAGGTTGTTAGTTCTTTCCATAGACTGTATGTCAAGATGGAACGCATCACTGCTCCCCAAAAGTGAAACCAGAGTGTCTCGATCGCTACCTGGTGGATGGTTGCAGTACAGGTCATAAACCCTTCCACCTCCATGTTAGTAGACAGGACATGGACCAAACAAAAAATTAGTATCGGTTGTCATTTGAGGTCGTTCTTTTTTTTTGGAGGTTTGTTTTCAGTTACTTATTTGATGAGACTGACTCCTGATTGGCTGAGTGCAAATGTCAAAGGGACCTTGCTACTGTGGCACAATCACCCGATCGATGCTGAAGATGATGGTGATGTTCATATGTGGGATATTTTAGCTTCATCTCTAGATAGTGGGAGGAAGTGGAGAAGCGACCATTTTGTATACAGTCTATTGTATTTTTCAAAGTGTTTGGAACTCTATTAGAGGTAATGTCCTATCACACCATGTTTAAAAAAGTACAAAATTAAAAAGGTTCCTCCCTGCTCCAAAATGAAATTACTACTTGTTTGGTTCATACCCCACACGTCCACAAAATTTATGAGAATCAGTTCAATTGTTTTTGTGTATTCTTGCTAACAAAACACAGAAACAAACGTCCATGTATGCATAACTTCCTGGGGAGGGTAATTATATGAAGGTTTATGGTGTAGGGTTTATATTGTTTAGTAAAAGTCTTTTTAAGCTACTAAAACTACCTGGTCAAGAAGATAATGTGGTCATGTTTCAAAGAAACCAAAAAAGACAGGTCCTCCTTGGAACAAATCGTTGCTCTATAGGTAAATAAAGTCTCACAGGACCGTTCTTAGGGCCGCTGCAGGTCAATTTAGCAGAAGGTTGATGGTTCGATCTCTGGCTCCTTGAGTCTGCATTCCGATGTGTGCTTTTGCAATATACTGAACCACACATTGCCCCTTGAGGACGTTTAGCGGTAGCGTGTGATAGTAAAGCACTCCATGTGGCTTCTACTACATAAGCACAGTCCATTCTCTGGGAAAAATGGCTCAATGTCTTGCTCAGTGGCACATTGGGAAGTTAAGGGATCATCACTGCAACTT
This sequence comes from Paralichthys olivaceus, assembly GCF_024713975.1. Taxonomy (NCBI): domain Eukaryota; kingdom Metazoa; phylum Chordata; class Actinopteri; order Pleuronectiformes; family Paralichthyidae; genus Paralichthys; species Paralichthys olivaceus. The sequence continues at coordinate 6,511,118 of NC_091097.1, forward strand.
GCCAATCTGACATCCTGCAGGTATTCTACAGAGTTAAACAGTTTACTCTTAAATATGGTTGTATTCTTTTTTCTTCTCCTTGTTCAGCGGCGCGTCATCCCATAACACTGAGCACTGGGAATGTGTGGAGGAAAGCCACAGGGAATAGATCTTTTTAAAACAACCCACTTGGGAGTGAACGTCTAAAATGAGAAGTGGGGCTTGTGTATTGTTTGAAATGCCAGGCTTCTCCTCATTCTGTGTGCATTCTGGTGCAAGTCTTTGGTTGTAGCTCAGTCAGCTGACATTTAATACTCGGCCATTGCCTACTCTGCCGCTGCTTTAGTATAGGCTCGGTTGTTCATTGGCATGAATATGAACAGACAGATGTGACAGCTGGCCAGCCATATGTGACAAGCCTTTTAGATCTTTACGCCTTAATTATTCCTTCCCTTGGGACCAATATTGACATTTTAGGTCTTAACACTCAGACCTTATAAACTGCCAGCCTCCGGTTGGCATTATCCATCTCTTGGCAACCTCCTAGCAGACGAGAAAGGCACTTGATATCTGCTCACGGCTAAATTTGTGTCTGTCAGCTGCTTTCACACTTATAACAGTGTTGTAAAAATGATTGTCAGTATATCATGTCTGTTGTTTACTGATGAGTAGCTCTTTTTCCTTGATGACGATTCAATTGAAGCGTTTTCCCCTCTCTGAGGTTGGAAAGCATCGTTTTCATGAATTTTTTGTGAGTGGGTGTTAAAAAAATCCTTAGAGACTCGCTGTGATTAGAGGCTATACACATAAAATTAACTTAATTAATAACTGTAAGTTGTTTTATTCTGAACACCGTATGATTAAATATCAACATTTCCTGCAATGTTCACACTGCTCCAATGATCCTGCTGCAGCAAGCATGTATTATTATTTTCATCTTATTCAGATGAGAACACATTTATTATCTCATGTGTTATGTTGAATTAGCCACAGCCAAACCTTTTTCATATTCTAAGAGAAAACACACTCATGTGTTTTATTTATCAAATTGTTGTATAAATGGTGCTCATAGGGGTGCAGGCAGCTCTATCATTCTTTTTATAGACCTTTTTTCCTTTCAGTCACTTTTTCTATCTCTCTGTTCCTGTCTTTCTGTCTGTCTCACCTGGGTCCTCTCACACATTCTCATTTCTCTTGTTATCCCAGGTCCTAATTTCAGTTGCTGCGGCAACCCCGCGACTCCCTCCGCTTTTATGCCTCCCCATTCGTCTCTCTGAGCTCCTTGTTAAGTGCGGCGGAGTTGGTTAATGATTGTGTTTTATTATTTATTTTTCCTCCAGTAGAATTTTGTTTGATGGGCCATCCATGTCTTTACCCTTGACTAGGTCTGCCATTTTTTTTTTCCTACTGTATCTTTATTTTATTTATTTCCTGCTTACTTGTTTCCTTTCGTTCTGACTTGTCTCTTTGGTTTATCTCCCCCCTCGCTTTCTTGTTTTGTTGTATTTTCTTGTTTTTCTCATGACTCCGCAGACTGCCACTGCCAGCCGTCAGTCATGCAGTAAATTGTGGTCATTCAAGGACACTAGGTGGACCGTCACTGCCTATCCAATTGCAGACGCAAATTAGTTTGCTCAGTGTGCCTTGTCTGTTTGTTTTTATGCAGATCAAGTTTTAATGGAGTTCAGCCAAACTCTGTCTTCAACTATTTCAGTGAAAAACCCAATTAGACACACACATGCAATACATTTGTTACATATCTTAAGATTCTATGATATTGATTGTTTACCTTTTTGAAATATCAGAGTGGAAGAGGTACTGGGAAGTTGCAATCAGGTAAAAGTACTGTTATTCAAGACATTCTATTCATGTAGAAGTAAAATTACTTGTATCATAATTGAAATGCAAAGTAAGTAAGTTAAAGTGCACTTATAATGGGAGGAGTAAAATGTTGTGTAGTGGTAATGATGTATGATAAAACTAATAAATTAAAGAACATCTTTAGGCTGCCATTAATATTTCAATGCATATCTGCCGTCCCTGGATGAAAACCAATACATTCCTTTCAGGCATTTTGCAGGCTGTGCATAGAACTGATAATTAATAATTGATAATTACAAGTCTATGGACACCACGGTGGGTGTCCATTAACTCAGAAGCAATATTAAGCTAGATAAATGAAATAACAGAATAAAGCAACATAAATAGCAGAGAACATAAACTCCACAGCAGCTGCACATTCTAAAATATCACCTGTCCAGTTAGACCCTGAGCTGAATGAGCTCTGCAGTCACATCAGTGTTTATCAAAAAAGGTGATTACATTCCTCACTGGCAAAAGTAGAAGTCACAGCTAAAGGATCAACCGTCACTATTTCAGAGTTTAGCCAGACCCAGCATGCATGTGTCGGTCATGCAACGTGGCAGGTGTCTTTGATTTGGGACACTGGCTACGGTCAGCCGGGTGGCGCTTCCAATCAGCAGCTTCTTCTCCGATGCAGCTGCTGATTTGGCTCTTGTAATTTGTTGCACTCTCACACAATTAATCATAACTTCTAATGATTTAAATTCATCGCAAAGTAAAATAATTGAATTAAAATACTTAATAAGTATGACTGCTTTTTAAAAAACACTCAAAAAGTACACAAAAAAATGGGCTTTCCTACACTAATGTACTTTAACCATTTGAGACAATATTTTTTATTACACAGCAATACCACCATGTACTAGAGTTCACTTATTATTTTTTAAGTGCTGAAATGATTACATCGTCTGTTTTCAGTAAAAGCAGATGAGCACAAATTGGTTCCACTTGCATGCAGGACATTTATTTTTCTTCCTTTTTTTGATTTGTGCAGCAGGTGCATCCTTGAAAGGTTTTCAGTTGGATGCTGACTTTCTTAGTGTTGTTAAGTGGATAACGTGTTGTTGTAAATATCAAAGCAGGGAATTATCCTCCAATTGTTCATCATGTTCAGGTTTTAGATATACACAAACAGGGAGGAAGTAAAATTTTGCAATTCAATATTCTTCAGGACAGATATCCACAGCCCAAAAAATAGAGAAATGAAAAATATTTTGGGCAATTATTCCAAGATACGTGAGCTGACTTGTATATTGTGCATCGCTACAGGAAGCTTAAATTCATTTTGATGACATACTGAGTTCTGCTTGTTCAATATAGATGCATCATGGGACTGAACAGCCTTTCTTTCTTTGTCTCCTTCTTTGTTTCCTGTTGTTCATCCTTTCCTCCCTCACTTACTCTGTTTTCATTCTCCACACAAAACCACAATAGCATCTCTGAAACTGTTACATTGTGGATATTGTAGTGATAAAACCTGCATGTCTAAAACTGAGGTTTTGAGAAAATGGCTAATCCTGTTAGTTCATCCTGCTTTCCCGAAAGTAACAGACACTGGAATTTGTTTTATTTTGACAACTGTCTCCTTTTTTCTCAGTTTCTTTGTCTTTCCTTCCTTTTTCTCTGCCTTAATCTTATTTTTTCATAGGTCATCTTATTCTGAACAAAACCTGTTTATGTTTGGATATATCAGTGTAAGAAAAACCAAGGTCCATCACCTGCACAGTTTGTGTGCTTTCTCTCCTCTATCTTATCATACTACTTGTTTATTACCAAGTCTTTTTATCTTGATGTATTTACATTTTCAATATGGTCCAAGATTAATGCTGTCTGGCTTCCCACTGGTATTTTTCTCTTCTCGTCATTCTTTGTCTGGGTAGCTGCTGCTGTCCATCCGTACATCACTGCCTCTTTTTGCCACCATCTTGGCATCTGCCACGGCGCAGAAAGTCTTTCTAGTTTTTTGATCAGCGTTCAGAGATAGGAATGTGACTGCCTGGCTCAAATTACTCCATCAGGGGGTGATAATCTGTGAAGTTAGTTTCCACTAAAGGTAACCCAATGTCACCTATTTGTCAGAGCCATTTAGACAAAAGACGAAATGTGTGGAAAAGTTAACACAAGTAATTTGAAATGGCAGAATCAACAGAGACGATGAGTTTTAGGGCTAAAAGTTTGATAGTGGCTGGAGTGCTCTCAGATATAGTAAAAAGAGAAGGGGGTGAATTGTGAAGGCTTTGATTCAGAGCGTAACTGTTGGTTACGGTCCCAGATTTACTGTGGCAGTGTGAAATGTCAGTGTGTGTTTGCGTGTGTGTGTTTGTGGTAGTCTAGCAGCTTTATCGGCCTGGCATTTCCTGCTTTCAGAAGCGACTACAGCACCAGGCAACATCTGATGACCCTCCAAAAGGCGCTGCGCTGCAAAGAATATTGAGGGGGAATTCATGTAACCTTAAGAGGAATTACCACGGCATGGATTTGGAGGATGACACACACGGTTTCATCACCTTTACTAATGCCAGCAGTTATTTTGTGGGTGTTATCTTAATAGTGTTGTGGGAGTTTGGATTTGATTCTTCCATAGTGGCTTTTCTATGAGTCCCTGTATGCAGGTAAAGAACTGATATCAAATCACGCCGGTGGCTGATTAATACAGATGATATGACACATTCACATAGTTGTCAGCTTGTGGCTGCAACTTTTCAGTCTTTTCCACTTCAGTTCTGCAAGGATCTAGTTTGGCATTTAGGTGCCAGCAGCCAAACCGAGATGTGCGACTCCAGGCACTCAACGCCCACCACTATCTCAACTAGGGTTCTTCTGGGAGTGAATATTGAAAATGTCACTAGAAAATTATGTAAATATTGAAACTGTTGAGAATTTTAGTTTATTTAATGCCGTGTATCTCCTCAAAAGAAGATTACATACAGATATACATTCAAACTTAAAGTGGTGTCATCGAAACCACATTAACATATCATACTCTAAACAACTGGGATACTTAATGCATGCATAATTAGCAAGACAACTTTAAAAAACACAGCATCATTTTGCACCAGGTATATGAAAGGAACTTTTAAGTACAAGGGTCTTGGAGCTCATAGATGTGTTGGTTTTAAAAATGGGCAGTGGAAGACAATTATGTGATTGACCAACAAAAGCCTGAATTCACTGTTATTTTAAGGGAACATTATCAAGAAAGTCATATGCAGACCTGTTTCCTTTGCAGTAAAGTGTTAATTAAATCATTAAAACCATCATAATAAGATAAACTATTTTAATTTGCCATGGTGAGAACATGCCTGGATTTTTAAGGGGCTGGAAAATGACACTGAAAAAGTACAACCCTCTTGAATCATGCATCATTTGTCCGCTGTCATACTATAGACTGTATACAAGCCAAAGCATCTCAATCACCACCTTGTGGCTGGCTGCAGTGCTGCCTCCTCCATGTTAGCAGATGGAGCATGTACCAAACTTAAAAGTACATATCGAATACATACACAACACAAGATGGCTTTAGTCATTTTAGGTAGCTCAGGTTAGGAAGTTCACATGGATGTATGTTCTGGTGCTCATGTTTCTAGTTATAGGATATAAAAAGAGGGTGAAAGTGACAGCCAACACTGACTAGTTATTGGTTGAGCTGAAGTATTGGCAGGACATCGCTACTATGATTACCACTGCACAGAGTCTCGCAGCAAATGACATCATCGGCACAAATTGGCAGCGTTCTGGGAAATCAATTCGATATTTGAGATCTGCTGTCCGCTCAGATGTTGGACTCTTACACAAGCTGAAGGCATTGGTGATATTGCACACACACATTCAACAAGCGACTAATGGACTCTTAGTGTGGTTTGTTTATATAACTTGTTTCATGATGATTGCATTTTCATTATATGTATTTATGCTTATCATGTTCTGTTATGATGTGTATGGGTTATGTGTTGGTTGTTTGCAAACCAAATTCCCCCTCAGGGACAATAAACACCTTAACTCTTAATCTTCATATGCAGGATATTTGGCTTCATTTCTTGATATCGGAAGGAAGTGGGATAGTGTTATCCATTTTTATATATAGTTTGTGTTTAACTAGCAAAGGTGGTATTGGAAACAAGCTGAATGCACTTTAGACCATTTGTTCATTAAAATAGAGTCCTGAGTATCGAGTACACACTCATGCAACTATTGTATTTTTTCAATAGCACTTGTATAAAAAAATCCAATCAGTATCTTGAGCCAAGTTTTGCTGATGTTTCCATTCTAAAAGTTTATGTTTTTGCACTTGTGTTCTCATCTGACCGGCAGTATTTTTATGGGCTTGCTCTAACTGGCATTTTCTTTTTTTTATTATCAGGTTTGTAGTTTGACACTTTTCAGAGTAACATGGCTCATTTCCAGCCCTCACTGTATAATATATGTGCTTTTTAATGTATAGATAACAATGTATAAAAGGTGAGGAGATCACTTTTGGTTTCAAAAGACGATCCATCTTTTATGAATTTAATGGAGAGCATTTAACATTCTCCCTGAATATAAATGAATGTGAATGTGAGTGTGTGCATGTGTGTAAATGTGGTAATTGGGAGGCAGAGTGACGTTGGGGCACACAAAGGAGTAACCCTTGTCGTACCAAGTGCAACCGATGGATAGAACTGAACTTATTAGCGCAGCTACCTTTCCTCTCCCTCCCTTTCACTGAAAAGAGCAACAGTAAAGAAATAAGACAGAGAGCACTGTGTGCAACTGTCTCCCTGTCTCCGAATCTCCTGCTCTCGACTGGATTTCCACTATGTATAAGTGCATCTCTGTATCCTGCAACTAAAGGGATTGAGAGAAGCTGAATAGGAATATTTCTTAGGAGTTAAATAATGATATAGATGCATTCACTCCTTTAATTAGAAAGACAGTGTTTTTAAAACCATTGGGTTGTACATTACTTTATTGTTATTTATTATTATTGTTATTTTATAGATGTTGAAATGCATGGGTGCTTTAAAATGTGGCCTCATGTTAGAAGACACTAAAGAAGAATAACATCTTCTCTTGCATTTTCCTTAAGACTTCACACTTTTCTTGTTAATGTATGTTTCTGTATGTAAAAAGACGATTTATTCACCTCAGTAGAGCAGATGGAAACACACATACCTCTCATGATGCAACATTTCAAAAAATGTTTGTTTTGCGTTCTTGCATGTCTGATATTTCTACTACTATTTTCACTGATTTCATGCTTCAATCAGCCAGACATAATTTTTCAACATAATTTGTCTGTACCTTCCACAAACATTATTTGAAAATGTGAAATAAGCTGGGATACTTTGGCTTCATTTATATAGTTGGAGGATGTGGCCATGTGTCGTCCATCTTTATATACAGTCACTGGTCCAAACTGGCCTGCTTGGTCACTGTCGCTCCATAGTATCACCCCAATTTTCGTCTTTGCTCACCAGGACCAAGCTTTGCGACCTGAACATAAACATACAACATTCTGTTGTTTTTCTTGGAAGGGTGACCCAGGACCACAGCTTCCGATGACCCTGCACAGTGGCTCCCTGTCACTGTGGTTACTGCTGAATGGTCTCAGATGTAAGCTTCTCCAGGGAGAGGGAGATTAAAAGTGACATTTGGTAGGAAGCAGGAATATTGTTCCCTGCTGTGAAGATATGCACTTGCACAGATGAATGGCAGTTTAAACCCCATCTCTTCTCCTATGGCATAAAAATGGCCCTTGATTCCACAAGAAGATGTTTTTATTGATATTTGGTTCAGTGATGTTTCTCTTGACCAGCTCTTCTTTCTCTAGAGGCAGACATACATTGGATCTGTGAGAGGAACCTAAACAGCTCAATGTATGGTCTCGTACCGGCTGCTGTCAATTATATTACCTTTATTTGAGGACACGTTCCGACATTTCTTCGGTTCACACCAGCTTTCTTACACTATTGCTCCTTCTCCTCCTTTTTTTTTATTTTGCCCACACGACTCACTCTATTTAAGATGGCATCTCACAAATTCACTGACTTCATTATAATTGTTGGAGCGAAGAGAGGAAAAGGGTGAGGAGGAAATGAAAAGTAAGGGAGGAAAAAATCTGAAATCGCTCCCCTATTTACTCATCCACTGCTGTCCACAAGTTAAACATTTCAAAAACACAGTAGTCCACTCTGTTGTGAGCTTTCATACACTCAACACAAAAATATTTTGTGTCACCATTGTGGTCTTAAGAGCAGAAATGAAAATGTTTTTCAGGGTATTTTTAATGGCTTGTACTTGTGTTTGTCAAAACATAATTTCGACTCCTAAAAAAATTGATGAAGGGGTATTTTATAGCAAATTAATGAGGAGCCATTCTGAACAAAGCACCATAGTAAAGGGGGAACTGAAATGAGCCTTTATAGCTGTCTGGAGATGGGCGTAAAGCAGTTTTACCTCAGGCTACATTTCTGTGCCAAACCAAGCTGACATGATTTCAAACTGTAATTAAAATGGAAAACAACATGAGGAGGAGATTGGTGACCAAAGTCTGACATGGTCTTAACCTTTATGTGTGGAATTCTAATAATATCATGACATGCTTTAAACACCGAATCGATTTTTGCAAAAATGTTGTGCTACTCTATTAAATGTCATCACACAAGTTCGGATTTCTTGACAGGAAAACATTACAGGAAATATTGGAGATGGAAATATTAGACTTGCTTTGTTGTTGCTGGTATTTTATCAAGCTTATAGCAAAGGTAGTCTGTCTCATCAAGAGTGGCTTCTCCTTATTGTTCATTCAATGCTGTATTAGGAGGTTGGTTAACTTTGGTTTCCCTTAAGTTGTTAATTAGTTTATTGATTCATTTGATGCTATTGGGGGGGGGGGGGGGACCCCGAGACACCGATACCCAGACACCCCGGCTCTTTCACACTATCACTATTGCGCAGACTCTGGCTCCAAATGTGTAAGAGGGCAGCGCAGTATATTTTAGCCTAATTTCGCGATAGTGGGAGGAAGCTACATCTTATATGCAGTCTATGGTTTGCTCTATTTTGGGATGTGAGAAACATTTTTAACTTCTTTACTCAGTATTTTAACTATTAAATATATTTTACGAGGTTAACTGTATCATTAATGATAACCCATAAAACTGGTTCTTAATTTTTTAGCCTATTCTTATGGTTCAGCTATCTAATTTTGCATCATGCTTTAGTTTGTTTAAGCTGAAACCTCTTGGCATATAAAGGTATTGACTCTTTGCATACATGATGCCCAACACCCTCCGTGAAAAGAGAAGGATCAGAAGAGATTAGACAAGTGGAAGGGATAAAGATAGAGCTAAAGACAGGCTTTGTTTTTGGTCCCCTTATGATCCAGGGCTCCTGCTAATTACCAAGCTCTCTGGTCCTTGCTAAACGTGTTTGAAATCCACTGGATGCAGATAATTGAGCTGGAAATGTGTTACATGACAAAGTCACACTGAAGGACAACCAATGAAAAAAGCTTCCTCTCCACTCCCCCCCCCCTCCTTGTTTTCTCTGTCAGGCTCACTTTTGGAATAAAACTCCCCCAAATGATTAATTCCATGGCATTTGTCTTTGTTGTTTGTCAAGATTGAAGCTTAAGGGACATTTGAGCCACCTATTGTGATAAGCTATAGTCAAAACAGAGACAGGCATATGGCTTGCATGTCAGAGAAGCCTGTGTTTTCTTGTTCCTAAAATAATTGCTTTTAGCCCACAGTTTAAGGATGTGGCTCTAAAAATCCCTCACACATCATCTTAGCAAAGTAGAAAATGTTTTATAGCCACAGGCTTTCTGTTTCGGTCCGTGCAGGTTTTCTCTCAGCTTCGCAGTGGCTTGTGCTTAAAATTTTGTACAGCCTGAATCTCAAATTGATTTCAGAGCTTCATATGAAAATTGATTTACTGACTTGGACACATAGATAGTGCGCAGAGATGCAGGCCTCCCCTGAGAATGCTGGAGTAAAGTGGAAACAAGGTGAAGAGAGACTCCCTTTCTTTCTATTTGCATTTTAATTATAAATTGCATCATTGCACTGAGTGCAGTAACAAAACAAATCCCTCTCCCTCCATTCACTCCTCCCTTTTGCTTCAAGCTCGGCTCATTTCATGAGAATGAAACTTCATGCAGAGAGGCTCTGCAGGGCAGAAAATAAACAGGGAGGGTAAAAAAAAAACCACAAGATCACATCCAATACAAACATTGCTGCACAAGTATATTGTCTATCATCTTTGTTCAGGGAACGAAGAGGTACTCTGATCACTCATTCACTCAGCCACAACATATATATGATGTGTGTGTGAGTCTACATGTATAAATATATATGTGCATATATTAAAGGGGTGTCACAATATAATAATGTGTAAATTAATTCAGCTCTGTTAAATAATTTTCATTTCTCTTCATTGTGATACAGTAACTATCTGGTTCACACTCCAACATGGTAAGTATTAAATATTAGTTCCAATTATTATTTCTGCCATATGTGCGGAACGAAACCTCTCTCTCTCTCTCTCTCTCTCTCTCTCTAGCTCTCTCTCTCTCTTTGTGAGAATGCTGGAGCCACGTCGTAGATACAGGGGTGTTGCAAAAGGCAAAGCAGGCAATGACCTGGGGCCCTGAGCTGAGAGGGTCCCCCCCAGAGAATGGCTGATCCACAGCATCAACAATTTTGTTACCTCTTTAAATTCCATAATCGGATATACAGGAGGATGCAACAACACCACAGTCACAAACCCCCTGCCACAACGCTTTTTCCATAAAGCATTGTCATTTCAGAGGTTTGGTTGAGTTGAATGCTTATCATGTATCATGTGTTTATTGGAGGGTGGCTTCAGTTTGGTTCAATGTAGCAGCTCCCCGGTCCCCTTTTTCTTCGGGACCCCAATATCCCTTGAAATGTTGCTGCTTATGGGTCTCTGCCATTACCAAGAAATCAGAGTATATAATTTTTATCCTTTCAACTCTCAAGTTACTGTGGATTCGCTCTGTGTGTAAGTGTGTTATGTGTGCGTGTTGTGCTGTGGGTGTATAGCTGGTTGATTGATCACACTGAGTAGAGCACAAGGACAGGTTGTAAGAGCTCAGACTGACAGGCTTCAGATGTGAGGCTCCAGGATGACCAGTGTTAATGTACACATACACTGGAATTTATTTACAAGGGTTGTGTGTGAAAACCACATGCCTCTGTTACTGCTGTGAAATAAGTACAGCAGCGGTGCAAGGTTCTTTTTTAGGTCAGTCTTATTGAATAAGTAATATCTGATATTTCTAGCTGAGTGCGCAAAAAACTGCAGAGGAGTATGCAAATAGATTGATTTGCATGTGTAATGTGTTTCACGGGAAGTCATTGCAGTATAAAGGTATTTGTGTTTGTATAACACAAGACAATTTATTTATCAGACATTCACAAAGTGCAGCTTTGTGGCAAAATGCGAGACAAAGCTTTAACGTTCTTTTTTGTGACTTGTAAAGACGAATAAATATCTTTGATAACACTCAAATTAAGGTATTGATGTTACCGCTCACTTTAAGGTGAAGCCGTGATATTAACATCAGTGTTTGGGCTTAGCAATCTCACTGTGACATATTGTTTCACTTTTTTATTTTCTTATCTTAGCTGCACAGATGAATATTTTTTATATCTTCTAAAGTAGGAAATGCGATCAAATCAAAGCGTTAAGGAAGAATTGTGACATTGGCATGGTTGCCTGGTTTTCTAGCAATTTTGTGGGTTTAAAAGGGAACATTTTAAGTCTGGATGATGGTTTAAAAAGGAGAGAAATAACAAGACAGAGGAAAAGAAAGCGAGACAGTCAGAGAAGACACCATCAGTGATATGGAGAGGGATGGTGATGTTCTTTCACCGGGGTTAACTCCACGGTTCAGAGAGGGCCTCTGTCTCTGCCAGCGCCTCTTAATCCATCATACCTCCTGCGGCCCTGGATCCGACACACTCCAGTGTCTCCTCAACGCGGCCGCCGAGTCTGTGCTCAGCCCTGTCATGCTTGTGTGCCCACTTGTCCTGGCATTCTCTTATCCCTGTTTTCACCCTCCTTTTCTCTCTCTCAGTGAGTGTCAGGGCTTTCAGCAGTGCCTCGGGCAACATGGACGGACACTGTTCTAGAGCAGAAATGTTTTCATACATGCTCCACATCCCGTCTTGTTCACACGTGTATATGTATGTGTGTGTGTGTGTGTGTGTGTGTGTGTGTGTGTGCGTGTGTGTCTTTCATTCGCACATCAGAGAAAATTCTTCTCTTCTGTCAATTTTGCCTGCCAGACTCACCTGCGGCAGCTTCTAATATAGTTTAGATTTTCTTGCCAATAATGTCAGAGACAACTCCGGGTTACTTTCCTCCCTCACGAACGTCTGCCTGACAGCTGCCAAAACTCCTGAGTCTTACACTTACAACTCCTGTGTAAGTGCGTATTTGACATGAAGTGCACCTCCAGTTGTCCAGCTGTGTATGATAATTTTTTGGGGAGAAATGGGGGGTCAGCTTACTTCACTTGATCAGTCTTGCTGATCCCCCGGATGCATTTGCACATGCTGCCTGTAAGATTTTATTAGAGCTGCAGTCTGCCTTTAATGGAATCTGACCTTATAATGAACAGGCTTCGTTAACCCTCTGTCAGATTCCTCACCAGAGCTGAAGGGAAGAGGGTGGTGATGGGAGAGGGGGAGGGGGGGTTGTTTGAAGAGCACACGGTTGACTATCAGCAGTGTAAGAGCGAACTAGCATGTGGGTGTTTGAATTACGTTCAGACATGCGTCATGCATACGCTCAAGGCTGCAGCACTTTGTCACTTAGCCTCAGCTTTTTTTGCATTTTTTCACTCCCTCACTTGTACTTTGTCTCTCTAAACTCTGCAGCCCATCTCTGTACCTCACTGTTACCTTCGCTGCCTATTGTCTCACAAGGTGACCCTCCAAACACTCCACGATAGCTGCTGTGATCGCAGCCTTTTCTCCAGCAGCCAAAATCACGCAGCTCCACCCTCTGTCCACCTGGTGGTGTTGTCTCGGCATCGTACCACCCATTTTCATCTCTTCCCAGCAGTAAGAGGGACCCTGAGGGAGAGGCTAGTGGGTGGTTCTGTGTATTTGATGTTTCCCTTTCATTTTGCAAGTTAAAGGGAATTTAGATAGAGACAAATTTGTGTGTGTGGGAGGGGGGGGGGGGGGGGGGGGGGTTGCTTGCAGTGTCTTTTTGTTTTTTTCCCTTTTTTATAATGACTTTATTTTCTGTTGAGCATCTGAGCAATATCTGTAATGAATTCCAGGAGGATATCCATTACTCTATTCTGTCGGTCTTCACCTCCTACTCCTCAGCAGGCCTCATCGCCTCAAGTCCCTGCCATATGGCCTTACTTTGGGACAAACTTGACAATTTCTTAAAAATCCATTGGTTTAACATATAATGCATGTATCATCATGTAATGGACTTATAACAATCTTGAGGAAAACGCCACTTCCTCCCACTATCCAGAAATGTTGCCAAAATATTCCTAAAATGAATAACCCGCCATCTTGTGGGGATAACCTCATTTGGAGTCTGCTCAATAGTGATAAAAGGATGGAGCAGCGGAATTGAGATCCTACTGATTCATGCCGTTGGCCAATCAGGAGTCAGTTGAAAATATCAGTCCCAATGTCTCCCCATATTTTTTATAGGCTCAAATAACTAATTAAACCCAAACCTATCAGCGACATAAACAAATGAGCAATAGTGTGTGATAAGAACCACCTCAAACAACAAAAACATCTTTGAGAAACTTTTTAGGTTGGTCTATGTCCAATCTGTTTACATGGAAGAGACAAGGTTTATGACCTATACTGCAGCTGGCCACCAGGGGGCTATCAAGATGCTTTGGCTTCAACTTTTTGCAGTTGATATGCATGACATACAACAATGGTCTGTCAGTTAACTGTGGTATCTGTCTAAATGGTGAGGATGCTGGATGCCCAAGAACTTGTATTAGATTGCATTGAAATTATCTGTGTGTTGCCACCAAAGTGCTAAACTGTAAGGCTCTCATATACACATATAACAATACACACATTATTAATAAGTCTTAGTTTATTTCAACTCATAAATTAGATTAAATAACCAGGGTAAGTATAAAAACTATAGGAGATCAGGGATTAGTGGAAAAATAAGGGTTTTACTCACCCAAAGTATTTACAAAAGATGGGTAAAAAAAACAAGCAGAAGTGATACATTTACAGAAAAGAAAAAAACTGCTCCTTAGAACTTAACAGAACTTAACAGAACTTAACTTACTGACTGCTCCTCAGACCAAGTGACACTATCCTAGCTCCTAACTGCAGGTTTATATAGTCTTTGCTGTCCAGTCCATAGATTATTGCAGGGGAGAAAAGACCGTCCTGTTTAAACAACTGTGGCACAGATGAAGGTGGCTCCTGACATCACCCCCTTCAGTCTACAGCAGAATGGTTCAGTCCAATCATGCAGCCTCCTCTATTTAAAGGGATAGTTCACCGAAGTACTGGTGACTCCTTCAGACGTAACGTATTTCTGTTTGAAAAATCATCAGGACTTTAATTGTATTGGATTTGGCTGCAACGCTGTTTACCTCTGAGACTCACACACTTCACCCTCCCCTCCATCGGCATAGTGGTGAATAGATAATGAGAGAATTTTCATTTTTCCGGGAATATCCCTTTAAGCTGTTGTGTTGCAGCAGCTGAGTCTTTGCCAGCTTGCTGGGAGGATGGTGGACTACAAGACACTGACAGGAAAGTAATCAACAAAGCAACTTTTACCTCACAAAAATCAACCAATTGCGTGCACTCATTTTAGTAAAATAAAGTGGGCTAAAGAAAAGTGACTGTGTTTGGTGTATTAATGGTAAATAAAACAGCTTTCATATATTGCTGTTGAATGTGCTTAGGAGGAATACTTAATTTAGATATAGATTTAGAATAATGCATATCAGCCTGTCTGTCTGTGCTAAATGTTAGCACAGTGTTTTCTAAGAATAAATTGGCTTATTAATGCTTGGCTGTGGTCACCGTATAGTCTAAAGTCTGCATGAGTGTAATGAAAAAAGAAAGAAATGAGCAATGGGTTGTTTGGGGGATTACCCTGAGTCGACATCAGCGGCCAGCTCGGGCAGCTGTCCCACAATCACCCTGCCCAATCAATGTTGTTGAAAATATTCTTGCTCAAATTTTGCGGCTGTTCCAAGAGAAAACATTCCGGAGGCAGTTGGCTTCACAGCTCTCAGCAAAAGACAAGTAGGCAAACAGGTCTAAGCTCTCTCTCTCTCTCAGCCCAACAGGAGGTCAATAGAGTCCACTCCGCAGCTCTGCTATGCATGAGCACTTACTTTACCGAGGTCGCTGAGTTAATTGATAAGCCCTGTCCACTTTGAGCCAGCCAATAGAAAGAGGAAACGTTTTAATTGTATGAGCTAACTCCTCAACATGCATGTTAATATGCTCAGGCTTAGTCTTAGATTTTAATATCAGCAAATTTGCTCGCAGATTAAAGCGCAGCTGAGACTAAGTACAGCTGAGGCTTAGCATTGACAGCTCATCCACGTCTGACAGGGAAGATCTAAGTCACACAAGATGAAGAAATACTGTCAAATCACCACTGTACAGAGGATAAACCTTTTTGATTGAGTTAACAGGGCAAGACAAGTCAAGTCAATTTAATCAAAAATTCTCAAAATCAAACATTTGCTACAAAAGGATTTATATGAAATAGACCCTTAATTATGAGGGTGTAAATGAGGCTTTCTTTCGTGCCTTCATCAGGCAGGAAGTATGTAGCCTCATTTGTGGCATAGATCTAAAAATAGATTAAGTTGTAGCTCCATTTTTTCGTAGATCCTTTTATTTCCGGTGCGTGTTAAGCATTACAATCTCAGAGGCCACTGTGTCAACATGTTTATTTCTGTTACTGTTTGATTGGTAACACTTTAAATTTAGATTGCAGCAGAAAACATTCATTTAAACACAGAACCAGATCCATAAGGGACCTGTTTGCAAGTGTTTGTCTATTTGCATAAGAGATGTACTAAAGGTAACAGTAGCATATTCAACCATATTGAACTATATAAATATCCACTGCGTTCAGAGACTGGCAGGTTGCAGTAGCTGTGCAGGCAACGTGTGCATCACCAGCGATCCGGATTGTCACGAGCACAGATGGAAAAACAAATGAACAGAAATGTGTCCTGGAGTATAATTATGCATTGTAAGCTGTTCATGTTATCAGATTTGCAGATGGAGGTAACATATGCGCAGAGATATATGCTATCACCGTGTAAAATTTACAGATGGAGTTAATATCACAGCACAGGCATTACAACACCACGAGCTGATGTGTTGATGTGGTGCGGTCAGTACACTGGGCAGCTGGCAGCTTCCAGCTCTCATCATGATGGGGGAGGCATCATCTTGCTTAGCTCTTGTTTATACAGAGGAAGTTGAATCTATCTGTCTGTTGGTTTGTCAGACTCTCCTCCCCGGCGGGCTGAGGTGTGTGACAGAGAGATGGAGCCTGGACTGGCAGAGTGAGAGCGGACTGTCTCTCCGTAATGAATATAAATGGGCTCCAGGTCTCTCTCTCCTAGTCTGGCTCCCCCTCCATGAAAGCAGGCAGGATGGAAGTGGCCCATCCTCCTCCCCTCCCTTTTGACATATGCTTGCACACTTGCTGCATTGCACATACAGAACATACAAATGTGCACCTTTTGTGGTGATAGGTCTGCTGTTTCTAACATCCCAGTTCAGCCAACGTGGCTAGAGTGCTATGAAACTGCATAATAGTTTCAAAGTACCTGAGTTTAAAGAGTTTGGATTTTATTAAGAATATGTGATACCAAAAGTATTAAGCTCAACCAGTAATTCTTCTTTTCCACTTCGATAAAATGCAAATCATGTTAGAAGATGTTGAAGCAAAGGAGACCAAATTCTTTATAAATTTTGGTTCCTGAGATAAAGGGACAAACTATTCTAACAGTGTAAGACATGACTATATCATGTCTTTATTGAAACAATCATAAGTCAGTTGTCGATTAGTCATTTAAGTTGAAAAATGCATTTGATAAATAAAATTTATAGATTTGTATTTTTTACTTTGTGTATTTGTATAATGGCTGAAAATTGAAAATGAAAAAATAACAAATGATAATTAACACTAGAACTCAGAAAGTGCATACCTCTGCCAAGGCCCACCTAATCACGCTCATAAATGTCAGTCCTCTATAAACATGGCAGAAGAATTATTCAAGAAATCAAGGAAAATGTTTGCATTTTTTCTTGTTATTGCTGGGTCGCCTCCCTTCAGATCTGCACCAAAATATAACGGGATCTTCCCTGACCAATCCCACATCCTCCCACCAAGTTCCGTGGTAATCCATCCAGTAGTTCTTGCATAATCCTGCTAACCAACAGACAGACAGAGAGAAAATCAAAAACCACTTGTCATCCTACACTAAATCACAATATTGCATCAGTTGTTCTTTGTACAAAGGTGGAGTCTGTCACATACACTCTTTCAATCTAATGCATCTTTGTATAGCTCATGGTGTTGAATGGCTGTTTAAACTTGAGAAAAGATACACCCTCCACTATAATCAGTATAACAACAGCCCTCAGAAATTTCTGCATTGAATCCCGGTAAGACCTCAACAAGAAAGGCTTCACAATGTAGAATCCACTGCAGGGCCTTTGTATGCATATGTATGCAATGCGATAAGCTGTTGTGTGCTTCTTGCTGCATTTGCTGGCGAGGAGATTAACACGCATTCTGCTTAGAATTCCAACTTGTTTGCTCTCTTTCTGTATTGACGTCTCGCAGCTTCGAACCCTCTTCATAATTTCCTCTACTTTTTAATCCAGCCTATGAGGTGCTGAGGAAATCCAAGTAGCTGCATCAAACACTTCAGCCCTTATCTGAAGTACAGCACCTCCATTACCTCCATGGTAGTTTTATGGCATTCGGAGGGGATACACAGTCTTTGCAAATCTCTTCCAGATGTACACTGTAATTTGAATATATTTATTATTATTATTTATTTTCTCTATGCACTGTGCATTACCACCTATTTGTCATTTTTCCCATTCACAGTGTCGTCATCTGATTTCCCATGACAAATGAACTGTCTGAAGACATTTCTACTGAGGGAAGCTGTAGATTAGCACACATCAACTCAGTCTCTCTGACGTCTTTCCTCCTGCCGCTGGTTTGTCATGAAAAGGATGAAAAAAAGATATCTTCAGTGTTACTCTGGTTAAGTGTCATCTGGGTCTATTTAGAAAGCTGTGAGGCTGTTAGCAGTGCTGCCAGTGTTGTCATGTTCTCTTAAATTGATTCCCTGTGATTACTAGGCATTCATGGTGCTCTATAAGGGACAATGTACAAGAGGAGCACTTGGAAAATTGTGCTTGGGATATGCTGTGAAACAAAGCCTGAATGATGACACACACACGCACACACGTAGAGAAACACACACACTTGTACGCCCTCACTCACTCACATAGACTATAATTAATTGCCAGGAAGTCTCAGGTAATTTAAATTGCAAATCAGGGCAGCCTTGTTCTCCCAACTTTTGTGATTAATATTTTATTGTTTTACTGAGCGAAAATGCCACCAGTGTTTTTCATCAGATACAAATAGCACAAAAGAAGAAAAGGGGGGCGCAGAATTGAGAAAGATCAGATCCAGGCGTTATCTCTAAACATTAATTAAGCCATGTCTCAGTCTGGACCTATCGAGGTCTCAGTGTCGCCCCTGCCGTCTCCAATCCTTTCGCAAAGACAGAGGTCGCTCTCACTTTATACCTTTCTCTCATTTCTTGCTCCATCTATTATGCACTCTTGCTCTCATACTTTGTTTTTGACAAGTTTTCCCATGCAGGTCCTGAACTTTTATTTCAATCAGCCACTAATTAAGCAACGAAGTGGATGGTTTCTTCAGGAGAGGATGTGCAGGTTGAGTGGGAAAAGCCAAATCCAGAGACCTTGTGATGACTTGGGTATGAAATGTGTGGGGGGGAATTTGAAAGGAGCAGGGATATGAATCCAGCGGAAATGAGGGATTTAGGCACCAGAGAAATGAAGTTTTGAAACCAAACTTTCACATGTGCCTTTTTATTTCGCTTTTTTTTTTTTTTCAAGATTTTCCCACGAGGCTGCTTTTGTTGTAAAGGAAGAAATATTTGACATTTGCCACAAACAGAAAAGTGAGACAGGATGTGGCATTTTCAGTGCAAATCTCAATTTTAGCATTTCAGAATGAAACCTTGAATTACAGCCTCAAGCTTGTGTTTCTCCGCCAAGCAGTCAAGTAGCAGGAAATGTGGTCACAATCTCAATTCATTTCCTGAATCATGATATATTTTTGCAGAAGTTCACAATAAACTTAGACTTTTTGGATGTAATCATCAGGTCATAATTTTACCCAATTATTAAAAACGAGTGCATAAATTCTTGAATGATGTCCGAAGCTGTCTTTTGTGACTCCAGATCTTTGACTACAAAAATCTATTCAGTCCATTTGAGTCCAAATTAAGAAATCTCCTCAAGGCGTTGGTGAGATATGACTTTTACAGAGCCAAAAACATGTTTTTTGAGATCACACTAACCTTACCCTACTTGCAGAGTCAAACCTATTTGCACTGTGCTGAGTAAGTGCTTGAGAATTTAATAAATCTAAGAGAAACCAAGGAAAAAACTGACAAACATCCATTATGTTAAAGAAAGTGAAAAATGTCCTGCATCTGCCCCCTGGACTGGATCCACACCAAAATGTAATGGGACAGATACTGCACCTTTCCATCAGGTTTCGTGATAATCCGTCCAGTAGTTCTTGTGTAATCCTGCTAACTAACAGACAGACAAACAAACAAACGCAGACGAAAACATAACTTCATTCGTGGAGAAAAAATAATCAGTGAAAGACGTATGTCGACTGTGTGATAACAAGATCCAAATCTTTTTCAAAACTTTTTGAAGATGAAACTTTACGGCAGCGGAAGGGGAGGAGAATTCTGCCTAAAATATTTCCCAATGCATCCAGTGAGTAAGACTACAGTAACCCTGACCTTTGACCTATGACCTCCAAATTCTATGTAGTAAATGTGGAAGTTTTCACCCAAATTTTAAAACATTCGTAAGATACTGTGTTTCTAAGAATGGGATGGACGGACAGACAAACGTGATGCTTCCAGCCATGGGTATCAACAAGAGGCTTGAAAAAATCCAGGATACGGGTGTTTATAAAAAGAACAATTTGAGCTTCCTTAGCCGTTGCTGCCTTTTGAAAGTACTGTGCGACCTTGTGTGTGTATTTGTATGAATATAGACTGGCAGCTGGAGATGAAAGTCTTCCGTCTTGCCCTTTCACAGTAGATGGGTGCAGCCTGGCTGGAATCAGATGGCTGGCACAGCACTCTGCTCCTCTCAAAGCAAAACAAAGACGACACCACGCGCAGATTAAGGAAGGCTTCCCTCAGTAAAGCAGAGCGCGTGCCACTGCTGTGCTCTGAATGCTGACGCCTCTTTTAAAACAAATGAATTCAGAGACCTTGTGTTCTACTAACTGGGAAATACTGCTCTATTACACTAACCATTCAATTAGAAATTGCCTTGATGTGAACAAATACAGACACGTACGCACAACAACATACACAAGGTCACACATTTTCATAGAAATGTTCCACTCGTATGAAGTCAGAGTTATTTTAATGACTGTATTTCTGTGTCCCTACAGGTTGCCCGTAGCTATTTTGGAGTCTGCGCGTCCTGTTGTACTGGATTCATCTCTCTGCAGCTCTCATTATGGCAGGTGTTGTTTAAGACGCTGCCAGCTTGACCTATAATCGTCCCTCCTCTCCTCTACACACCCTGCATCACCTCACCCAACTCCTGGCTGGTGCTCTGGCCCCATTCAGGTTCTCCCTGCATCAAGGCTGGCAATGTCCAGAGCCCCAAGCCCCCCTCCCCCCGCAGAAATGTCCAGCAGCCCCATGGCTGAGAGCTGGTGTTACACTCAGGTGAGGAGGGATGCATGACTTGCGGATGTGTGGTGTTAGTGCTTGAATTACAGGACTCGTTCTTCTGAAGTGGTGAAAATGTTTCATATAGTGCTGTCATCAGTTTTGTGTAAATAGATGTGTATTTGATGTTATTGATCAAACACACAATCACCACTGAATAGAAAATTATACGTTTTTGAGAAATTAAAGATGTGATCACTGACTCACTGATGAATGTGTTATCCAGCTCACAGTGTATCAGCTGCTTACGAAACAGAGATTTGTATTTAGTTTTACTCAGTGTGGGACAGTTACTGTATTGAGAGCATAACACTGAGGCCTTGTCTACACTGCTGCAAATGTTTTTTGGAAAATATGAGTTTCTTCCGTGAGCTCATTCTCCTTTGGCGAGAGGCCCAAACATGGAGGAAAAAGTTTGTTTTGCAAAACATCCCCATCAGCGTTGACAAAGTGAGAAACACCTGACATGCATATGACATTATTATTCACGTACACAGCTCATGTGCCTGCTGGTGTGAACAAGAAGCAGATTGCCTACTCAAGCAGGCACATGAGTTGGTTGCTTAGTTACAGAAAGAACACCAGGAAGAAGAAGTAACAATGATCAAAAGTAAGAGCAAGGATTTGAGTGACAACGAGGTGGAACTGTTAGTGTGTCAGTAAGTCTTTGCAGCAAGTAAAGGCTGATAAGAACCAAACAGGAAGCATATGTTGATCATCCATTGAGCAGCTGAATGGACATTAACCATGTCTTGATTATCAGCATCATTTTGACATCGGTGTCATTTCACAAATGTACTTGTTGAATGGTTACCTATACTGCGAAATTGTGTTTGTTTGAGTCATTGCAGTATAAACCTTGCTAGTTCAGATATTATTCCCCTGTTAGCAGCCACAGTAGATAAAGTGTCATTGATGATATCTGTTTTTTCATCTCTGTCCTTGTTTTGTGTTTTTGTGCTGCTACTTTAACAATATCCTTTCTTCTCCCCATTCGTTTGTTGTCGGTGTTTATTTAGATGAAAGGCAGTTTTGATGTGCGGTTTTTGAAGTCCAGGCTGACCAAACACCACTTACCCATATAGAATAGATAAATATATAAATAAAGAGGTCTGGTTTCAGCCCTTCCTGTGTCCTTTCTGTGCAGATCAAAGTGGTGAAGTTCTCCTACATGTGGACCATCAACAACTTCAGCTTCTGTCGCGAGGAGATGGGAGAGGTCATCAAAAGTTCCACCTTCTCCTCAGGAGCCAACGACAAACTCAAATGGTTAGTCAAAGGCTAGTTAGTGGAGCTGTTGAAATCTATAGAGGAGATCTCTGAGAACTCACGCAGCTCTCTCAAGGGTCATTTACTTGTTGTCTTCATTCAAGAGGTAGAGCATTGCTTTTTTAGGGATTAAATTCATTAACCTCCCTTTTGCTCTAGTGATATCCTTTGTCCCTTCATATATTCTGAATCAGCAATGACGTTTACTTTTTTGTTCTTTCGGAATAATTAATTTGTGTCATTGTCAATGCCTGAATTTAGACAAATCTGGCGTTATCTTCTTTTTTTCATGTTGCATTGGCCTCAGAGTGAAAAATAAAACACATAAATACTAGGAGAAAAGTGTTAAACTTATATTCATTAATATGGTGAAACATTTTCAAATTCAATTCATACAGTCAGACGTTATTTTTCATGAAAAATGTCTGGAGATTCGGAGAAGCCTTGACCATGCCTTGAATAGAGGTATTAAGGGGGGTGCAGTGGCACCAAATTTGCCCAGAAATGGAAAAATAACATCAATTCAAGTTTCCCCAGAGCAGATTAGAGCTCTACACTTGGCATATAAAAGTATCTGTTGAGGTTGCATTAGCATCTGACTCAGATGCCTCTTGGACGCCTCCAGGAGATATTCCATTTTACATGAAAACACTGTGGGATTTCCTGGGAAAAGACAGATGATGTATTTAAGGAAACGGACATGCAGGCTACTTTGTGCTTCCAAAGTGACAAATCGATTCTTAAGATTTTGGATATTGACTGTCTTGGTTTGATTCACCTCTTCAGTATCATTTGAAGGTCTGGGACAGTGCTTGTAAGATAGAAAAAGAAAGTGTGCTCTGCATATCGAGTTGTCACAGTGATCAACCTCCCATGAAAGGCTTATGCCATGCAGCGTGATGGAATGAAAGTTCTGACCAGCAGGAAAAACTTGCGGCAATATGATTTCAGTTTGCTCTGGACAGAGTTGTGGTGGTTTGTATTGATCAGGATACTTTCTAGATGTCTTCCTGTGGAAGCAAATTCAAATGGTAGAGGATAAGAGAATATCAAAAACATGCTAGAGGGTTTACAGATTCCTCCTGGTCTGGTAATACCCTAAGATGTGAGAACCTCCTGGTGGACTTCTGCTTCTTCTGATGTCACTGTGACCTAGACATGAATGGATGGATAGATGGATGACTGGATTAATGAGGACACTTCCAAATGTTTTGTCTCAAGTGCTTTAGTGGGACCCCAGCTTCCAGATGCTTCTTATGTTAAGTAATTTTCTATATGGGCATGTGTTTCCTTTACTGTTTTTAAACTAAATAACAGCATGTGCAACCTACAAACCATATGTTACAAAGACGCTGTGCAAAGCTAGGATTGTTTTGAGTCTGCTCTCTGTAACCAAACAAACACAATGACTCAGCTGAAGCATTGATGTACCGTTACTGAGCACAGCAAATCTAAGTTATTAAATATATTGTTTGTTTACTTGGCTGACTGTATTTGTTGTCAGTTTCAGGGAGTTTAGCCAAAAAGCTAGTTGCTAACCCCCATTCAGAAAACACAGTGGGTCAAATAATCAATGTTGTGTTACAGTCTTACGATATTGGTACTCCAGAACCAGCATTTTTCTGTTGCATTTCTGAAGCAGAGGTGATCCCTTCCCTCCGTGCGCACGCTTGAGCTGTAAAATGTTTTGCTTTTGGCAGTTCAGCCTTTTGCCAGATTATTGCTGCTGCTGACAGTGAAATATTGGCATGTATTTATGTTGCTGTGTCAAAAATACTTCCCTCTTTGGTCCACAGTGTTGTACTACAGCTTTTATGAAAACCTTTGAAACTGAAAGCTTTTCATTATGGATTTACCAAATAGAGTAGGGCTTTCTTTCCAGCTCTTCTAACGGAGGTTTTTATTTTCCTACAGTCGCCTAATTTTTCATTACTACAACAATGTTATCTTTGCATACAGTTATGAAGAAAAGTGCCTCTAGGTCTCTAAGCACTGAAGCATCAGTTCACTCTTCAGCTTTATCTGTCTTACCAGTCTCTTCCTTTTCTTTCCCTCAGGTGTTTGCGTGTAAATCCTAAAGGTCTGGATGAGGAGAGCAAAGACTATCTGTCACTTTACTTGCTCTTAGTAAGCTGCCCAAAGAGTGAGGTGCGCGCCAAGTTTAAGTTTTCTATCCTCAATGCCAAGGGAGAAGAGACCAAAGCCATGGGTAAGTCAGAGCCACCAGGTCATAACCAATCCCAGGCTTAAAGGGATAGTTCACCCACAAGTGTATGAGTCCACAAAACCCTTTCAGAGTTTCAGTGGTAACAACATATCAACTATCCCTATAACTAACCAAAGTATTTAAAGGTGGGGTAAGTGATTTTAGGGAATGACTGTTGATATTTATACCGAGCACATAATAAAACAAATACTCCCCTCCCTTTACTGGTCCTTCAGAAACTCCACCCCTACATTCATGCACGTGCATTGCCAAGGCGAACCACTGATCTCAAAAAGTTCAAATTAATGTGAATAATTGTGGATAAATGTCTAAGAACCTGCCAAACAGAAACAGAGCAACCTCTTCATCTTTTGTCAGTGCTTTGAACTCTTGGTAGTCCCTCCACTGTTGGGAGGGACCACTGTACCGATGGTTATAGGGGTATGTGCCCTTTCGTTATTTCACTATCTTCTTTGTTAGCTGTAGTGTGTGGAGCTTCGGCTCATAGCATTTTGATCCCCGCTGTGAAAATGATGGGAAGTATAACAGCCTGTGACATAGCAGTAGCAGAAAGGCATTTCCAATGGCTGACTGTAGTTGTTACATTCTGAAACAGTAGTGACAGTGTATGTTATCCTCTTTTTCAGGTTGTCCTCCCATCCCTCGATAGTAGTAGGCAGATGAATGATAATTATCTTATTTAAGTTGGAACATGTGATATTTCCACATTTTTATGAATCGTTCCAAGAAAAAGGAATAGTTTTCCATTAGCATACACTGTTAATGACCATTCCCATGGAAATTTCCCCTTGCCCCGTCTTGTGCATGTGCCCAAATACCCTAGTTGCTGAAAATTGTTTACCGCACCTCTAAGTCCAACTTTCAGGTCTACTTTCAGCAGAAAACTGAGGATATTACAAAGTTTCAAAGTTTCAAAATGAAAAACTCTTGTCACACCTGAGTCTTTTGGTCGGTGAAATTTGTAAATGTATGAGGTGGGGAGTGTGTCTAATACGCCAAGTGTGTCTAATAATGTGAAGTATTGATAGCCATATGGGCCTGTGTAATCACTGCCGGTTGGATTCATTTCTGGTAAATATATAATTCAAAGTAGCGTGGGGCAATTTTGATTTTAATTAAAAAAGACCCAACCTTTTTAGAAGTCTTCCTCTGCATCTCTCCTCATTGATGAATTGGAAATGAATGCGCCTCCAATTCCTGCTTTTTTAATTAGGTTATGTTATGGGGAGGAAAAGCAAACTTGTGTGGAATTGAATTAGTGAGGGCCAGATGTGACCGCTTCCTGGTTATCAGGCTTTTTGGCTTCCTCCTCTCTCCCAGTACCCTGCAGCATACTGTACAGGAAGCGTGGAAGAGGGAAAACGGTGCAGGTGGGAGGTGTGGAGAGGGGAGGAAAGGAGAGGTGGGAGGAGGAAGTGTTTTTGAATCGGAGGCATGTGCGGTGAAACTGTGTACAACCCCCTGCGGTGCAACTTGTGTAGAAAGGGAAATCATTTTTCCTGCTAAGAAACATTCCCCCACGTGAACTTGACACCCCCATCCCCCTGTGTGTGTTTTCCACCCCTCATTTGCTCACTCAGACCTCTCTCTCCTCCCTGCCACATCCATAATGTCATTTTCTTTTCCCTTTATCCCCCTTTTTTCATCTTCAGTCTTGTAATATTGAAACACCACCTCTTAATTCTCAGCAGCAGGCTCAAGAAAACTGAACCTCAGTGCAGTTTAAGTTGTTAAAGCTGTCTTTCCTGACATTATGCTGTTGGCTATGTGGTATTGTGGAGATGATTTTCCTCTGGTATGAGCAATAAACAGACCTTTGAGCTTTATGACTTCACTCCTTGGCCATTTCTTGAGCACCGCTTCCCTAAATGACCACAGAAATTCCAGAACAGGGGGAATACTGAGTGAAGAGGCTCTCACTCTCTGATTCTCCTCTCTTTTTGTGTCCCAAGGGGCTTTTGCCGATAAATGGTGTGCTCTATGGTGCACACCGCATCCCATTCTTGCCATATGCCCTCCTCCAATCTTCACACAATCCCCTTAGGGAGACCTGGGCCCTCCACTATGGTTGCCCTGTCACAGGAGAAAATTACCCAGCTGCCAGTATATTTGTGACAGTTTAGTGAGCACTCCATCCAAGAATATGGCTGTAAAGATCACTCTATTGGTTCTGGATCATTTAGAATCCAATTAAATCCAGGCCTCTAGGAAAAAAGGCCAAATAAAAATAAAGTGCCTTAATTAAGAAAGCTAGGAGGATGTGGACTGTTTATGTGGCAGGTCCCTGTGGGGACAGTTTTTAATACAATGCATATTAATTCTTTAGTTATTTAAACCAGAATAGTAAGCTAGGACAATGAGTACGTAATCAGTGTTGAAATATTTTGAAACTGTGAGCACAACATTCTGAAATATAGCAAAGCAACATTGCTTTCACAGGTGCGTGTCAGAATCGAACTGATGGAAATCCTCTGTAATAGGCTGAACATCTGAATGGCTGAAGTTTGTGTTTGAGGTGTCTGTTTGAATTTCAATCTCATGAAACTTCTGGGTGAGGCAAACTCTCACTTACAAACCAGTCTCTGTCACTAATGGAGAAGCACTGTTACGCTTTACCCACTCTGAGAAGGTATAAATCTTGATTTTGTTGAGGATTCTGTGCGGTAGTTAAAAGAAGAGGCATAAATACAGTGGGAGATATGAAGACAGTGCTATCATGGCAGGTTCTGACTGGAAAGGGGTGACAATACTTGATGAAACACCCCATCAGCATCAGTCAGCCCTAAAGCCCCCACTAGAGAGTGTGTGCGTCTTGTGTCTGGGTCCTCTGATGGTCCGTACTTGCTAATGGAGATAGATTCAGGCAGCAATAGTACTGGCAGCCAGTCGCCCCCCCCCCCCCCCCCCCCCCCCTTCTCAAGACGCCGCACTACCGTACTCTCGGCTCGGCCACATCATTTCTCTCCCTGGCTTAATGTGCTGGTTTTCCTCTGGGGCTGTCGGGTGGGTTGTAACTTGTCTCTTGACACCCCCTCCTTCCTTGTCCTTTTGCCAGAGAAAACAGCTGCCCCCCTGCAGACTCCTGTTCTGACAGCTTGGAGAGGAAAGATGGAAAGTTCTCATCCTATGCCGCAAGCTGTTTTGTATTCAAATAGTCTCCTTGTTAAGTCTCCCCTACAGACAATGGTTTTTGCTTTGTTGTAGCCAAAGGCTAAGTGAGCTTATGTGTATGTGTTGGACAGAGAGTCTATCTGCAGCAGATATTTGGTGCGGGCTGCCTCTATATTTTGTAGCTGGAAATTCTGTGTTTTTTTTTTTTTGTTTCAGTTAATTGAAGCTCAGGGTGTGAGCTTGTCAGAGTATGTTGGCCCCGGTAACGGATGGAGGTGATCAGGCATTCTGTGTGGGTAAGTGGAGCATGGCTAATAGAGTAGAAGCTATTGGTCAGTCTCTACATAATCAGATGGTATTGACATTGGAAGAAAGAATGTCAATAGACATGTTTGTGCTGACACTAGTTTATAGAGCTCAATCTTCAATAGGGATTAGATTTTCTCTAAAAGGCTGTGTGTCATGTTTATGTGTGTATCCGCCTGCTTTATGCCAGCCAGTGTGATCACAGCGTGTATATGGGAATAAAGCTTTAACCCTTTGAATGCTGCAATAGAAATGGTCCAACAATGCCTCAATCTGTACTTTTGCTTACTTATGTATGGGATGGTATTTGGAGTACCTTAAAATGCTTCACATCTCAAAACTCTGCACAAGTCAGTAAACCATAACAAATGATAAAAGTAGTCAAATATTTAGTATGTAACAATTAGTGCAACAGTTTAGTGTCATTTTGGTGAGGGCTGACTGCACGAGTCTCAGAGAATGAGAGAGAGAGGTGAGGGGGGTGCTGTTACAAGGTAAATCTGTAAACTGTGTATGCCCATTACAAATAAATATATATAAATATATTCAATTCAGAGAATAAACCTCCTTAAAGGGAAGGATAAATGTATAAAACTATGTCTCGTAAACCCACCACTAACACACCCAGTACATCTCAATCCCTCCCTGTTTCCACATGCACCAAGCAGATCCTGTCAGCAAAATACCAAATGCACACAGTCACTCCCTCTGCGCACTGGTCATGTAACTGCACTTTACATGATGTCTCATGGTGCACAAAAATAGGGCCCAGTTTTTTTATTGACTAGTAATTGCGAACGTTTCCAACCACAATGTGGCCTCAATTAGAGTCATTGTAGACAGTGTGTGTCACTACTTGATTAAGTCAATTCATCTCTCATCCAAGAGGCTTCTGTAATTCAGTTGGCCAGTTCTTGTTAATCGCCAGGTCTTCCTTCACATATTGCACGTTGAAATTGTTTTATAAAAACACACAAACATATTTAACACATTATATACACACATAAATATAGAAACACGAGATATGCCTAATTTTCTGTCCTTCCTTCCTGCCATTCTGGGTCAACAGTACCACAGGTAACAAATGACGTCAATGCAAGTATACAACGGGATGAAGTTAAAGTTAGATTAATATACATTCTCATAGACTGAGGTGTTCACAGCTGATGCTTTTGCTAATTGCCCTTTCATGTCAATAGTTTGAGGGTTTGGGAAGTAGATGTGAGTGCTCAGGTCAGTGGTAGCGAGCTGAGGTGAGTGCAGGGTTTTTTGCTGAACCTGAACATGTGAAAGATAAGGCCTGAAGAGTGACAGACAGCGAGAGAGATGTTGACTCTGGCTGCTGTGTCGGCCGGCTCCCTACACACCGGCTCGTCTTCTGGTGACCTTCTCGTTCTGTGTGCCAGCCGTGCCCCCGAGCCCTCCATCTGAATATGGATGTCCTGCTCGCTTAAACGCCCTGGCATCGGTTCTGCTTCCCTTCTTCTTCTTCTTTGTCTTCTGTCTGTCTTCAGCTCAGACATGATTTTCTTTCCCACCTTTTTTATCACCTTCAGTC
Organism: Paralichthys olivaceus; assembly: GCF_024713975.1. Taxonomy (NCBI): domain Eukaryota; kingdom Metazoa; phylum Chordata; class Actinopteri; order Pleuronectiformes; family Paralichthyidae; genus Paralichthys; species Paralichthys olivaceus. Next base: position 6,540,485 of record NC_091097.1, read on the forward strand.
TTTTTTTGGCAGGGTGAGAAACTTTGCTATTCACGGCCAGGAAACTATCAAAGTGCAGCTGGCATTTACAGTGAGGTAAAAACTTGAAAATCATCTCTGTTATTAATTGAATGATGTCTACACATATCTTAATTTGTGTGATATTTCACACTAGTTTCAATTTTTTTTTCTAAATGTTGATGAAATCTATATGATCTCAACACAACTTAAACTTAACACATCTCCTAAAGTGCTCGATATTCTTTCTATATACCATTTTTTTTCATCACTCTCTTTTTTCCCCATTGGATATTTCAGTTGCACCGACCCCCTCCATCACTGTCCAGCTCTTTTTTGTTTTATGGCAGAGTGGCTGCACAGCCGCCACCTTGGCGAGCTCACAGAAAGAGTGGACGCCAGCGATTTGACCTGCAGTTGATTCTCTGCCAGTGCAAGTTTCTGATGCCCCACTGGAGATGGCAGCATGACATTAGCTGAGCTCAGCACACACAGGGGCACACACACACACACACACACACGCATTTCTTCGCCATGGGTATGGGCAGAAGAAGTCACACCTCCCACCGAGTCTTCAGGTTATTCTTCCAGCGTTCCCTGACACTTCTTCTCATCTCTTTCTCTTTCCATCATCCCTCTACTCTTTCTTCACCTCTCCTCCAACTGGAGTGTATCTCCATTTATTGAGAAATCTTTGGAGTGTCTTTTTGAAACAGTGAAACTCCCTCTCTGTTACACATAGAGTCAAAACAATGAATTAAGTAGAGAGCTGTTAAAATTGGATATGTTATTTTTTTCTGCACTTTGCTTGAATGCAGGGTTATGCAAGTGTGTGTGTGTTTGCATGGTGATTCCTCTTAGTGTCTTTGCGTACACAGTCTGTAGAGGCAGGGGATTACAGCGACGGACCCCCTGCATGAGCAGTCATGGGAATAACTGCATATGCACTGTACTCCTCCACCAATCCCTTCTTTGGCTGCCTGCTCGCTCAGATCTAAGCAGCGGATTTGACACAGGATCTTAGCATTGACACTTCATCTTAGTACTTCCCACTGTGATCTGTCAGCAGATCTCCTGTTGGGATCTCTACGCAAGAGCAGCCTGAAGAGAAGTCTGTTTGAACTGCTGGGCCTAAACACATAGTGCTGTGCACACACTGCAGATGCGTGGATGTGAGGGGTGATGACCTCTTGGTATGTGGTGACTGTGTAGCTTATAGTCGGCTCTGTCAGCTTTTAACAGGAGTCTCCTACAGCTTTGTGCCTCATGCCTCTCGTTTTTCATCATCTAGTATTAACACGTGAAAGAAATGTAGATTGTGGATGGATATTGTGTAAGTCATCTGCATGCATGTCCAACAGAATAGTGTTCAATATCATCAACTTAATGATAGAAGCATTACAAATGGATGGGTGCAGTTAGTTAAATTGGGCTCTCTGTTGTTAAGTATGTACATACAGGAACATCTTCTATACCAGGGCTCACTAATAGGCGGACTTGATCCTGACCCAGACGATCTGTCAAATTTTGACAAAGCGTTTGTATTTCACAGCTTTTCTACGGCACTGGTTTAGTTGCCCAGAAAAATCAAACAGACCAATTGCATGCTTTGTAAATCCTGACGTGATGCCACTCAGCCAATCAAAACTGTGAATTCTAAAGAGCAGTGAGTCTGAGCGAGATACACACCAGTGTGAGATGAGTGGAGGAAGAATAGACATCGATAAGAAGGCCAGCGAAAAGAAGGAGGAGGTAACTCCACATCGTTTACTTAAGACTGGACAGATTCTTACAGTTTGGTTGAGACTGTTAAGTGAAAATTAATTAACAAGGAGAAGAAACTAGGGCATTTAGTATACACGTTTATTTTTGTATTAAGTACTTAGATGAACATTGATGAATAGGACAGAGCTTTTCTTTTTTATGAAAGTACTTATTTATAATCCCTCCTGAAAACAATTATTGTTAAAATATCATTGCATTATACTTAATATGAGTTGATGATATGCATATGGTATTTCAATATATGTAGAGCTGAATCCTAATGCTAGTCAAACATTATGATATTATGATTTTCTCGATCGGAATTCCTCTGAATTTAATCGACTTCCCCTCGATACAGTTTTAATCTTCATGCTTTTTATCGCAGCGTGTTGGTCTTATATTCCATTTTATATTCAAGTTTCACAATTTTACATTTCAATTCATGATATTTCATGTATCTATGAAGATGATAACATGTGCATTAAAATAATCCTCACGCACTGTTTGAAATTGGATCCCTTGTCAGGTACATCACTCCACTATCCCTCCTAATACTCATATCCCTCTCAATGAGCTGCCTGTTGGCTTTCTGGTGGAATACAGGCACAAATGCAGATTTACATATATGGAGTTGATAAACTGGATTTAGACTGGCCACACGTTGCTTTTGTTCCCAGAATACTCTGATGAGAATCGATGAGAAGCTATTTTTGTGTTTGGATCTTCAGTGAAATTGCTCCTGGATTGTGATTCAGCTCAGTGTCAACACCATCCAGTGCATGTTAATGTTCCTGGAAAGATCGCGATGCTGCTAAAGAAACGAAAAGAATTAAAGGAAGGAAAATGTTTGTGGTTGTTCTGTTGTGCAGGGTTCATTTTCCAGTGAGGCCATTTAACCCTCTACACATAAACACATAAAATGGTGAGTTATTACTGTCGTCTGGTGGTGAGACATGTCTACACTGATAGAAACGGACGATGTCTCGACACACAGAAAGCGTCTGTGTCACTGGAGCTTGGCTCAACTGAGCACATTCAGAATTCCCAGAGCAGTGTCCAAGGAAGCATTATCTTCTCATTAACAAAATGGCAAATGATGTAATTTCTCTAAAGAATGGTGTTGCATCCCTCCAACAGAGCTCCAGTTACTTGCTGAAATTATGTGTCAGTGCTGTGTTTCCCCTCTATTGGCAATTAGCTTTAATTTGCTGTGATCTCTGAGGCAGTCATAGCCCGTAGCCGTTGTCTTTGGACCTTGCATTGCGAGCATTTGTGACTGTTAGGTGACTGTAGATAGCTGTGACCGCCCCCACACTGTGACTATTGTACACACAAGAACTCCGGCACCTTTCCTGTGTCTTTGTAGTGCAACTGAGTGTTACAGAATCCTTCCTGCCACTGTCAGAGATAATTGGCACTCCATAAACACATGATAATTGGACTGCTTTGATCCCTGCAATTTCTCACTTCTTGGCCAAAGAGGCACAGCAGTTCTGTCTCATGTTTACCACGAGTCTTTATGTGGCAGCGAGAGGATGGAGAGAGTGAAATAGGGAGAGAGAGATTCTGTTTTCTTCTGAAGTGTTAAAAGCTCCCTGCAGGCAATACTTCCTGCACCCAGCCTCTTTCGCCATTGTGCCTCCGCTGCTTATGGCCATGACTCATAACAAACTTTCCCTTTTTTGCGCACGTATTCATTCACACATGCAGAGTTTAATGACACTGTGAAAGTCTCCAAATAATCTTGTTTCACCTTTTTTGTGTTTCTTCTTTCGCAGAGAGCCAGAGGGCGTACCGTTTTGTCCAGGGGAAGGACTGGGGTTTCAAGAAGTTCATCAGGAGGGACTTCCTGCTAGACGAGGTCAACGGTTTGCTGCCCGATGACAAACTAACACTGTTCTGTGAGGTAAGCATTGAGACCGAAACAAAAATCGCCCCCTGTCTTTGTTTATAAACTTCAAATCTTTCCCCTGAGAAAATCAGAGTACAGGCTGCGCAGTCAAAAGTGATAATCCTGATTATATTGCTAGATCTAAATTATTATTCATAAGGTGAGGTACCTCGACATTGCAGACAAATACAGACATCTATGAATAACCCTTAAAATTAAAAATGAGGTTGGATCACACTGATGCCGGATCGTGTTTACATTTTGAGAACTGTTTGGATTACCCCAGAATACATAATTTTAATAATAATGAATGCTGTTGAAATATCTAAATTTCTTGTTTGTAGTTGTGCTTTTGCCTTGGAGTGATCACAACTGTAATTCCTGTTTCACTCATCCTTTTATTCAATGCTCCCGCTCACTGTATGTCCTGGTTAGTGAATAATGTATGTTTTTATTGGTACTACATAGCCTCTGGGTTTAGATCTCTATCTCATTGCTAACATACAAGCTGATTGTCATGCAGCCTGCATGGTGGCTTGGCTCCGATTCCTCTGATCCAAAGCTGGCTGCTGCCCCTCATAGAAAATTCCCTTGTTGTTTTTCAGCTGTAACACAGGGGGCAGCAGAGGTCAACTGTCCTCTCTCTCTCGCTGTCTCTCTCTGGTTCCCCTCTGCCCCTCATAGCGAGTCAGGGAGCAGAGAAGAGGTTAAACTTTCTGGATATGTTAATGCCTTAGTTGTAATGCATGCACCCATAAATGTTTAAAAAGCATGGCAGTGGCTGTTTAAAACAATTCTAATTAACCCTGCGGGTATGGAGGAGAGCATGTCTTGAAGTTTTTCCTTTTTGTAGTGGAGCAATGTGCAAGTCTGTTTAAAGTGTTTCCAAACTGGGCTTATTGACAGAGGGGTGGGAGGGGGAGCGCTGCTTCTCCAGAGCCGTGTGGGATGGGGGAGTAGAGGCATATGTGTGTGTGTGTGTGTGTGTATATCTTACGCATGCATAGTGTGTATTTCTGCAGGCGTGTCTCATCGGGATGTAATTTTGAGGATGAGGTTATCTGCTGGAGAGAATGAACTGGAAGAGAGAGGAATTAGTTTCCTTGCTGAGTCCTCTCATCCACTCTCCTGAAAGGGGGTTGGTGTGGGGCGGAGGGGCAGGGTTGCTGGTTCATCTCCTTGGTGGCCGCCCCCCCCCGTAGATAATATCAGCTGCACTGTAATAAGCCAGCCCTGCTGATGAACAAGGCAAGCAAACTTGATTTATATAGGACGTTCTATACACAAGCAAAAAACATCGATATGGTTAATATAAAAACTACAACGGTAAAAAAAGGAAAGCAGATAATTAAAAAGATGGAGAATATTTTCCGTATTTGAAAGAACTCTCAGGTGCTGTGGTCAAAGTTTACTGAACAGTGTATGTGGCGTAATACATATATTTTTTTATTCAGGAAACCAAACAGCACCAGATGACCTGCGAGGTCTAAAGAGTTCATATTGTTAAAAAGAGTCTGAGATGTGAAAAATAAACACACAGCACTGTTTGAAATCAATTTGAAAACATACTGGAAGGCAATGTGTTGGGAAAAAAAGGAGGATGTTATGTGCAGAAAATTATGAGATTGCCAATAGTGAGGTCTGGTAGAGTTTTCAACGAACACGTGGGCAGGACTGTTGGCAAAGTTAGTGAATTGGAAGGGGTGCGGCAGGCGGATGGTGGTAAGTAAGTGTGGAGTGGGTGTTTGAATCTCTTTTCTTGGTCTTTTTCCATGTAAAGTGAAGCCCAGTGTTTACCGTCAGAGACCTGGCTCTGCTCTCGTCCAGATGGTCCTGTCCTGCATCTGAGAGAACCCTGTCGCCCCAGAGCCCAGCTCTCTCTCTTCTCCCTTCTCTTACTTCCTCCACTTTCTCTTTTCCCTCTCCATCTTATCTCTCATTCAAACCCAGTCTCCTCCTCCTCCTCCTCCTCCTCTTTTCCTTTTCCTTTTCCTTTCATCTCCCACTACCTCCAACTTTGAGCATCCCAGTTTCCTACTTTTTTTCCTCCCCTCACCTCTCTCTCATGTCCCTTATCTCTCCCTTCTGCTCTGCCTCTCTTCATTTTCCTCTTCCCTCTTCTGCCCTCTTTCGTCACCCGTCTTTATTCGGATAGTGTCAAAGAGGCGAAAAGGCTGTAAGGAGAGGCCAGATCACTGTGAGAGGGGGATACCGGCTCAACCTCTCCTCCTGACCCATGGTCCCTGTAGTCTGTTCAGTTGCCTCTGGAGACATTAGTAATTCAAATTTAGCACTGGGAATCTGGCTATATGTCATGTCGGAGAGGGCCTGAACAACACCAGCTGCCACTCCGTCTCTCTCTTTGTATCTCTCTTTGTCTCCATTTCTTTTTCTCTCTCCGTCGCTGCCAAAGCGCTGCAGACACCTGCAGGTATTTAATGAGGATATAGCTCACATTAAAGGTGCTGCGCTAGCTGTCAAAAGAGGGCATGAGGGACGGCGAAAGATAAAGAAGAAGTGGAAGGAAACACAGTAGGAAGAGTTTGAAGGAAAGGCCCTTTCCCGTAAAAGTGTGCACGCTGGGTGGCATGGAGCAGAGGGGGTGAAGAACAGACAAAGAATATATAGTAAAGATTATACAGGATGAAAAACAAAAGGGCAGGATGGTTTGGATTTGATTAGTGGATGTATTCATGTGGATGTGGACGTTTTTACCTTTTTTTCTCATTCCTCCTCTAATGAGACATAGAGGCCAAGGATGTTAAATCCTCTCTCTCTCTCTTCACCTCACACCTCTCTTCCCCTGTCAGCACCGCAGGTAACTTCTTTGCTTTCTAGCTGTTCTTGCTCGAGGTAAGGCAGGGGTTGTTGAAGTTTTCCATACCAGCCCCACACGTGGGGACCCATATGGCACCTGGAAAATCTCACCAACTTTGTGCTGTCGTGTTGACTGACGCTGCACAGGTTAGGGCTCTGGAAGTCTTGTTTGAAGGGAGAAGTTTATGGTGAAACTTGTCTTTCAGTCACGTTAAATTGGCTGGTGAAAAGCAGAGGAACAGTCCCTTCAGAAGTCGAGTCAGAGAGTTACAGCTGCTGGACACATCTGGTTTATTTCACAGAGGAGGACCTCTCCTCCCCTCCAGTCTGCCGTGGCTTCAGGAGCCATAAGAAGAGCACTAATCCTCCCTGTATCCAGCCTGTAGACACAACACAGGGTTATCACTCTACTTGAGCCATCTTAAGTCACACTTTATCTGTCTTCCTGTCAGCTAAGGACATACTAATGAATTGATGTCCACATAAAATCACAAAGTCCGAAAACAAATTCCCGACAATGTTACTGAAATTAATTCTGAAGTAGATGGTCAAAATGTGCTGGTTTTGTTTCTAATAAACTAGCCTCCATAATAAAAGCTCTTTACCTTCAGTGGCCTTACTTTCCCCCCGTATTATGTGCATATTGATTTGACTGTAGACTGGAATGGGAATGGATACAATCAGCACTCCCTCCCGGGTCAAATGACTGCAGTAGACATAGGTTTTAATCGACTCCGATCGGCAGTGATAGAAACATGATGATCGGGCAAACCCTCTAATTGTGAAAGACAGCGAGGTGAGTGAGCACCTTAGTTGTCAGTGTGTTAGTGGCATCGAACATGACTCACCGGGGGGGGGGGGGATGGAAAACTTGTCTACTGGCGTTGGGAAAGGAGACAAAAGTTTTTTTCATCATTGACTTGTCATGTTATATCACAATGTCTCAAATTTGCATAATGCACGCCTGACGACTGGTCTGGCACCCCCCCCAACAAAGTCAGGTGAAGCGAAAGCAAAGCCGACATTTACACGGGCTGAAAGCAGTTGACCAATCACAACAGAGTGGGCCAGCTGGCCAATCAGAACAGACTGGGCTTTAGTGGGAGGGAGGCCAGAGACAGGAGCCAAAAACAAGTGTTTCAGACAGAGGCTGAAAAGAGGAGCTGCAGCAATGGACAGTGTGAGGAAAGTGGTGTGTTTTCTGAACATTGGAGAATATGAACCTCTTCAAGTAATAAACCAAATTAAAATAATCACCCTGAATATGAACATAATATGTCTCCTGGTGGCCATAACCTAAATCTTCCCTCTTACAATTTTTGCCAATTCCAATCCAGAGACACAATCCTCCTACTATTCTGCCTGGTACTGTGACTCACAATGTCATGTGTGGTTTCATGTGATGGACAGGGTTAGATTGTTATCCGATATCAAATTTGACAGCAGAATTTATTTATAAAGCCTCAAGTTCAAAATGATTCATCACAGCTGCTAGAGGGAGGAATAGTGATATAAAATTGTAAAATGCCGCACATATCCTACTTGGCATAGGATATATGATAACTAAACAGGGACACAATCATAACCTTCATAACTGTGCCTTAAAGGTGAAATTATATTTGAAATGAAGTCATTGTCATACATTTTTTCAGGGAGTACAATTATAGACTTTAGTAACTGTAGGGTGTGTTGTACAAAAAGAGGCAAAGAGCTTTGTTCAGTTGCATGTACTGCTAGTATTCATGTATAGTGTGATAAGCAGTCGTGCAGGCTTATGCACCGCTGTGAAACACAAAAGGGTGAATAGTGCATGAGGATCAGTGCCTGCATGTGCAAGTTGGAAGATGAGCCAGTGTTTTTCTCCTGATTGATTTATTTTCTGCACATACTCTATCTTTGATGCAATTTACTGTAATGCATTACGACTTATGTCTTGGCCACTGCTCACCGGTCGGAGGTCTTTTCTTAAAGGCTCCTCCACCGTGTCCCTCCTGGGGAGCGGTGGCAGCGGGAGAATAAATGAGTGGGGTGCTGATGTTCAGCTGTTTCCTCCTCTTCCTCATAGTGTTAGTGCGGCTTGCCTCTCCTGTCGGTGGGTAAGCACTTTGCTGGGTGACAGCACCCATCCTTCACAGGGCCCTGCCATATGCTGTGCTGCTGTCAGAGGAGACGACTGCAGATGCTCCAGCTGCTCCCTCCCCACACCGACACACACACACACCGACACACCGACACACACACACACCGACACACACACACACACACACACACACACAAACAGAGGAAGGGTTGATTGAGGGAGAAAGGATGCACATAAGGGTTTGGATTTTTAGTAAGAAGGCACACAGGCACAGACGTTCCCTTATTTGTGGGAAATTAGGTAAAATATATTTATATAATTCTGATTTTCCACAAACAGAAAATTGAGCAAAAGTGAAAAAGGAAAAATCTGTTGGATCCTTTAAAAGGGAAATGTTGATCTAAGTAAAGCAGATGGAAATAAAAATTCTGATCGCGATACAGGAATAGAATGAGGAAAGAGAGTGCAAGCTTGAACCCTCTCTTGCAGTGGTATTTTAAATGTGATGGCTTTTTGGCACCTGTTTTTGAGCCATAACAGATTCTTTAATTCTTAGTGTCTTTGCAACACTTTTGCACCAAACACCACATCAACAGGTCTTTTATATCCCATCAAAAGCTCTTTCCTACTCAGTATAAAGACCACAGGAATGAAAGGAACAGGCAACTTATCCTGCTTGTTCATTCATTCATTAATTTATTTTGTGTGTCCAGATGTTTCCCTCAAGCACTGCAGCTAAAAAGCCTGGGCCCTGCAATGTGCACAGAACAAGGTTGGCCAGACACAACACACTTGGCTGTGAGTCGGGGCACAGGCCACATCGCTTGTTCAGTAGCTTGACTTCAAATCATGCATGAAATATGCCTCTGTCTGTACAGATTCACCCAAGTTCCTCTGTGTCAATAGTAAGCCCACCTGCATGTCTATGGGCTGAGCCAATGACATTCAAACAGCCAGGTCCTTCCACACAGTAAATGAAATGACCTCTGTAACACGTGAACAGGCGCACACAGTGGTGTGATTATGTGAAGGATGATTACATTTGAATAAAGAATAGTCTTCTTAAATTTTCCGGGTCTCAGCAAAAAGTATCAAGGGTTAGGGTTAGAAGTCCATCAAGGACATGTTATGATACGACAAATAAATTTTTCAGGTTATTAGACCACCCCCTTTTTTACCTCTTTTCTTTCTTCTTGTTACACTGAAGCACTAAACAGATTTCTACGAAACCTGGTAGAGGGATGTGGTATAGGTGACGAATGGACCCATTGAATTTTGGTGTGGATCCAGAGCAGGGGGCGGAGCCAGGTTTTCAACTTAGAGCATTTTCAACATTTTCACCTCTGCTTTGGCAAAGCTATGCACTCCACTGAGTGATATTTTAGATTCTTGATTTGATGCCCTAAATATGGTCTGAAACATCATGATTGACAGCTGAGACTGACCTATGATGGGATGAGCAGACTCTGGCTCCAAATAATGTCGAAAGTGCAAGATGACAGTATCTGAGATATTTTAGCTTCATATTTGCACAGCAGTGCAGAGGACATGTAGACGCTTTATATAAAGTCTTGACAACGACACATTTGTTTGACCTTGGTGGAGATTTTGGCTTCACCAAGTGCCTTTGTAGTTTGGTAATCACTTTGCAGTCTTTCGTATTTGATTTGTTGTGTGCTGTTAAGTGAAGCGCTGTTCTTTGCCTGCTGGTGTCCACAGCTGCTCAGACTAACTACCCAAAAGGTTAGTTGTTCTAATTTTCCTTTTTTCTCCAAACAAACCAGAAATATAAATCCAATTATCTTTTTTTGCAAAAAAGAAAAGACCGATCACACACTCTGCTGTGAAGACAGCAAAAATAAAAGCTTCTATTATTCTCTATAAAGGATGAATAAGTTAAAAATAATTGTTAAGTTAGATTAAATGAGTAGGCTGTAATTAAAAAAGGTTTTTGCTATTGTCTTCTTGTGAATTAAATGTTTATTTTTTGACTTTTATTTAATAGCTTTGGGATTTGGGGTCTATGTTTGTTTAATGATGTCAGGACCATATCAGATTCTGTTAATATTCTCAGTTTTAACCGGTTCAGTGACCTGTTGTAGCTGCCGGAGGGAAGCTCACTCCGATGCCTGTATCATTCTCCTTACTAAAATAGCCTGTCATTGTTCTGAATGGTTTTTGGATTTTTCGTGAGCAAAGAATAAGGAGTGAGGGAGGAAGAGCTGCAGAGTGCATCTGTGACATGGAGCTAACATCAAGCCTGTTTACGCTGGCTGGCTGGAGAGAGGAGGCGAGTCATGCATTATAAAAAGCTGGTGATGAGTCCTGTGCTTGGGGCTTCAGACAGGCTTAAAGATAACAGATCTATTAAGTTGTTGTAGATGAGAAGTGCTTATGTGCATACTTTGTGCATTTATGTGGTTTTAGTGAAAAATCTGCAGGTACTTGTCACATGTGTCTCAGTCATTACCTCAAATACATCCACCTCATTATGAACTGTATGCTAAATTAATATTGCATACTATTTTCATCCACTGTCTAATATGTGAGAGTAAAATAACTTTAAATACCAGATAATGAATAGCCATGATGCATTACTGCACAAACACTGAACTGCTGTTCTCTATCTGTAATTACCTTAAAATACATTTGTAATATATTTGTTTTCCCTTCCAAACGATAACAGCACAACTTCGAATGAATCAATAAACTGATTAGTGTTTGATTTGAAATACATTGCAGGTATAATACAGATTATTTTTGCACTGTTTTAAATAAGCAATATGTAATCTGCTAGGAGTTTCTCAATCAAAATAATAACAAAGACCCAGTTTGAACAGGTTGTGAAGCAGAGTGGGATCATGGGAGTTTTTGTTTTCAACCCCATTTCCAATGACATTATGCATGACATTATTCAGGTGGAAATTATATTCAAGTTCTGCAGTGAACAGGAATGGATGATTGTCAGAACAATGAAAACAGTAAAAGGAAAAAACAGCCGACTGGGTAACTGGGTAACTTCCTAACGGTGTGTTTTTTCTTCGTCATACATCATTAGCCCAGACGTTCTAGTAGAGAAGGGCAAAGGTAAAGCAGATATGACCCAACTAACAGGCGGACAAAATTAAATAAAAAAATGTAGGATTTCTGTGGGTTTGAACACTGGTGGAAACATTTTGGATAATGTAAACAAAATATATAACATAGGTCTAGTTATTTTGGATGTTTTAATGAGGGATTGTTTCATATTATATGTTTAATTGGCTGATTTTATAGCGGCCACCTCTACAGAGCTCAAAGTGTTCCAGGTGGTCCAGGACAGCAGGTCTTATTTCTCGGCCTGAGCCTTTGTTGGTGGTCCTAGTTTGCTGTGGTTGAATCGAAATAGAGAGGTGTATCTCCATCAATGAAGCCAATGCAATACACAACAATCCAATACATTGAAAATGCATATAAAGCAAAGACTAATGGGATATAATTTGATTAACCTCTTTCACAATGCAGTGTGACATGATATGATGCCATGCAAAACAATATGAAGCTGTGCAATTCGGCATGGTACAGATAGTTTTATTTCTTTGGTTCTTCTTAAGCAGGCAGCAAACCACAAATTAAGTAAAGAAGTACTGTGTTTTCTTCAAATAGTTTTTTGCCGATGTAGTCCTGCGACTCAGTAAACATCTCATTTATGCTGCTTCTCTCTGACCTCTAAAAGACACTTTTCAAACAGGCCTCCTCACAAGTCCTTTGTTGTGAAAACAGAAAAAAAAAATCTCTCACAAATGATGAAATAAAACAAGGCCTGTCTTAAACCAGTCCATCTCTTTCTTCTAGATAGACCTTCATTGATTCCCCATGGGGGGAATACATGTATTACTGTAATCCAGTTACAGAACATATACAAGTAAAAAGAAAAGGAACAAATAAACTAGAATACTGTATAGAAGAACAAAGACTCCATAATCTATGAATCGCACACAACTCATGTAAGACTTGGCAAGAGAAATCAATTGTAATATGAAAACATAAAAAAAATTTTAAATGTTAAATGCATAGGGCTTATTCTAATAATTACATATAAATACATTGGATTTAACAAGATCCCAAATTGTCTCTAGTGCACAATTATTAATGACATTGTGAACTTACAATCCCCGCCAGGGAAATGAGGGCAATGCTGTTGCAATGATCTGTCTGATTGAAAAACTGAAAGTGAAGTTAGGAGAAAAGAACATAGTGTCAACAACAAAGTGTAACCCACCTTCTTGCACCTGAGAAACACTGCCAAGTGCAGCCATCTTCAACACAGCGGGATAGTGACAAATTCATACCTATTTGTAGATTGAATTATAATGCAACGTCCTTTTTACTGCCCCTACAAAAAAAGTTTATAACGACTCTTGAAAATTTGCAGCTAGACTTTTAACCAAGAAGAGAGAGCACAAAACTCATTTTAGCTGAAGTGCCCTGTTTCTTTTTGAATTGATTTTAAGGTCCTTTTCATTATAGACTAAGCTCTTAATGGCACAGTACCCTCATACATCCCTGACCTTTTAATATCCAGAAAAGCCCTGAGATGTTCCAAAGCTGCTATTTTGATTGTGCCCAAAGCACTCCACAAAAAAACAGCTGCTTTTATGATTCATTCGGCAACACTGTAGAATGCCCTGCCTGTTTGTATTTCAGACATACAGCAACCTCTGTGAACAGCCTCAGCTTCAAATATCAAATATAGCTTCACTTGGAGATTTTAGGTAACATATTAGTTTTAGCCCTCAGATATTTTGAAGTTTCATCTTATTTTTTATTTTTTTATTTGTTTCATGCTTTTTAATCTATGCTGTTTATTTGCTCCTGCTGTATGTGTAAATCCCATACATTTCATGAAAGATCTTATCTATAAAGTTATTGTTAAAGGTGACATGACGGACCTGCTACTGTGAGATTGGTCGAATAAGAGATTTGTCATAATTTCACGAAGGGCTGGACTTGCTGTGAGTTGTGTTTTGTTGTTATTGTCAACCTTTCCTCTGACCTTGCTTTGTAGACACACAGCTAAAATTTGTTGAGCAAACAGTCTATCGCTGTTATTTATATACCTTGAAAGTAATAATGAGGCTCAGGCACAATGGTATGTATAGCTGTGTGTTTGTATGATTGTGTGTAAGAGAGAGCGAGTCTTAAAGAGGAAGTCGACCTCGTAGCCACTTCTGACGCTACATCCATACAATGACATTTTCATTTGAAAACTAAAGCAATCCTTGTCCATACGAACACACCTGAAAACATACATGGCCCCTCATGTACATTAGGGATGTGCTTGCTGGTGTAAACAGGAAGCATTTGGTTGTTTGTTGCAGAAATTGTTGCAAATTGCTCAAATAATAGCTTGTCTCCTACACATGTAAACAGTTGTATCTGTGTGAAATGCAAAATTTAATTGTACAACAATTAGTAGTAAAGAGAACAGGGTCAGCAGCACTTGTAAATAATTAATGTTGCGTTCTACACTGGTAGCCAAGGTGAATGGCGGTTGTTTTCTTTCGTAAGAGGGCCATGTGATAGGAGCCTGGCGAATCAGCAAATGCTACGTCATGACCGCAAAGACCCAATCAGCAAGCGGTGATGAGTGTCTCTGTCTTTCAAAGCATCTCTTCTGGCCATACAGACTAAAATGCTGTCCTGGAGTTTTTAAAATGAAAACATGGCCAGCAGCGATTTCCAACTTCCAATTTCAGTTGCTCTAAAACACTAGAGTAGAGTGGACGTCAGAAGTATCTGCTGCAGTATTGATGCGTTTCAAAATAATACGTAGTAGTTTGGATGTAGCCTTACTGTTGAACTCTACCTCTGTAACAAGGGTATGACGCACATGGGTATTTTTTGTATCCTTCTGTTGGTATATTTAGTTTCCTGTTGACTCAAAAATGAAGTCATTTGACACAAGTCTGTGAAAAGATCTATCTGTCAAAAAACAACATTTAACTAATTCTGATCAGATGATCACGAGCCAATGATAGAAACACAGTATTTACTTAGTCAAACCAATGCTTATTTCCATGTTACTCATAACTAATATGTGGTTGTGTTGACAATGTGAGTTTAGAGTGATCAACAAATATTGACAACTTAATGTCGTTGTAGAGAGATGTACTCATACTGATTGCCATCTATTCAAGTTCAATAGCAAAGAGAGCCAGAAAGGAATTATCCAAATAAAAGGAAGAGTTAGATTTTCTATTACAGCTGCAGCAAGTGACATATGAGGATGTGCGTACGTGTGTGGAGTTTGATGAGGTATGTGTATGTGTCTGGCGATATCTGTGCATGTGTCTGTTCATCTCCCTCATGTCTTCCTGTGTTTACGTGTTTGAAAATGCACGGGACTGACTGAAAAATGAGACGAGGGAGGTAAAAGAACAAGTGTTCCATAACTTAATGAATTTCATTTGATTTGATGTTTTTTTCTTTTTCAAACTATTTCACGCATGGTAAAACACTGTAAATCCATAAACAAACACATAAACAGGCAGGAATTGATGCATTATGAATAAATCATCTGGGCACCGAAACTCAATATTAACTCTGCATTGCCTTGAGGGTTGAGAGGGAGCTTATGACAGATCCATCTTGATGTCTGTGGATCTAACTGGGAGGCAAACACGTTAGCAGGTACTTATCTTGGGAACTTAATTAGCAAAACAAATGATAATTGTGGTGATTCAGTGGCAATGATTCTTCATTACTGTTATTCTTTACCTTGGATTTTTCAAGGAGACAAAGTTCATTGTGCAAGAAAAAAAAAGTGTCCTAGTATCAATTGTGCAAATTCAGCATATATAATAAACTATGTATTTTCCAAATTCCATGTGCAGGGGTTGGTCACTACAATCCAAAATGGCCTGTACCTTCCTTAATATAACTTTATGATATCAGTCCACTGGCATGATATTAGCGTTTGACCAAATTTCAGCCAACCACATACAAGCTTCCAAAGTAAAAATCCTGTTGAGTTTTCAGTAACCCTCTGACCTTTCTTCTAGCGCCACCAGCAGGTTCGACTTAACAATTAAGCTCCATTTTTAACACTATATAAAATAACCAACCCTTATTTCTTTAGTATTTAGGGTTGTTAGCAGATTTAACAGATTTTGTCCATGCCTGCTTAAAATGACACAAATAAGCATTTTCTGATCTGACGGCCCTGTGGCAGCAGGACAATTTTCATTAACATTGTTTCGATAATAAACACTTGATTAAGGTCTGGGAAAAAGAGTGGTGATGGTAAGAAGATGCAAATGTTGAATTTTGTCAGGAACTGTTATTTTCTTTTTGCAGCATATGTATGAATGCATTAGATCATGAGGTGGCAAAAACTCGATCGATCAACCATCACTACAGTGGATGTACAGTCAGCTGTTTATATGGATTTAAAAGCTTGGGACCAAATGTGGGTTAAATCATTTACAGATTGTAACAAAATAATCTACTTGCAGTTTTCCCTGCCTGCTCTCTGCGTGTGCGTATACATGCACTTACGTGTGCCACGCCACGTGATATCTTCCCCTACTCACACCGCTCTGGCTTATTGAGTTATTTTACCCTTCCGTTCCTGCTTTGCTTGCGTTTTTGGACTTTCGTTCCTGCTCTCTCACAGCAGCATGGATTTAACGTGTGTAGAGTGTAATTCTTTCACCCTGACCATTCAGACCTGACGCAGGAGACGAGCACAGCACGCTTACTTTTTCTTTAATCAAATCACAAGACTCACTTATGCTGCCTTTACCATGAAAAGAGATAGTTTTTTGACAGCCACAAGCATCGCAACGAGAGAAGAGGAGGTTTTGAAAGTCTAAAGAAAGTCTCTCCTAAAGAAGTTATGCTATTGTTAAAATGTCTTCCTTGTGCCATACTGTTGTCTTGTTTGAACTAAGGGCTACATTGCCTCCCCATGAATTTCATTGGTACAGCTACATTTGTCTGTGTGGTCCATGTACATTAGCTTTCAGGAGACGAGCACAAATACGGACAAGATGAATGAGTTCAGTCAATAGGCTCCATCCATTTCCATAGACGTATCTAGCATTGAGCATAAATGAGCCTTTTTAGATAGGCCTGAACAGAGTCGACCTCTACTTTACTAAAACAGTAGGTTAATAATTGAGTCACAATTATTCTACTTTAATATACGATTTTGATTTCACTGTAAACAATATAAAACCATCAAAATGTGCCAGTATCATGAGTATGTTATTGTACTACATCCCTGTCCATGAGTCCAGGATGACAAGGAGTGTTGAAGAAGCAGGAAATGCAAAGAGAGAGAGAGGAGGAGGTTGACAATGACCAAAGATGACAGCTAATAGCGTGAAGACTGTCAGGGCGGCCAGAGCGTCGAAATAACCAGGTGCTGCGATTTAGTTTCTGCCTGGTTAAACACTGGAATAATTGGTCAAGTTAGTCAGTAATTAGACCGGCTTCACCATGTTGCGTCTGAGAGCCCAGCTACGTTTCCCCCATGCTAATTGGGCTATTTATACCGAGACACATTGACCAGGCTCGCTGGCTTCCTCTCCGATTTCAGCACTTGTTTATTTTCTCAGTGTGTGCTTAGGACACGGAGCTGGACTCGCCACCCTCCCTCTTCTCCTCCTCCTCAAGCCATTTTTCATTCCAACTGGAGCTCACTGAACTTTTGTCCTCAGCCCTCGGTCTCTTTGTCCATCCTTCTGTCTGCCTTGTCTGTTTTTTTTTTTAACACTCTTCTTTTTACTCTTCCCCTTCGACACAGCAGCTGCCTTTCTGTGTCGCTCATCAGTGTTCTATGATCACCAGTGTCTGTGCCTTGGACCTTCTCTTCCTCGTGAATTTGTGTATAAACATTCCTCTGAGAGTATGTAGAGATGGATGAATGTCAGTGAGCCATCCTCACTGGAGAGTAACAGAGCCAGCTGTGGGAACCAGACTGTCACATATACACATGTTGTCACGCATCACAAATAAGGGGCATCCCATTGAACTGGTTTTAGTGGCCAGCGTTAAGTTCGTCTTTTCACACCTGGAACTAAAACGTGTCCTCGCTGTGTCTTCTGGGACAACCTAAGATTGAATCTCTCATCGATTCCACTCTATAGACAAATAGTTACGTACATAATTTTTATTCACAAAGGACAAATTACGTTTTTTACCTTGTCTGAGTTTACAGATATGTTTGATGTCACTATGTCCATGTCTGTGTCGGCGTGAGCCAGTGAGAGAGATATGAATAAAGATAGACTTTAAGAAAAGTATCCATCATCATGTGATAATCAGTGTTAATATGTGGCCACAAATAAATCAGCATGTGGGCAATGAGAAGAGTAAAAATACGTTTGACTGATTGCGACACTGTAGAAGGTCAGAGGACATATTCATATTAAATACTTCATATTTACGTTTGCACAGCAAAAACAATGTGGCCACTTGCGACACACACACACAAACACACACACAGGAACATTTTGAATGCTCTTTTCTTCTCTGCCACATTTTCATCTCTCTGTGTGCCTGTAATTTCGGTTGTAGAAATGAGCTGCTGCTTATGAGAGGCCATCACCAACTACAGATCCCACCAATAGCTAGCTCACACTTCTGTCCCTCTTTGTGTATAATGGTCTCTCTCTCTCTCTTTCTCTTTCTCTCTCTCTCTCACACACACACACACACACACACACACACTCTCTCTCTCTCTCTTCCCATTCTCTCTCTCACTCTATTCTGTCCGACTGCCACTTGGTATCTCTGCATCTGTGTTCCCTTTTATTATCCCTATATCTTCCGCTTCTCCTCCCTTTTTTCACTCTTCTACCCTGTTGTATTATCTTTCTCTCTCTTTCTGTCCTTTTCAGGCTAACCCTCAAACCTCCATCAGGAGCAAACAAGTTCCTTGACATTCAATTTCCTGCTTGCCACGCATTTCTCTATTGTTTGCACTTCTCCTACTTTTTCAGGTCTGTTTTTGTGCGAGGTGAAAAGGTGGATGGATGTGGCATTGGGCGAGTGGGTGGGCAGAAGGCTGGATGGGGTGGGGTAGTTGGGTGTCAGCTTCCCTCGCTAAAGCTTAAACAGCGAGGTCAGTTTGAAAGGATCTTGTTGCCGTTTTCTTCAACAGCACTGAATGTGTTTGTATGTGAGAATGTGCTTCAACTTTTTCTAGTGTTGTCTCTTATCTGACAATGTCGTAATTACAGAATATAGTAGAAATAACAACAATTCTAAAGTATTCTTTAATGTTATGAAGATCCTTTCAATAATGTGGTACAATGTGAAAAAGGTTCTTTAAAACATTATTTTGTTTTTAAAAATCTCTTACATAAACAGCACAATATGTAACAGAGATAGACAAATCACTTTGAGTGGAAATCTTTATACAAATGAACTTAAAACAGTTTGTGTGAATTTATTTTTGGTCACATTTTCAAAATAATAAAAAAAAAAGATGTTTATTAATTAATTTATAATAACCCCTGCAAAGGTGGTTATGTTTTCATCCGTCTGTTTGTTTGGAAGCAAGATGACCTAAAAATAACTTAACTGATTTTCACGAAACTGCAAGAATGTGGTATTGGTCAGAGGAGAACCCAAACAAATTTAGGTGTGGATGCTGATCGGCAGGCAGTTCCGGATTTATTTTTATTTAATTATTTATTAATTATTATTTTCTCTCACATTGTGAGAAAGGGTGTTTTTCAACATTTTGATTGATTTATCATGGACCTTGATGAAAAATCAGGCACATTTAGGACACTTAAATTTATGAGTGTATGGAATTTGGTGCAGATTCAAATGAAAATCTGGATTTAATGGTTTTAAATGAGCTTTCATAAGGTGACTGTTGGGCCTTTGTGGAGGTCTGCACTCTACTGAGTGCCAGTTATGTATGAGAATTAAAAAAGAATACAGAATCACTAATTATCCATTTTACTGTAAGCTTAATAACACATTTAACAAGTTAGATCTTTTATTTCAGTTTCGATTGCATTGGTTACGGAGATTACTGAACAAAACAACTTCCACTTCATGTCTACTTCATCAGCTCCTGTGAAGTAGACATAATGTTTTTTCTCCCCTGTACATTCTCACATTTCCACAGAAGGATGATTTAATAATATCACGGACAACGTGAGGCTGTTGAGTGCGTTAGCATAATTTCAGCCTGATGAAAAAGTTCAGTGCCAGATAAGTCTAGATTAAACAGTATACCTACAAGCCTCCAATATCATTATGAAGAACAGCCATCAGAGTTCTCAGCCATCTATTTGTATCAACCCGCTTTCAGAAGAGCCACTGCTGTTTAATCAAACCTCTGTGTCTGGTTTATGAAACTTAAAATTATTATCTCTTGATCGATATTTTTATCTTTAAATAACTTTATCCAACAAAATAAGTTTAATGATCATAAATTATATTGACCAGAGTGTGTATGTTTGAATAATTGTATTTTTTTTTTCATTTGTGATGCAGATTCAGGTTTGACTTGACTGGGAAAGATACAAACATTTTTCAGTGAATCTAGGTTGGAATTCTCCGGCTGAAATGCTGTGAGTGGTTGAAGTGCATCCTTATTATCATCATGGTTTGTGAAGTTGTTCTGGGAAAAAACAAGTGACTCATCTCAGACTGGAATATAAAGAAAGATAAAATAGCAAATTCTCCTTATTATTTTTGTTTTTTTAGCAGCCTATCAGTGTTTCCAAAGATTTTGATTGGATAAGTTGAGGCAGGCAGTCAGACCGCATGTATTTGATAACATGCCAATGATGTCATGTCTTCGCTTGTGTCTGTTTGTTTGCTCGCTAATTCCAGAAAAACTACAGAATAGGATGGGACATGGGCCAAAGAACCCAATAGACTTTGGTGCAGATCTGGACAAAGGGGTAGATTCAATACATTTATATCACTTACTTCAACAGTCTGAGATAGAATGTTTTGTGATGTTTTCACCGAATTCCAAGGGAATAATGCATGGATCTTGTTTTTTATTAAATCTGGTAAATTTAGGGGATGAAACAAGGTCTTTTTCATTTTCTACCTTTCAGCCTAAAAGTCCACCAGAAGTGACAAGCAAGCAGACGTTAGCATTTCAGACGGTCCCTGAATGCACAAAATCCCCTCCATCGGCATAGTGGTGGGAGATGATGAGGGAATTTTCTTTTTTTTTTCCCCTTTAAGTTCTGAAGACAACTAAACACAACTTTCTCACTTATTGTGTTGCATTTCATTTATTCGTTAATTGTCGTAATTCAAGTGTTTTTGTTAAATCTAATCTAGAATTTTTTTAGTATGGTGTGAATTTATATTTCTAAGCCTGAGCAACTTTAAATTCTTATCAATGCTACAATGTTGAATTGTTAGTGTTTGTCAATGTCATCAAGACACATAGACAATGTTAATATTCTCTTGACAAATTTAGATCCACTGAGTAGCTTCTATATCACAGTCCTGTTACAGTCACTATAACACGCATGTCTGCACAATACATTTCTTAGCTTGTTTAGCATGTTTTTCCATGCAGTGCTCCCTGTTTGTGTCCTTCATATCTTTTAACGTTGCTAAGATCACAGGAGTGCATTGTCCATCTAAAGCTGTAATACTCAATTGGCTATTATCAAACATTTTTCTTCATCAGAAACCCTGATTGTTTGAACCTTCTGTGCTTCAACACTCATCAGGGAACACCATAATATTTTATACTTTCCTTTGACTTTGTTCTCAAACAGGCTGCAGCTACGTTATTAATTTTTTGATACCATGGCACAGCAAGCAGGTAAAAAACTGCAAGTCAATCCAGGCAGTCAGAAACTTCTTAGTAATTGTGTGTGTGTGTGTGTGTTTGCAGTGAGTCCTGTTGAGAGATAAATGAGTCTGGTTGACATTGTCTGGAACAGGTGGTGTAGTCAGCAGGGAAGACATACAGACAACTTTCATGCACACACACACACACACACACACACACACACACACACACACACACACACGCACACACACACACACACACTCATACTCACACACACACACTCAAACACACAATCACACACACACACTCACACACACACGCCCAATTTGACTTCAGTGCCGATTTTCTGGCTTGTTTGAGAGTGTAGCCAGTCTGATTGGATAAAGAGGGAAGAATAGGTTGTCTTTGAATAGCCCCCATACTGAGTGGCTGATGTATTGATTACAGAGGCAGAGAACCCACATTAATCATTCACAGCATGTTTGATTGACAGATTTCTTTTGTCTTTTTATGAACATTGCATGCTATTTTTTAGTCTCTGTGTGAACACTTGAACTATAACTTTATGTGTGTAAGTAGTATACTCCTCTCAGTCCAATAAAAGACAAAAACTACTACATCCTGACCAGATAATAATACAAATTAATTGACATATTTGTACTCTGTATACATGTGTGTGTTTCCAGGTGAGTGTGGTGCAGGACTCTGTGAACATCTCAGGCCAGAACACAATGAACATGGTGAAGGTTCCAGACTGCAGGCTGGCAGAGGAGCTCGGGGATTTGTGGGAAAACTCGAGATTCACCGACTGCTCCCTTTGTGTCGCTGGCCAGAAATTCCAGGCGCACAAAGCCATCTTGGCAGGTGAGGATATCTTTTTATTCATTAGGCTACGTTTCTAAAATTGGACGGGTACCATCTTTACACATAGTGTTCAATTACCGAAAATCACTTTGAAACTTGGTATCAGGTTCAACAGGCTTCCTGTCTTCTCATGTGTACGGAAATAAATACTTTGATTTTAGTTTATGATATATATGAGAAAACATCAACAGTTTCAAGTGATTGCAGGATCATAATTGCTGACAGGGTCATGGTCAATATTCGGTATGATTTAGTGTTTCTTTTACAGAAAACATGAAAGTGTTATTATGTTGTTTATTAAGTGTAAAAAAATTGTTCAGGAGCGAATGCCTGAGAGAAATTCTAATTTCATTTATTGGCAAATTCAAAAGAATTTACACACAGAAATTTCCAAGAAGTTTACTAAAGCTGTTTTCAGACATGAACGCCGAGAATGTCACACAATGAGGTCCGGACATGAACAACACAGTGAGCGTCTCGTGGCAACATGCAATAGGCAGTATGCAACATTTTAATTCCACTGCAGAGATCACATTTTTTGGGGGGTTGATAGGGGGATTGATGATGCTTCTGACGCACGACAGATGCAAAAAAACAAAAAAACAAAATAAAACAAATATCTCCCAGTGAAAAAACAGTGAGACATGTAGAAGACACAGACAAAGATGTCCAGTTTGTGGTGATAAGACCTGACGCCGGTGTCTGTGTTGTAAAGAAAATCCTGATCTATGCAGCAGAGTTAATACATCACTTCCTGCCTCTGTCTGCTCCACTTCTCATCTGAATAATGGAGGATGTGTTGCTGTTGTGAACGTGTCTGTGCAGAGAACCTCCTGCTGTGTTGTGCATGTGTGAAAACAGCTTTGGAAACATCATGAACGCACCCACTTGCTTGCGGTACAACATAAAGTCATTTCCATGCAAACTGTGTCAGTAATAGTAGAGCATACTTGTAATAGAGATGTTTACCACAATTTTGTAGTTCTACAAAGTTAACTTTTGGACAGTTACTAATGTTTTTACTGTTATGTATTCAGTTGATTATTTTTTATTTTGTAAAATTGTAGAATACAGTTAAAACCACCCATTCAGATTTTTTCTAATATGTCCAAGATGATATCTTCAGATTGCTTTTATATGACTTAAATCTGCTTTGATATGACTAAACACATGCATGGCGTAAGATAGTAAAAGTTGCACTCACCAGTCACAGTTCTCTTTGGATTCAGTTCATGATGCCAATTTGTGTTGGAAAAAGAGGCTCGATCAGTCATGGGAGGAGAGATGAGCAGTATAAATCAACTCTGTTTAATGACCCCCAACCCTGAAGGCTGTCTTCCTGGTGGAGCATTTTAAATGCATACAAACTCATAACTAAGTTTACTGACTAAGTCCTATCGTGGGACCATATTGTGTAATATACTCATGTGAAGGCCCCTAATCCCAAACTGTGCACCATGTTTACCTGAGACACACTGTCTACAGCTTTTCATGCAATGCTTTCCTTTTAACTCATGGCCCTGAGGCGTAGCGTTTTGACCACTCACTCCCTTCACCCAAAGATCTGTTCACCATATGTTTTAGGGTCTTTTCTGACCTTGGTTGCTATGGCAACAGCCAACAGCAACTGGGCCATCCTTTCAATGTCTTCACAGTTACGCCAGGAAAAGACATTGAACTATTGCTTATTATAGGTGACACTACTTCACCCAAAGAAGGAAATTATTTTTCTGGATAAATTACTTGTGGATGCTTGGTGTTAGTGATGGTGATAATTGGTGATGATGAAAATATCATTTTTATTAATGAAAACGAAAAATCACATACAATACAACTATTAAAAAAGAACTGGTTCTGAATATGCAAATGTAATAATGTAAGTATTCAAATTCATATATATTGGTTGGGTGTGTAGGCAGGCTGTGCAGTATATAAAAATGCACATACAGTATGAATGACACCATTGTGAAATACACAATAATATTCTGCTATTAGTTTTAGCTCTACATCTCCTTCAAACTAATACATGTGGTGGAGTTTTTAATTATTCATGGTGGAGTTTGTCATTATCATCCAGGGTTTCATTTCAAAGTTTTAGTCTCAGTCTAAATGCTGTTTCAAATGCTTCTCCATCGTGAATTAAATTCCAGAGGAAATCCTAATACAAATTATTAATTTTAATGAATACTACTGCTTGCCACAGGGATGGTTAAATTTGAATACATTGAATATCCATACAGGAATCAGCTATTGGCACCTTCAACAACACCTGCGTGTTGTCTTCTTCTTCTGTTGCTTTTTAGGCATTAATATTGTTCAAATGTGTCTATACGTAGACACTTAGAGAAACATAAAACAACAACAATGATGCATTTTGAACAATTTATTGACACTTTTATGACAGCCTGCGTCAGATAGTGAAAAGTTTGAGAAAACTGGTGAACTGTGTGTCTCTGCGGAGGCAACGAGAGGCTGTTCATTATTGGATTTGTTGAAATGTGTGTGTGTGAGGAGCCATTTTAATTATGTGCTGCTGTGGTTTGGGGTCCCCCCTCTCTCACCCTCACCCTCCCATCCCTCCCGCTCTCTCTCTCTCTTTCGCTCTGCTCGGCCCAGACGACGTCCCTCCTACTCGTTATTCCCCTTCTCGGCCGTTCCCGTGACAACTCTCCCGGCCGTTAATCGCCGTGGAGATGGACAGAGAGGGATCAAACGAAGGAGGGAGAGCAACTGAAATTGGCTCCACGTTTGGCCATGTGATCTTCATACCGCCTCGCTCTGTTTCTCACCTTCTCCCCTTTATCTCTCCCATACCTTTTCTCAATATCTTTCCTTTGCCTTTTACTTTAATGTTTTTCCTTTTAATACTTTCTTCTCCTCCATTTTCAGCCTCCATTCACCATTCCCCTTGTACTACCTCCTCTCGGATTTTCACATATCCTTTTATTTGTCTTCGTGTCTCTCTGTACTTTTTTATCATCCTCTCATCTCATTTTTTTTCTTTACCTCCTGTCTTTGTCATTTTCTATGACCCTCTCTCCATCTCTCACTCACTCTAGCCTCACACAGAGACCCTTCTAGAATACCATCAAGAAGACCCCTCACTATGGTTTTGCTTGTTGAACCAAACAAAGCCATTATAATGCTGCTCCCCTGTTTGATTCTAGATAGCACACTGGTGTTTTGTAATCTGAAGCATGATGTGTAACACAACAGCATATGTCCTGCAGTGCTTTGTCTCGTTTCTACACAGATGTTGGTTCGGCTCTGTGACTTCCATCGCCGCCGGCTTAAAGGCGTAACAACAATGCCCCCTCATTCAGTGTTCATAGCTTTTATACATAACGGCGAGGCAGAATAAAGGTGCAACATTCCCGCCTCGAACATGCTGTATAAAAGGGGCTTGTCTCTCTCTCTCTCTCTCTCTCTGTGTGTCTCTCTGTGTCTCTCTCTCCTCCACCCCTTTCTTTTGTTGCTGCAGTATGAGCTCACCAGTACTGAGCTGCACCAGACAGACTTATTGTAAGTTTGTCCCCACAGTCCACCTGGGCATTCAGGGCAAAGTTTGTTTTCAGTGCAGATAGTTGGGATGTACACTTTACTGCATGTCCAAACTAGCCTAAAGGATCAAAGTATTAAAGAATAATTATACAAACTTTTACTGACTTTAACTGACAAAGGATTGATACCAACATCATGTCCATTAGGTTTGAATCCCGGTTCAGCCGCTGTCTTTTTGTTTGGTATGGGATTTCTATTGGTACTCATGTTTCCTCCCACAGTCGAAAGACATGCAGGCAAGGGGTTAGGTTAATTAGAGACTCTAAATTGAGTGTAGGTGAGAAGGTGAGTGTGAATGTTTGTTTGTCTCTATATATACAGTGTATGTCTGCACTGTGATGAACTGGCAACCTGTCCAGGGTGGACACAACCTCTCTCACATTGTCAGCTGGGATTGGCTCCAGCTCCCCCTGTGATCCTCAAAGGATAACCAGTACAGATAATGGATAGATGAATGGATGAAACTGACTTGCTTGTTTGGCATACTATACAATTTAAGCTACTGAAAATTAACCAAGAAGCTACAGCCAATCTGATTGTCTTTTAAACATCCTGAAGCGAAACTCCCTCTTTTTAGTTCGCTGTTATTATTTTCTGAAACCAATCTTCATCATTATTGAACTGTTTCCACAAATCAACTGTTCAAAAAAAAAAAACAAGTTGCCTGGCCGGCTTCCCTCAACTCCCCTGTAGACAAAACAATTTACCTTTTGAGCAGAAGAGAAGTGTGTTGCAACTTTAATTTTCTGATTGCTAGCCAATCCCCCTGGCACTAACTGTCAAATATATAACCTGTTACACAATCATGAAATAACAGGAACTTTCTTCCCAAAAAAATGTTGGAAAGTGCTTTTTTCTTTTCTTGGACACCCAGAAGTTTATCTTTTATCATTTTGTTTCCTTCCTTTCCTTGTACATTACTCTGACCCTGAGCGACAGCATATCTGAAACACATTGTGTGCAACCTGATGTTAGTTCATTAGTCCATCCATCCATTATCTATACTGTGTGTCCTTTGAGGGTTCCGGGGGCAGTGGGTCGAGAGGTGGACACCCTTGACTGGTTGCCAGTGTGTAGGGACAACATCCAGAGACAAACAACCATTCACACTCAATTTAGAGTTTCAAATTCCGTGTGCACTGAAGCAGCGTGAGTAGAGCTAAAGCTGGAGCACAGGAAATCTATGCACAATTAGGGTATATTTGAGTGCAAGCGCAGGGTTTTGAGTGGAAATCTGAACATGAAATCATAAGTCCTGCTCTCAAACTGAAAGGCCAGGTTCTTGAATAAAGATAAGGAAATTACCCACAGTGGCGACAATGATATGGACTAGGGACAGCTATTTCTCCCGTTCAGGCAAGGCTCTAGTAATACTTATTTGTGGCTTGGGCAGAGTTGATGGATGACACCATGTTTCTAAATGAGTAATTAAATTGGTAGCTAGCTCCGCAGTTAATAACTGATTACTTAGCACTTAAATTAATTAGCATACCACTGACTTTGACACATACTTAATAATGTGTTAAACATTTGTTAAATTTTAATCACTAGTTAATTAGACGCATATTAGAAAACAGTAATATAAAGTGTAACCCAGTGAGCACATCATCAAACAAAGTGAACCAAAAGAAGAGGACACTGGTTGAGATGTGATTCTTAGTAAAAGGCCAAGCTCTAACATTTGAAGAGGCACATTCTTCCTGCGCTGGTGAGCAAACAACTGGTGATCAACTTCAGCCTCAATCTCATCTCTGAAATTCAACCTGTGCAGAGACTAACCACCATCATAGGATGATAGGGAAAGTGTATGATGTTGTTTCCTAAAGCAGAACTGCACAGACAAGACGGGGTGATTAAGCGTGCAGAATGATCATACAGCAGTGATTCTAAGCAGCGGAAGTAATTTATGTAATTTGAAGCCCAGCAGTTGGATCAGGTACCGAGCATCGTCGGTCTGTGCTGGAGATTAAACATGACTTCTTCATCTGGGAGTCACGTAGGAGACAATTCGAGAGAAAACATACTGTGAAGCGGTTCAGTACGTTATAGCTCACCTTGACTATGAAGGTATTGAAACTCAAAATACCAGAATAATCCATTTGTCTCTTTGGAGTCACTGTTTCAGTCGTGATTTTATTAAACTGAATCTGTGTTTACTTTGTATAGTAAATACATGTTAAATCTACTTCAATCTGAGTGAAAATTAGATGCTAATTGTATTGTATTGTCAACACTTTTACACCTCATTTTAAGCATGGATTGAACTGTCTTTGCCTCAAGAGTATTTGGTAACTGTAGCATTTAGTTTTGGATTTGTAAGGACATAAAAACGTGAAAATCACCTAAGAAGTTATTTATGAAAATTGAAAGGCTTTCAGTAGAGCACAGACCCCAAGTCACATCAAACTGCACAGACTCATAGAAATCAATTCCCTAAATATGCCTGGAAAATGAGTGAAAATGTCAAAAATGTCAAAAAAAGCTAATTTCTGGATCTGTCCCCAGACAGGGATGAAAACATAACCTTCTTGCATGGTAGAGTTAATAAACCTCATCACTTCTCTATGCCACCATGTTAGAATAGCCTACGTTGAATAGCAGTAGTTGACCATGTTCTCTAAAAGGGAAGACTGGCATTAATTAAAGCATAATGTTTCAAACAAGCTCCGGTCGAGTCAAGTCTATCAGCGTCAAATAGTTGCTAAACAAACCTGAGAGGTCGTCATGAGTCTGTCAGCAGGAAGGAGCTGCAGTCAACCTTTTCCACATGATGTTTCTACTGCTGTCGCTGCTGTCAATCATCCGCCTCACTCTGCTCTGGCCCTGTGGCAGGCTGTTAACAGATATCAGAGACCTCGCCGTGGATCAACATTGCACACAATAACAAACTCCCTCTCTCTGTCTTTTGTTTCCCTCTGCATCAGCTCGCTCGCCGGTGTTCAGTGCCATGTTTGAACACGAGATGGAGGAGAGCAAGAAGGTGAGTCGAGCACTTGACTCTGTTGTTCCCCTTTCTCCTCTGTGGCGAGCTGAACGTCTAAATTTTAATCTTTCTCCCTGTTGCGTCAGGAAGTGCTCATCTCTGAAAAAATCTGCACGTGTTCCGTCATGCCTTGTTGACTGCAGCTCTTATTATCTGGTGTCCTGACAACAGCTTTCTGCACAATTTTGATGTAATTACTGGGACTTTGAAATTGTTCTTCAGGCACAACATGCTATTTGAAGACAAGATAAGACAGCACCACTGAAAATAAGTCACTTTCACCTTAGTCCCTGTCATTTCTCTGTTTCAGGAGAAATTTTGGTTGGAGGAGGGAATTGGTGCCATGGTGCTCCCCGCGGGGCTGTTTAGGTTCAACATATGAGCTGCAAAATACTGAATATATGAGACCAATGCCATTACCAGCATCAGAAAAAATGTAGTTATTAAGCAGACAATTTTTGTTTTTGATCATAAGCACATAACCAAAATATTTCCTTAATTTTGTGACCTCAACATGCACCTAGCAGGACATTTTACAGTACTAAATGAGGTTGTCTGTGCTCTCTGAGGTGTTAAATTTTGTCTGATATTTCATTAGCATTACTGTGCCGTGTTCCCCACGAAAGTTAAGTCATACCAGCTTTTAGAACCGTGAATTTCTTGGACAGAATCACTGCAGTCTGTGGATTTTGCTTGTGTGGTTGTTGTAAATCAAATTCTGACCTTTGAGGGAAAAGAGAGACAGAGAGTTCAAAATGGCTGAGGCAGTTGTAGCCAATTTGCAGTCTTACACCATCCACTATTATTTAACTCTTTTCTCTCGAGTATAAAATGCTCTGTAAAAAGAGGAATGGGTTAGAAACAGTTATAACACAAGAGAAGATTTAAATGCATCTTTTGTAATGAAGAAATTAGGAATTAAGCTTGTTACCTTGCTTTTTGCCCATTCAATAACTTCACTAAATGAAATGATTGAATCCTGGGATTAAATGCCACAACAGAGTTAATAACCCACCACCTAACATAGAAAGCAGAAAGCTTTTGTGCCTGTTCCCAACTGGTTAGTCTTTTTACAGTTAGCTCAGCAGATGCTATAGCTTTCCAACAATTCGTGCAAATAGTCACAACCATTGACTGTGAATAAAGATGGTCAATCAGAAATGAAGCCAAGCTGTTTTGACACCCTGGTCAAGAATGTGTATCCGTGGAACATTGTTAGCACAGCTTCATCCCCCACAACTGTGCAGATTCTGGCTCAAAATGCGAATGATGGCACTGGGATAGCTTGGTTTAATTTCCATCTTTACTTACAGTCTATGGTCATTAGCACTAAACGTCTGGAACATAATCATTTGTGTAGACATGATTTCCGCTGTACAGCCATGACCATAGGCTGACATGCTTTATTTGCTAATGCTAATATGCTGTATCTCTGATAATAGATAATATTGGCTGATAAATACAGTCTCTTATACACACAGTGGCTTGAAACTATCTATTAAAAAAAGTATTGTAAAAATAGCAAAAAATTAAGAAATGACTTCTATAAACTGACATTTAAGTAAAAGCAACCACCAGATATTTTTGTTTCAGTGCAGTGATTGATTGTCACTTTATGTGCAGTTGAATAGAGAACTGGTTACAACCATTTCCTCCATTGTGTGTACTTTATTATCTGAGTTCATTGCTCTAATTGTTAAGTACTGTAGCACTGAAAAGTTTTATGGTAACTTAAATTGAAAGCTCTGTGATTTAAATTCTTAGTTGCCCTGAGTTCAGTTGCTTGTGCTTGTCTTTCCATTGCCTGCAGTGCATGCATGCTTTTCTGTGATGTTTGTTTGTGTGTTTTTTTTTTCTACATGTGTGATGCAGAGAGCCCTAGTGCCACAGTTGGTTGTGCTCATATGATAGGAGGTGGTGAGATTGAACCGTGGTGATTGAGCCGTCACGTCAGCATGAATATTGATGTCTGCTTGGCTCGAATGGGGAAATTATAAAGCATAGAGCCAGGAAATGCATCTTAATTGCTGTTTAAGTGGGCGTCTTCATCAGAAGGAGGCAGAAAGGGTGGGCCATGTCCCCATGTGATTTAGAGAAAACAGATAGATGGGTTAACACTCTCCTGCAGCAGTGATGATGCTTTTATAGCGTCCGTGCAGCCCCTCTACATAGGAGAGAGACAAATGAGCTCAGATAGAAGCTTGCTAATAGATGACTTCTCTGTGAATAGAGGCAGGCTTCAGATACTGTAACTATATGAGTGATGTCTATTTATGAAATACTGTGGAAAGCATTTCTCATGTGACCTATGATGTGGTTGCTCTGTGCTATTTTCTCTTTTTTTAAATTTCATTATCACTCCAACACGCTGCCGTCGAAAATTAGCAGCGCAAAATGAGTCAAGTTTCTTCATCTGTATGTGAAACCCCCCCCCTCTTATTCCTGGATTGTGTTCACACTATAAAATGAGGTTTCTGTGATGAAGAAAATTGCCTCTCAAGGAAGAGCCCGTAGTTATTTTAGAAACAATATGTTCAGAATGAAGCAGACGATATCCTTGTCACGCGTGCTCACATATGTTCATATGAGTTCCTGTAAAAGCAGACCCCTTGCTTTCAGACTCTCCCTCCATTATTCCTCTGTGTGTTTGTGTTGCTGTCGAGTGGTCAGAGTTGTCACAAATGCACTAAGCTGTTGGTACACCCAACCTGACCCCGCTAAAACGCCTCTGGTCACCGTGGTGACGATAAAGCACTGTTATAATTGGTTTACTGCTTTGTTCTGCCCCTCTGTGCAGAGGGAAAGGTTCAGGTTACCGTCACTGTGCCAGTGAGCGATAAAGCTGCTCCGCTGGCTGCAGGCTCTGTCAAGGAATGAATGCTTGGGATTAATTTTCAGGAATCAGCTGAAACGAGTTAAATAAATGTACTAGAATGGAATTTTGCTGAAACGTGTTCAGACTGTTCAGAGAATCCTTTTCTTTTTTCTTATTTGACACGTTTTGAATCACTGCATGGCTGACTGTCCCTGTGTGTGCGAAACAAGGTGAGTGAGTTTAATTCAGATTTTCAGGTTTTGGGACACTCGACATGAAATAAAAAACACTCAGCCGCCGCGCGTGGTTTTGAAGGATTGTCAAAGTGTCTTTTTCCTCTCTCGCCTTTTATTTTGTTAAACCCTCTGTGTATTCTCTCCTGTCCTCTCCTCCCGTTCAGAACCGTGTGGAGATAAATGACGTGGAGCCAGATGTCTTCAAAGAGATGATGTGCTTCATCTACACAGGCAAGGCCCCCAACCTGGACAAGATGGCTGATGACCTGCTGGCGGCAGCTGACAAGGTACAGAGAGAGTGTGTGCGTGAGGACGTGTGTGCACCTGCTTCTGTGTACATTTACTCACAAGACACTATGCATAATAATGTCCCCTAAAAGAGACACTGAATGTTCAATTCCAGAGCACATACACGTTTAGAATCTCATCTAAACATGTTGTGGGAGGTATAGATGTGCACTCATTTACAATGAACGTATGTACCCTTGAACTGACCTTGTACCTGTCCTTTATTCTACCATGTAAGCTCTTTTCATCTAAACCCACATTTTACTCCCCCACTCTTTTCTTTCTTTTAGTTCTCTCACTGTTTCCCAGTCTTCATGGAAATCGTTGCCCTTGTTTTATTAATAGCAAGATACTGCTTGAGTTGTATTTCCAACTTTTATTTGCTCTCAGCAAGTCTAGTTCAGTATGTGACGACTGAAGCAGCCATTCATCCACTTAATATGTGAGCCAGTCAAAGGGTTTCAAGACCAAAAGACAACAAAAAACCGTCTTGAATAAAATTTCAGGAGGTCTGAATTCAGTCACTGATTTTAAAGAGGGATTCAGCATTGCCCTCATATTGATGGTGTTTTCAACCGTTTGGGCTCTGTGCCAGTTTATTTCCCTGTCCATACTAACATGACTGAAAACATAAATCTCATGACCACTTGCGTACACTGGGTGTGCTCGTGCAGGTGTAAACAGGAAACTGCTTGAATAATCGCTCGTCTCCTCCACATGCAAACAGTTGCTTCATTGTAAAATGCCAAATTTGACTGCATAACAGCTGTTGGCAAAGACAACAGGGTCAGAAACGCTTCATCATCATTTCCAAACATCTCAGTTTCTGCCCGTCCAGACTAAACTGCTGCTCTGGTATTTAGAAACTCTCCAGTAATGTGGACGTCAGCCGTATCTGTTGAGCTAAAGCAATTTGAAAAACTGATGAAACTACTATAGTTTTTTTTAAATATTCATATTTTCTCACTTTACTTATATTCTTCCTTCTTGAATGAATTTGTATTAATTTATTACAGTAACAGATGAAAGTGTTTTCTCTCTTTTAACAAGTGTGACTTGTCTTAACCCTTTGAGCACTGCGATAGAAATAGTCTGCTAGTGCCTATGTTGGTATTTCTGCTTACTGTGACATAATTCTTCAAATGCTTCATCCCTAAAATCTCTACAACCTAACCTAAAGGTTATTCAAGTCAATAAGCCATAATTAATTATAAAATGACTTTAATAAATACTAAATCTGACATAAACCTTTGCCTAATAACCATGTAAAACATATTGATCCAAATGATTTCTCAACATGGAAGCATGAACAAAGCATTTCTTAACACAAGTTATTTGAACTAATTCAATGTTTTAGTTCTTGAGACACACCCATCCGCTCCTCTCCTGCCACTCCCTGGCGCCACCGCCTGTTAACAGCACGAAACAAAAGTGATGAAGACATCATGAGCATATACAACATAATGAGATTGAAAACAGAGGTCCTAGCTTTTTGCTGCAGAAAGAATTAATATTATTAATATTATATTTTTTACTTTATTGATTTAAACATGATCACGCAACAAAAAAAACATCTCCTGCAGTTGGTGAGGGGCCAAATGCAGGATGTCAGTTTTCAGGGGGTTAAACAGCTCAGCACAAGTCCTATTTAGTGTCAGATAATTAATATCAACTCCTTCACATCATTAGTTTTGGTAAATACTTTGCTAAATTGAAAAACTGGTGGTGATGCAAATTTCACTGTAGTCTCTGCTGATCGTCTACAACTCATCCTGAAGTGCAGGAGAAGATTATTGTTCCCAGCAATTTCGTAATCAAACGCGGTGGAAACTCCGTCTGCATAACTGTCACTTTTCCCTCTCTTGGTCATATATTTTCTTATCCAATTTAGCCGTTGTTTTGTTGCCGCTGCAGTGGAGCAATTCTGTGTTTCCGTATCATTACACAGCGCGACAACAGTTGTTAGTGGCAGCATTGTTTAAGTAATTCAGTTTACCTGTTGTTCTCCCTCCCTCTCTGTCACCGGCAGTATGCTCTGGAGCGGCTGAAGGTGATGTGCGAGGACGCTCTGTGCAAGAGCCTCTCTGTGGAGAACGCCGCAGAGATCCTCATCCTCGCCGACCTGCACAGCGCTGACCAGCTCAAGACGCAGGCTGTGGACTTCATCAACTGGTGAGTTACATATCTGCACTTAAAT
Organism: Paralichthys olivaceus; assembly: GCF_024713975.1. NCBI lineage: Eukaryota > Metazoa > Chordata > Actinopteri > Pleuronectiformes > Paralichthyidae > Paralichthys > Paralichthys olivaceus. The sequence goes on from NC_091097.1 coordinate 6,574,753, forward strand.
CATCCATCTGCAGAACTACTTCCACGCTGATGGAAAGATTTTTGTTTTCGGTTTCACACACACCAAGTCATTAATTTGGCAGGAGCAATTTTTGTTTCCAGAGGAAATTTAATTGAATCCAAAGATCAAAACATTTTGCTGCCAGATCACATTGGGCTATTGAGCAATAAACCTCAACTGCTGATGTTAATCACATTGCAGGCAGCCTGGTTAGGTGAAAAAAAGTCCTATGCATCAATGACTCCTATTTATGTCCACGGAGAGGTGATTGATCCGGTATTTGAATGCCCAGTTGAAACAAAAGGCTTTTTCACAGTCACTACCTAAATTGCTCATCACCTTCCCTCTCTTATCTGAATTTTCTGTCTCACAGCCAGACACATTTTACATCCCTTTGTCCATTCATCTGTCCTCCCTCTGCAGCTTGACTCCATCTCCTGGCCTTGTTCCTGAGCAGATTCCATCTCTATCTCTCCTCTGCTGCTCCTCCTCTTCATTCCTTCCTCTCCCTTTTTTCTCTCTCTCTCTCTTGTTCTGTGCTCAAGAGCTCATGTGTACCTAAAGGTGTTCAGTAATGCAGATTTCTGCCCCTAATCCCTGTCATTAATTGTGGTTATGGGCGTTATGACAGTTTAATTTGCGAGTGTTGTTGTGGTGGTGGGAAAATTGGCCACGGGGGACTCCTGGCCAGCAAAGCCTTATCAACCCTCCTCCTGCGGACACAATCGACAGCAACAAGAGCAACAAAACAAAAATCAATTTAGAGGACGAATACAGAAAACAGATGACACGGAGGAGCCAATAATCCTCCCCCCAGTAGCACCTCAACCTCCTTCCAGACCAGTCTTTACAAGCAGCTTACAGTCATTTAGTCGAGACAATGGGAATCCTCTTCATCCCACCTCCTTTATTCATCCTCTCCAGAGGTGTAGCAGAGAGTAAAGCCTTCCAAACTCTCCTTATCCACTTTGGTTATAGAAAAGAGTTAACACACTTTGTTTAGCCTAACATGAATCTTAAGGCTCAAGTATAATGGTAGAATAAAACACAGTCGTGTTCTCAAGTTGATCGAATTCAACATGAGTTATTGAAGTAAAGGGTCTTTAAAGGATGAAAATACCCTTTGGTTTTCTGAAATTAGTGTATTTGATAATTGTGGCAGTTTGCCTCATTATTACTGTTGACTGGAGGTCATAGTTTGGCCTCTTTTTAATTTGACTTCACATCACTTTATCCCTCTGCCCCCTCCTGTCTGTCTCTCTGCACTTTCATTACTCTCCCTCACCTCCCATGCTATTTATTTATTATTTGTCACTGCTGCTGTCTTCTTCTCTCCATCCTCCCTCCACCCCTCCTCCTCCTTCCTCTCCTGCTGTGGCTGCTCTCCTTGTGCCCTTTCGCTGGCCCACTGCCTCAGCCTCAGCATAAGAGCCATTACTGTAAGCAGGGGTTCACATCCTCCACAGAGAATAGGGTCAGAGGTTGGCTGGAGGTCTGGAGCTGCTGTGTGGAGACCGTGTGACCACAAACACACACACATAAACACACCTTGGTGGACATGCCAAGACATAAAGATATGTGAACACACAAACGCTGTTGTGTATTTACTCACAATGAAACATGAAAAATGTCATTAAAGGCCACACAGTGGAATGCGTGATAGTGCAGGCCAGCACCCCGAGGGTGTCGGGAGGGTCAGGACTGCCACAGTGTCTGAGATGATGACCACGAGTCAAACTTTTTAGATATTAATTACAAGATTTTTACAACTTTTTTGGGCTGTCCGGCTTACATGAGTTTTTACTTCCCCACAAACACGGGTCATCCAAATAGTCCTATAGCTTTAATACCTGACACCAGGACTCACTGCTCAGATTGAAGCGTTCAAATGTGGTTTGTTTGTAAAAGCAGAAACAGCTGCAATCTCTTAAACTTAGTGTTGACCTTATTATGTTATGATTTGGCTCTTAGACTGAACAGAATATCTTTTAGTACAATCGATTCTTCATTTTGCCATGGACTTTTGTGCCAAGCACTTTGTAACCTTGTTTAGATAAGTGCGATATAAATAAAGTTATATTATTATTATTATAAAACTAATCAATTTCCATTTGCAGAACAAATCTTGCATTTATAAATATAATTACCAAACAGTAATAAGATTATGTAATTTTTGACTGCCTTATGTTGTTAGGAGGTAGGTAGTTGATAGTTAATCCTAATAAAGCTTCAATTTGGATATATATTTGAATAATCATAATTAGCAAAAGTATGAGTATAGCAAAAAAAAAAGGATATTTGAAATATAGTGGAGTTGAAATATAAAGTACCACCCCCTGGAAATATGGAAATATGCAGAGTACAAATATCTATTGCATTACTTAATGTATGATATTTCCACCATATCAAAAAAAGTAAATGCTGGTTTACAAAATTACAAAATAAATTTAAAGTCAGTTAGGATTCCCCTAAAGGGTTTCAACCAAAATCCAAGGGTCTGTGAAGTAATTAACAATGTTGGAGAGATGGGAAAAAAAACAATACAAATAAAAACATTTGTTGGTTTTTGTTTCTTCCGTGTAACATGCTGTGGAGTTTTAGCTCTTCTGAACTCTAAAGAACTATAAGAATGAAACAATGTGTGAAGGAAATATAATCTTTTGGTTGAGGTGTTCACAGCTCATAACCATATGTAATGTGTGATGGGGGGTTGCAAATAGTCATTGGCTATAAAGGAGAAGATTCAAGCAGGGCTGTAAAGAGAAATGACATGATGTGATGCGACACAACTGTGACTAAACACTCTTGCTCATCACATGCCCACATATTTGTGGTCTTTGACTGGTGCCATTTAATTTACATTTTGTTTTTTTCTCTCAAAAATGACTTCTGGGGTTAAATATTTAAAAATATAAAGTAAATAACAGCACTGCCAGCTGGTATGACAAATCCTTAATGTCTCAGAGCTGTGCTCCACACAGATGGAGTCATATAATCACAAACTCTTGAGTTGTTTGTTCTGTTACTTTGTCCATTAAGTTTGTTTTCTTTGAATATTTAGTCACTTTCTTCCACTTCATTCCTCCTCTTGTTGCCCTCTTCTTCTCGCAGTCACGCAGCAGATGTGATGGAGACGTCAGGCTGGAAGTCCATGGTGATCTCTCAACCACACCTCGTAGCAGAAGCCTATCACTCCCTGGCCTCGGCCCAGTGCCCCTTCCTGGGTCCCCCACGGAAACGCCTAAAATAATAATAGTGGTCTGGAGAGTGACTCCTCAGTCCTGACCCTGCTGCGTCCTTCTGAACCAGCGACTCACTGCTCCTCCTACGGCATCCAGAGACACCAAAGACCGATACCCATAGGACTTGGCTCCTCGGTATGACTAAAGGGAAAACTCAGCTGGGAAGAACAGAGACTGATGCCCCAGAGGAGGTAATACAGATCTCTGTAGATGGTGATGAGGTGAATATTCATGGTTCAAACCTCGATACTCCATATATCCTGTCACTGTGATATTGGAAAGCTGGATCTGTGAGTCGGTCACATAAAGAAAAGATCTCCTGGCTCCAAACAGAAAAGTCCACGTTGAGTCCCTATAAATTCAATTTTGTTGTCTTGTACGATGTCTCGAGTTTTGAAGCCCGAACAGCTCATGAAAAGTGAGCGAAGAGGATCAACCATCCAGAAAGTGATGTTTGTGCAAAGTGTTGTTATTCTGGGACATAATCAATTCTCAGCTTGAATCAAAGAGGACTGATCTGATCATGTCTTCAAATGGCCAGGCAGTGGATGGATAAAGCCTGAGTTTAGTTTTAAAATCCGTCTCCTGTGCGATCTGTTCAGGTCCGACATTCAGAAAGTCGGCCATCTTGCACTTTAAGAAGTTCCACAGTTCACTTTCTTACATGGCTGCTATTAAAGTAGCTGTTATCAACTGTAGTTAACATGTTTTGATGTGGTTGCAGCAGTGTTTTACATGTTGTGGCTAAAACTGTCATCTTGGTCGAGACTGTGCTGTGATATAAAACAACGTTTTACTTTACGCTCGTAGTGGAATTACACAGAGAAATGCTGGATCTATGAAATGATTTGATTAAATCGTGCAGTCTGAGTTAACACAACGTAGAGGATTGAAAACAAAAAGCACAGCGTCTGCCCAGCTTTAAGAAACATATCAAATAAACCAATGACAGAAACAATCCTTTCATCTACCTGATAATCACAGTTCATCTCTTACTGACACCTTGTCTTGCAGGTTTTTTGCCAAACAAACAGTGTTTTAAGTCACTTAACAAAGATTTGCAAACACCTTCCAAAGTGCTCTCTGAGTTCATGTAAAACTGAGCACATGGGAAACGATGACATCACCGTTTACTTTTCACATGCCAAATGCTGCTTTCTGTAAAAAACATGCACCAAAAACACCAATGGCAGCTATATACTGGTCTCTCTACGATGCGTTTATTCCGCAAATAAATGTAGCATCACTGCTCCACATCGATTGCGTCCGCCTCACCCTGTTTTACTTGGAGCTAAGCTCAGTGAGCATGCTCACAATGTTCGTCTCTGGTATTTGACGGACCATCGATAAAGCCTTTATCGCCACCTGCTGGCCTGATTGCTTGTTTAACTATTTGTTTTTTGTGTTCTTGTCTAAATGAAGATATTTTGTACAATGATGGACGTGTGATTGTTCATAAAGAAAGAAATTTAAAACAATACCTGCAGTGTCGTAGACAAGGCCTGAAACAATGTTTTGCCTGTAGAATACAGACTCTTTGACTTTGTCTGGCTGTGACAGTGTCTTTGTCATCTTTGATATCTTCACTACTCCTCATTATGCAGTTTGGTCAGTTAATGACTCATTAATGCACCCCCCCCCCCCCCCCCCCTTTCAACTTGCTGCCAGATCTGTGCGTGTGTGTGTTTGAGTGTGTTTCTGTCTGTCTGTGTCTGTGTGTTTGTGTGTGTGTGTGTAAGAAACACATTTCAGTTTCAACTTTAATCTAGTCATGATCAAAGTTCAATCCCCAGTGCACGTGCTGTTCCACATGTCTGATCACAGGGGCTCATGCAGCTGTGCACTGTGCAGACTCACCCTTGCTCATGGCCACAGGGCTGTTTGACTTGATCTCCGAGGGCTTGCTTAGAGAACATCTAGGTTGTAATCACTTCTGAGAGAGTCAGACCTTTCTCTTGGACACTATTTTAAAAGGGATTCCTCTGTGTTGACCAAAGTTGAGGCCCGGCGGGACCTTAAGGAAGCTCATTCCTGAGCCCTGCAAATCGTTGCTCATCCAACACTCGGCTGATCTGTGGGGATATTCTGCCGTCATCCTGGCACTCATCAAACTGATGAAAAGCTACAGTTTGTGATACAGAGAGCAAAGTCTAGCTTCATAATGGAGCACAAGCAGCGTCAGTTGGACTTCATCATCATGATGGAGTTGTGCTTGACTGTTCAATGCAAACAGTCAAGCAAACAAATCATTTTTAAATATATATATATATACATACATATATGTATTATTTTTGGTGGAATTCTATTTCCTTAATTGAGAGCCAGCAGAGGAGAGATGATAGGAAATGAAGAGACAAAGATGGGAACCACATGAAACACTGGTTTCCAGCCAGACCTGAACCTGGAGACATTGAAATTCATGTTGCAATTCATTTACTGCCATATGTGATATACTGTAAATCAGCCCAGGGCCCACATAGCAGCAGAATTATTTACTGTACATTATCAGACTAAATCACTGATAACAAAAAGTAGAGTAAAACTTGATTAACTTTTTAATAATTACTAATAATGGGCTTACTCTCAATTTCCTCTGCTGAATGTACAGAATGTAATTCCTGACAGTTATCCTGATCAAACATAAAGTTGTATCAGGACACATATTAATGGGCAGTGTTGTGCAAATTCACACCAAACAAGAACTCAAAGTTCAGTTCTTACACATTTAAACATATTTTTTAGACGGCCTGTTCCGAGTTACCTCCATCCATCCCCAGCCCCCCATCATTTCCACTGCCCACATCCCAAACTAAATGACTTAATTTACACTTCTATAGAATCACAGATTGATGAATTACTTTTAAAAGCCAAGGAAAAACAATGTGAGTATGTGTTTCATGTAGATGAAATGGATGTTTTTTTTAACCTGCAAGAACCATCAAGTACGCGGTTCAAAATCAGATTAATTGAGACTCATGGAGAAAAAAGACGAGGCTCTGCATCAGAGTACAGAAGATGCAAACCACTTGAATTGATAGTACTAGCTTGCTAGCGTTAGCCAAGCTGGACCGACATGCTGGGTGCTGTAAAACGCTAGCCTTGCTCAATCCTGCGAGAGCTAAAGATCAACTGATCACACCCTTTCACAGCATTCATGATCAACATTGTGAGTGAGTTTATTTGTGGCTATTGACATGTATCACAATATGACAAAGAATGTGTAAAATTGATTTGCTTGGAATCACTAATCTGGATGTAGAATTATATAAAAGCATATCACACTGAGCCTCATGTATATAAGACTGTAAAATCAAGCTGGAGACAGAAAAGGAAGAACAGAGTTTGATAAGTTGTACTCTGTAATGCGTAATTACTCTCAGCCAATATTCCTGAGTTTGAGAGTTTCCCTGTAAAGGTCAAGATGTGTGCATGAAAGAATGTGTGAACATGCCGGCATATGGTGCTCTCTGAGTGGACATGCGTGTCAGCACTGTGAGCTTTTTCAGGAATGTCTCTGAGATAAAAAGAGGCTTTGTAAACTGCAGCCGGGCCTGCCAGTGTGACCCTCCTCATATCAACTGAAATTTGAGGCATCAGGGTGTGATAGTTGTTTTTCCTCCCCGAGCTTTGATAGTCAGCTTGTGTAGCAGCTTGCAGCCAACCTTCTGTATCTTTGTAAGGATGTGAGTGTCTCTGCACTCGCGTGTGTCCGCTGGCCTCAGATGAGACAGTCGGGGGAGGGAGATAGATGGAGCCTTGCACGTGGAGAGGCGTGCTCAGTTGTTATGCATGCTGTATGAGTCTGTCACTCCCTCCCTCCTCCTCACTCTTCCTCTCATGCCTCCGTCTCGCCTTCCCATCATTCACTCCTCCTTTTATAGGAGAGAGGAGACTGAGGTGTGGCAGGTCAATGCTGTGAAAGACTGTGACAAGCTCTGCGCCTTTGTCAGGCCGCCATCACTAAAGAGGAGGAAGAGCCGGCCAGAGATTGATGCCTGCTGGTCTGCACGGCCCGGCGAGGAGGACGAGGGAGGACGAGGGAGGACGAGGGTTTAGGAGAAAGCTAGTTCAGAGTATGTGGTTGGGGCTCAGATTTTTCCAAGGCTTGAAATTTAAACCAGGTATTTTAATGTCAGCTTCACCCACCAACTCAGTAACCGAATATTTTTGCTGTAGCGTTTTCCAACAACTCTGGGCTTGCCAACGCCATACGTTTCGTTTTCTCTTGATGTTTTCGTGTAAATCGTCACAAACTCACTCGGTTTACTGAGGTTACAGAAATCAAGCTCGAGAAATCAGCTTTGCACAGCCCCCCCCTCTCCAGTGTCAGGAACAAGGTATTCATATTACATGATGTTTAGATTCTCAGGTTCCTGGAGGAAGCAGATTGCGATCTCATAACGTAATTGAATGTAAACACGCTAATTGATGCCTGTTTTCTGGTAAGCAAATATCTTTACATTCAAAGTAATTAGTGATTATAAATAAGATATTAATAACAGCAATGATTGGATTATCAGTTTGTGGAGAAAATGGAACCACTCATTTTTAATTATCTTCCATCTGGAATGTTTCAAGGGACTTTGTCAAAAGAGGATTTAAGGGGGTTCTCCGAAAATTGTCATTTTGATGAACTAACGTAATCAGATGTTCTCAAGTCGGGGGTCCTATGCAATTGTCTGTTTTGCCCACCCTCCCCTTACTCTCTTACAAGTTGTTTTTGTGCCTGCACTTTATCTGTCTCTGTCTCTGTCACTGTTCGGTGCCGGACAGACAGCGCACAGTGGGTTTATGGGAGATTTCTTCCCTGAAATCTGCCGCTGCTTGAAACAAGACTGATGAGAGTACTGAGACAGAAACAAAGCAGTAAAATCTCAGGCTGTAAAAACCAAAACTGCTTTGTCATTCTAAGCAATAATTCAAACTATTTTACAAACTATTTCCACAAAGTGTTCATAGATCAATTTTTAATAAAAGAATACAGATTAACAGCTTTGCATTTCATGCATTTAAATCTATCCAATGAGGCATTCTATACTAAGCATTGTAGTAATAATGGAAAATAACACATGGATTCATCAGCAATAACAGTAAGACAATGGTAAGGACAATTTCTATGTTGCCAGGTTGTGAAAAATCATCTGGCTGTTTCAGTATTTTCTTCTTATCTTTTTTATCTTTTCTAAATTCATCATGAATCATCATTAATGGACTGTTTAACCACATATCTGCTGTCAGAAAAGATGCAAAGCATTTACCACAGCTTTTCTTTATTGACTCCTTATCTTGTAAATGTTTTTAAACTCGGACTTGACTGATGACTTTACTGGAAGAAGTGTTTATTAATTTCTTTAATATTTAATCATTAAAAGAGACAAAAAAACACAGTTTACTAATGATGTATGTATTTTCTAACTGGCGGTCAAACTATAAGGTGTTATAAAGTGATTTGGTAACAGTAATACAATAATTAGTTTAAAAAAACGGATTGAAAAAAATGATACCCTGTCATCACGTGGCGCCGTCAGTACGTCATGGCTGAATGCGGCATAGGCATATTGTAACCTTTATGTGGAGATATTTGACCATGTATCCCTCATGATACGCCAAGTAATCCACTTAGATGGTATCTTCTGTGACAGGTAAAGGGGAGCTCGGGGCCTTGGGGCAGAGAAATGGAGGGATGAAGTGACAGGGGTAATGGATGGATGGAGGGATGAAGAGTGATCGCGTGTCATACAGGTGGGATAGGGCCAGACAGATGGTGAATGAAGGAGCGATGGAGGATGGATGGCCGGAGCTCCTCAGACATTGACAGTGTTGAGAGATTTGTCTTCTTTGTGCCCCATTTGTCTTGTTTCTCCTTCGCCACTGTGTCCGAGCGAGTTACATCTCATAAAACTATTTACTCTTGACAATGTGGCGGCAGCGCACTGTACCTGTGCGGGAGTGTTGTCGTTTCGCTTCCATTCTGAGAGGGTTGTTTCAAGGATTAGATGGAAAGTGAACAAACAAACTGCAATCCCCAATAAACTGTTTGCTAATAACAGCGGATGTAGAAATTAGAGGAGAAGAAGAACCAGACGTGGGAGCTGAATCATGCACACACACACAGACACAGACACAATTACGCACATATGAGCTGCTAATTGCTTTGTGTGCACCAATCTGTCCTGTGAATGTGCCGGTGCATATTGCAGTGCTGTGGGTGTTTGCCCAGCTCATAACCGCAGACCAATGTGACGGAGACAAGCTCATATATTAAGATAACCCCCGAAACAAAATGGAATTGTATTTCCCCGGCGGTTCAAACGACTTCTGTGGTTGTAAACTGATAGTGGATGAGATTTGGCTTTAATGAAGCAAGACTTATTGTGCACAGCGCAACAGAGGAAGGTCCACGGGTGTATGTGTTTCATTATTCAAGTGTGTTTGAATGTGCACGTGTGTGTCCATTATTTTCCCTGTAACAAGGAGCATTGTTATCTGCATCTGCGTGTTTGTTCGAGCTCTCACGGCGGATGTTATTGTATCACTATTTTTCTTGCTCTCAGGTTGGAGTGTGTCTCAGCACTCAGATTTATTTTGCCTGAAATAATCAAGTGAAAGGTTTTTATTTTGTACTTGTCCCTGGTGTAATCTTTCTCAAGGTTGTGTGTGTGTGTGTGTGTGTGTGTGTGTGTGTGTGTGTGTGTGTGCACAGACTGTAAGAGTGTCATCTTCATCTGTTTATTAGAGTGTTCCCCATTGGCCTGACTGTAATGAGACCTGTGGAGCCGAGGCAAAAAGGAGTTCATCATCACAACAGAGAGAAGTGAAGAGAGGTAGCAGGGAAAGGTAGAAATTAAAAAGCGATGTTGATTTGTGGAAAGGCCACAAGAAGCAAGATATTTTCACCAGTTTTTGTTTTAACAACATAATTGATTTTCAAACTCCTTTTGTTTATTTGGATCTATTTGTAAAAATCAATTCACAAATTTTTTTAAGTCGATGTCCTCTCCTCGAAGCTTCCTCCTGTGCTGAAATTCCCTGTGGAGTTATTAGCCCAGTTACTAAGTAGCAGGGGAAATATTTTACTACCCGTCTCCCTCTGGAGTATTAATCCTGTCCAAATAAGGCTGAAGATAGACAGTATAATGGAAGGAGAGATGAATGGAAAATAAATGGGGGCCTGCTCCAGCATGCATTAGACCGGAGGAAGGATGGAACGAGTAAAGTAGTCAAAGGCTTTTATGACCCTGAGGCCCAATTTGGTTTACAGTCAAATAGTAAATGTGTAAACTCAATAATAAGAAAAACACAATAGATACAAACAAGACTAAAGCTGCTTTAGGACATGCATTCAACTCCAGACATTATCCTGAAATCATCAAGTCAGAGTTTTTCCTGCCAGCCCCCAATAAAATGTCTGGACAATGTCAGAGTGTGTCCATGTTAGAAAACTGCTGGAAAATGTCAAGTGAGAGGGTGTGTTGATGACGAACCAAGATGGACACAAGACTGAACCCCCCCCCCAAAAAAGAAAAAGAATTCAAATATCTCAGGATGAAGAAAAGGAGCTGTACACATAGATCCAAGAGCTTTTGGGGATAAGGATTGATGCTGATCATGTCTCCTGAAAGCTCCAGAGATTTTCCTGTTGTTGTGAAAATCTCTGCTGCGTTCTTCATATGTGGAAGACAAAATCCTGAGAAAGACCAAAATTGTCACTTTCAGGAGTTCAGGTCCTAAGGCTTTGCTTCCAGCTCTGTGAGGATTTATGTAGACAGACCTGCTGGTGCTACAAGATGAGAAGTCCTGGAATCACCGAAGTTAATAGGATTCATTATCTGGGCTCCATGGATATCTATAAAATTCATGCCAGTCCATACAGTAGTTTTTGAGATATTTCCGCTTGGACCAAAGCGACAGATGAGTTTTGGGCCAAAGTAAAAATTGTGCAGACCCACAGAGAGAACTATGGTCTGGACTAAATATTAAAAACTACTTCCAGTGAAATACAATCCAATCCAGCACCTCCACTAACTGCTGGATAGACTCAGCTATTACCACAGAATTCAATCAACTCCTCCTCGACAAAGAGTCAACAAAAGTTTCACATTAGAGCCGGTGTGTTTTGCAGGGCAGCTGTGCTGGATTGCATCAGATTGTAAAGGAGCGCCTAATAAACTCAAACCCCCCACTGTAAAACAAATAAACAGCAAACCAATAGAGCCTTGAAATGGCTTTGCACAATATAAAATAAAAACAAATGTGAGAAGAGTTAAAAAAACAAAAAACAGTGCTCAAGTGAAAAGGTGAAAAATAAAAAGCAACAGTGTATAAAGTGTATAAATGACCCACTCTGTGATGAGCTGTGGAGCAGGAGAGATGCAGTAAAGGACATCACAGGAAGAGGGGGAACAGGGTTGTCTTCTGTGCACTGTGGTCCATTTGTTACCTGTGCACGGGTAGATGAAAGCCTCTCTTAGCCTCGTTAAGCATGATGCACGGCCTCAGCCATCAGCACGCCGCTGATTAAAATTCACCCTCTGGAGTTCGGTGGGGGAGCGGCTAGCTGAGGCGGCACTCCTGCGCCTGCGGAAGCAAATGGGCCGAAAGGTCATGGCTCAGCGACCCTCACAGCCATGCCTTATTTATTTAGCCTTTTACCTCGGCTGCCACTGGGAGGGAGGGAGGTAGGGAGGGTGGGAGGGGGAGAAGATCCTCATTCAGGCTCATGCTCATAGACTGACAGTGACACTGCTAACAATATGATCTTCTACTCTGCATCTAAATGATTAATACTGGACGAGTTTTGTGGTGGAAACCTGGTTTACTTTGATTCCACAGATAGAAAATGTGTTTGTTATACAACAAAATATTCTGCCTAGATCTTATGTAAGAGACTTTAGAATCCAGACATATTAACAATGGATCAGATGAATCAGAAGTGAGATGTCAAAGTTTCCATAGCGACAGTTATCACCAGCTCTGCTCAGCTCATGGTGTACGGGGGCCAGGACTTCTTAAACAACTCTGACCACATAAGGAACTTAATGTGTTTCATATCACATCAAATGTGAAATATAACTTATTTAAAGATTCTGCTGTAATGTGACATGATTTACTTCTGTGAAAGTTTTTCTTCATTAAATAAAATACATTTTATATGGTAACATACTAACAGGGTTAAAGCTAGATAGGCACTCAGTTGAGCACATATCTCCACTGAGGCCCAACAGTCACCTTATGAAACCACATTTAAATCACTGGACCTCGATTTTTATTTTAATCTGCACCAAATTCCACATACTTTTTTCATCAAGATCCATGGATTATTCTCTGAGAAGTCAAGGAAAATTTTGTATTTAAAAAAATAAAATTAATAGAAAGTGAAAGAAAAATGATTGGATGCACCCCCTGTTCTGGATCTGCACCAAAACGGAATAATGTCTTCCCTGACCCATACTCACGCATTAGTGACATAAACCTTTTCAAAATCGGCCTCTGTTGTTATATGACATGCCAAACAACCAGGTATGATTTATTCTCGTGAATATTTTTTGCATTTTATGGGACCCTCATTCCATATTGATTTTTGTGTGCAAAAACTAAATTAAAAAAAATACTCAACTGGAACCAAAGTTGTGTATCTGAACTCAAATCGTCAGTCTCCTGGGATCTAAATGTTGGTCCAGATGATGTTCCATCCTGCCAAGAACAAAATTCACAAGGAAGCAAGCTTGCAACTTTTTGGATGAATCGGTGTAAGTTTCTGAAAACCAACATCATCAGTCACCCGCAGCAGACCTGATAAACTCAGCTCCCTCTGTGTAAAGTGTGTGCTATCTGAAGGAAGTTAAGCTGGAAGAGACAGCAGACATCCGCTTTTAATCTATTCCCCGTTTCCTCTCCTTCTCCTCGTCTCTGCCTGTTTGGGTTTGTTGCATCAAACTCTTTGATAAGTACAAACACCAACTACATAATTACTCTGAACATTTTGAGGCTCACAGTAAGTGAAGACGAGGTTTCAGTCATTTGTTGCGAAGGGTAGATGAGTGTTTATGTTGTAGGAGAGGGTTTTCTTTAAACTCCATAAGGCAGCTGAGTTCCTTTGTAAAATGACACCTGTTTAGTCAGTCTGCAACATGCTGCAGCAACACGCTGGCCTATATTAGAAATCTGATGTATGGTCACTGTCAGGAAAAACTAAAATCAAATATCCATAATACAATCTGAATTTTATTTGATCTCACTTAAGCTGCTTTCCTTCTGCCTGCCTTGTTTACTTCATCTTTAGTTACTTCATTTTGTAGAATACTTTTTGACAACCAGGGGGAACTTGGTTTATTCAGCTGGGCGGTTAAAGTCACAATGAAAAGGGTAAAGGAGATGTATCCACAAGACAAGTGTGGCTGTAGAAGAGAAATGTCCATCTATCTATCCATGTATCTGTCCATCAATATATTCACATCCATCTATCCATCGATCTATCATCTATCATTCATCCATCTGTTCATCTGTCTGTCTATCCATCTGTCTATCCATCTATCCATCATTCATATGGGACATGGACCAAAGTAAAAAGTCAAAATATACATTAATAAATGTGTTTCTCAGAGATAGTTTCTGTTATTTTAGATTATTATTTTCACACTGATGAATGTTCAAGTGTTCATGTTTCTGATAATTTGCAATCTAATTTATTATTTGATGCAATTCAAAACAGGGACTGACTCGTGATCGGTTGAGCAATTCCTCAGATGCACACCACAATCACAACTGATCAGCAGGTGGCGCTGGATGAGAAGTGTGTTTATCGCAAAGGTTATTATTCTCTGGACAGCACGAATGTCTGTGCCGCTTGTTATCAGTCAAGTGGTTGTTGAGAGAAGTGTGAACCACCAACTGACAGCATAAAAAACTGGACATTTAAACATATGTGTGGCTCTTCTTGTTCAAGAATCTGTCCTGCCTCCAGACAGCATGACGCATGATTCATGTTCTTTCAGCTCCTTAAGTTTCAGTGAACTCTTTCTGCCATTTGGAGTCGCACCTTTTAAGCAAACACAGTATTTGATCTCCTCGGGAGACGTCTGACATTGCTTTCCTCTCGCCTCTGATATTCTCAGTTCAATTTCACCCCCCTCCCTTTCTGTTCTTAACACCTCCCTTTGCATCGCACTCATCCCTCCAACTCTGCTCTCACCTTTACATCAGACCAACCTCTCCTTCACAGTCTTTTCCCTGCTCGCACGTATAGTCGCTTACCTTTTTTCTGCAACCCAGTCTTCCCTCCCTCCAGCCTCCCTCGTCCGCATTCCCTCTTGCCTCTCTCTTCTCTGTCTTTCTTTCCTCTTCGTTGATGGTGCAGGTCCGGTGAGGTGTAATTGGGTGGTGGTCTGTTAGAGAGTTGCTGGGAGAAGAGCTTTAATCTTTAGTCTCGCTTGAAATGTACATTAAAGAAATGCTGTGGGCTCCTGCACAGATTTTCCCCTCCTGCCACACACATATTTGCATATTCAACCTTCCATTATAAGACACATTAATACACAACGGGGATTATTTACTCGCCGCCTCGCTCATGCATGCATCTAACCACACTCTGGTCACATTTCCCTCCTGGACACTGTCAGCTCTCATACCATCCATTCAGTGTCAGTGCTTCCAAAAGACAAGTGTATATGCTGATCCTGCCCAGAGCAAGTAAAGCGCATTAGTGCTCTCCAGGTGGTGTGTTGACTAGATAATGAGCATTGAGGTAATTGATTGGGGGTTGTAATTAGTGGTTAGCTGTCACTGATTAATCACACTCCGCTACATGCGTTATCTCCAGGTCTCACGTCGTTTTGTGCGTCTGCTTCGCCAGGCGGCAATTGTGTCTTTACTCTGATCGTCTCGCTGCTTAGCTCTGACCTGTTGTAGCCAAAGGACACACACACATACACACTTCTCACCTCTTCTTTGTTTTGCTCCATCAAAAAATCATTAAATGTTGTGTTTCTTCCTCGGGGCACTTTCTGTCCCTTCATTCGCTCTCAATTAATTTTGAATATACAAGGGGCCCTGAACAGACCTGCAACCAAAACGAAATCTGTGACGTAGCCTAGAGTGACTGAAAAATATAACCCAACTAGAATGGTACTCAGCGACCGCATACTTCCACCAAGGCCCTACAGTCTTCTTATCAAACCTCATTTAAACTCAAAGTAGATTGTGGCGGTTTGAACTTAGTGTCCTCCATTCTGCATGCTGAAGTGTTGTTGATACTGAACGCCAAATTCCCCCTGACGGCTATGTCGACCATGTGCCTGATGTGTAATAGAGAAAGTGCTGCGCATGTGTAGAAATGAATGTGTATGTGAATGGGTGAATGGCAAAAACAATACTTTAAAGAGTTTTGAGTGGTCATTTAAACTAGAAAAGTGCCATGTAAATACAGACCCTTTAGATTTTCTTGAGATATAATAACAATTTGAGAAAATATGGTTTGTTGCAGATTCACCTGACCTCCACATCACCTGCAGCCATCTTGGTTGTTAATGAAAATGCTTCAGTGGTGTTCCCATTGGATGATCCTTGGTCGGTTGTTGTATAATCTTCACATGAATAGTCTGACCAGTTTCAGGAGGGATGGAAATGCGATAATAAATATGAGCTCTCAGATTGGTCTGGTTTTCTTATTGAATGAATATCTCAGGCCTTGAGACGTATTGTCATTTGTGATTAGTGCTGGTTTGTCAAATTAGCCCACTTTATTCTCAATTAAATGATTAAGTAAGTTTCACAGTTATATCAGATGACGCTTTTGTAAGTGAATCATTTGTATGCTGAGCATTGTGATATCATTTCTGTTGGTATGATAATTCCGGTGCTAATCAGCAGGTTCTTTTCTCAGATGAGGTTCTGCTACATCTCCATATTACTGACAGATAGCTATGCTGCACGTTAATATACACAGAGCTTCAACAGGGTGAGAGGAGACTGATTCATCTGTGTGTGTGTGTGTGTGTGTGTGTGTGTGTGTGTGTGTGTGTGTGTGTGTGTGTGTGTGTGTGTGTGTGTGTGTGTGTGTGTCCACTTACCTATACTGCAGTGGCCTGGTCCTGTGTATGGTTTATGTGCTGATTGATAGTCAGGTTGAGTGCAGACTGTGGGCTGGCAGTGTCATGGAAACAGGCAGAAATCCACAGTAGCTTGACCTTCTAAGGTTTAGGGATGTACTGTATGCCTACCTGTCCGTGTGTGTGTGTGTGTGTGTGTGTGTGTGTACCTCTATCTTTGTGACATTCAATGTGAGTATTTGACCATGAGGGTATTTTTGCGGAGTGAGGACATTTTGACCTGTGCCAGAAGACACAATTTTCCAATAATATTGAGGGATGTGTGATCAGATTTCTGGCCCAGTTGTAAACAAACATTTTGTCAAATGACATCTAAACAAACACCTCATCACTATTGGATCTCCGACATGTGCTGATGTTGAAATCATCCAGAAAGACTGTATGTGAGAACGCAAATGTGTGAAATGTCACTGCGGACACTGTCCAGAGTTTTTCCTGACAGCCTCCAATTTAAAACTGTGGAGAATGTCCAGGTGAAAATGAAAGAGAAGGTATTTAGTAAAATATTTTCATCTACAGAGCCCAGAGAATACAGTTGGATATTGTTTGGAGACATCATGACAGGAAATGATGCGAAGACTACAAATATCTACAGATAAAAAAAAGGAGCCACACATGTAGAAGACGCTGAGGTAGTCAACTTGGAGAGACATAATTCCTGATCACCACAGTGAACATCTGAATGATTTTATCAACTTGTCTGAATGTGTTGTTCTGAAATTCACTGTGAATCATCTGCTTCCTAAAAACTGTTCAAAAATGTAATCAAACCATTTTATAGAAATCTCCAAAAACATCAACACACGTTCATATTTTGTATTCATTAGCATATACAGTCAACACCGTGTATTTCAGGGATAAGGACTTTATTTCCCAATCCAAAGGTTGAAGGTTCAAACCCTGCTGCTGCCTTACATCACCTGTTCTTGACCGAAGTCTCAGTGGTGTCGTCACTACAAGCAGCCCGATCCTCAAAATCATGAGGATGAGTAGTTTACTAGAGTCACAACTATATATGTTAAAGTAAGGCTTAGAGATAGTGTGTGTATGAGGGGAAAGGTCCAGAGGAAAGCATTTTGGCAATCAGGGTGCTTGCAAACAGAACAAAAACAAACTTGTGTGTGTGTGTGTGTGTGTGTGTGTGTGTGTGTGTGTGTGAGTGTGAGTGTGAGATGGGGGACAGAAGGGAGTGGGACAGAAAATCCCTCATTTCACCACTGTGCAGAGGAATGCCAGCATGATGCATGAGGTCACTCGTCCTTCAAAAAGCTTTGCTCTATCCAGTTTATTGGGCACGCTGTTCTCTCCACACACACCACGCACAACATACACACACAGCCACACAAACATTCCCATGAACCTGAAAGGTCACTGAGAGGAGTGTTGGTCCATCACTGCTGCCATCACCCTTCATTATTTGTAAAATACCTCTGTCCTGCTAACTCTGAGAAATAGTGAGAGGCGTTTCTGTCAGGACCACATGAATTCTTCAAGCGGCCGATTGCCCTCCTCCACCTGAAGTCCCCGATCGCCTAGGTGAGCTGACGGGTCCAAACCTGAAGTCATCGCACATTCTCCTCACACCTGAGCGAGGTAAGCCTGTGTCAGACCTCGTCATCGGGAGTGTGTAACAATCACAGACACACATGAAGTTCCGCCTGGTTAAAAATTCCATCAAAACTCCCAAAGCTGATGCTGCTTTGCTTTCTTTTTTGTTTATGTACTGCTGTATTCCTGCCTTTTATTTACGTTCAATTCAAAGTTTCATTAAAATGCAAAGGATTGTTTCTCTCACTTATTCTTCCCCAATCTGCCAATTTCCTCCGCTGCACTCGAGAATTATCTTGACTTATAAGGCTTTGCGAGTTTGTCTTTCTCTGTTCCTCGTTCATTCCCTGTCTCGCGGGTGCTTCTGGGGTGCTGTTATTTCTCAGCGGGGGAAATACAAATATCTCAGCAGCACTCGGCCAGTTATTCACCCTGACTGTTTGTGTGAACTTTGTGTTTCACATTTGTGCACTCGAGCAGCAACCCACTCTGACTGCAGATCTCCCTACAATGGACCAAAGCGATATTAAAAAGATAAATTACAATTAAAATTGTTTCTTTTTTCTGATGATTTTATGTGGAAATCAAATCCGTCTAAACATGTTTTCTTATTCTGGAAAAAATACATAAAAGGAAATTTATACAAAGAAACTCATAATAAAGTTTGCATGAAAAGCAATATTGAAATGCCTCTCAATAAACACACCAGCATGCAAAATCATTTCGATAGAGGCTGCATTGAAAATGGCAGCAAAGCAAAGTCTTTTCTCCTTCAAACACTTTGTTATTTCATTTGAGGCTGTCTGCTATGAAGGCGTGTGTGTATGAAAACGTCTCAGTGTCTGATGGCCAGAAATTTTGTGGGATATGTTTTATTTTTCAGTGATGTGTAAATGAGTCATTGTGAATAAATAAATTAATCAATTACAAAAGCCGCACAAAGGTGTGGATGCAGTGATGGGAATAATCATCCTAATTGCACTGTCGCTCCAGCTAATGTCTACGAGTGCGTTGTATGTAGAAATGCTCCATCGCTGCACATTCAGAGTATCTAATTGCACACTGTTCAGAGTTTAAACTAAAATGTTCACCATAGATTAAAGCTGTAAACCATAACATCTCATGACTTTTAATTTTGGCATTATTGCTGAAGCTTCTTTCTTTTATTGCTGAAGCTTCTTCGGGTCTGTTGAGCTGTGCAGACTCATCATTTCCTCTTCTATTAATCCCAAACACAACATAACATACATAATTGCCTGTGCACATAAGGATTCTACCCAGAAAAGACTTGAAGCGCAGTGTGAAAGCCTTCATAGACCGGCCGTACAGTAAGTGGGTTAAATCAGTCCTTTGCTGCAACAATCAGTGAGTTTGTGAGTTGCATGTGCTGCTCCAGTGGGAATCTATTAATAAACAGCTGACGACGTGATGCACACTACAAACCAGAAACAGCGGAGAGTGACTCTGAAGAATCAATACGGTGACGGACGCCACAAAGGGACCCTCAGAGACACTCATGATGCACGCATGCAAACATGTGATACGTGTCCACGTTGGGCTTTTTTGTTCACACTGCTTTAGATAACCAGTAGTGTGTGAAGGGCTGCTGTTGATGGACTATTTGGAGCAGCTCACATGGAGTCTCATAGGGATTCTCTGTTTTGTTCCAACTTTTCTCTCCTCATCTTTCTTCTCTCTGTGCTGAGGAAAACATTCAACACTGATTTCTTTTGGACAAAACGTCTGTTCAGCCTCTGAAGAAGTTCAGGAAGAGTGTGAAGTAAATCCACAGTGTGCATGTGTTGTTATGCACACGAGCTGGCTAATGTTGGGTTGCTTTAAACACACACAGTATCTTTGCAGTATATGTCAGTGTGTCATTTCATGTCACTTAGCTGATGCTTTTATCCAAAGCAACTTCCAATTAGTGCATTCAACATCTATGAGTGGCCATCCAGGGTTCAGCATCTCGCCCAAGGACACCTCGGCATGCAGATGGTTAAGATTGGGAATTGAACCACCAACCTTCTGGTTGGATCTCAGCCACAGCCGCCTGTCATGTGACAAATGAGGATTCAGAGGACAGACCATCAGTATCAACAACACATCATTGGATTGAGACTTAAAAGTTACTCCCTCTAATGTATCATTGACTTGTTTAATTAACTCTTATTATTTATATACATTTTGTTCTTTCTTGCTTATAACTCAGACTGATGCCATTCACACCTTTTTTTTTTTATCAACCATCAACTGGATTTTAGCTATGATGTCACCAAAGACACCTTAAATGTGTCTGTTCTTATATTGTGCCCAAAATATCTAATGTTATATCTGATATTTAACTCTTTCAACCTTCCCTTGATGTTACAATATTTAGCTCCGTCAAGGAGGTTATACAACAGCCAGTCTGACAGAGCTGAAACACAACTGTTCTCGCTCTCCTCTCTTTCTTCAGCAGTTTTCTCCACTCACCCCAACCGGTCGAGGCAGATGGCCGCCCACACTGAAGTTTCTTCCAGTTAATGACGAGTTTTTCTCTCAGTCACCAAAGTGCTGCTTATTGTTGGACCTGTTGGGTTTCTCTGCAGTTTTCAAGGTCTTGAACATAAGTACCTTGAGATAATGTAGATTATAATCTGGTGCTATACAAATAAAATGGAATTGAATTTAACACTTTTACTCTGGTCTGTTTGTTTGTTGGATGATGTGTTTGTTTGTTTATTCATAAGTAGGATAACCACAAAACGTGTGTTACGCAGCAGCATGTGTCAGAGAATAACTCGTGATTCGTGATGAAAATCAGACTGATATCTCTGATTATCTCTGATTGAATTCGAGGGGACTGCCTGGCCTTGGCAGAGGTGTGTGTTCTATTAAGTGCAATTCTATCTTATACTGTTTCTATTCTTGCCACTGCCACTCTAACATAATAGCATTTATATCATTATATAAATGAATGTACTGCCATGTGTTACTTTTAGTCCAACATGACATCTACTTAGTTATTTGCAATAAGAAGGGAAATGAAAGTAGATAGACGTTATTCCAAGTACAGCTAACTCAACCTTTATGTTGAACTATTCTTCATTCATGTCCGCAGCACATAAAGTTTGTGGTTTGTTGGTAAAAAAAATTCAAAGAGAGCCCACAGGAATAATTTGGACTGACGAGCAGACCCCAGGTGGTGAGAATGGGCAACCACACCTCCTCTTCACTGACCCTGAGTACCGGGGCCCCTCAGGGCTGCGTACTCAGTCCCCTCCTGTACTCCCTGTACACGCAGGACTGTGTAGCAACACACAGTTCTAACATCATCCTGAAATTTGCGGACGACACTACCATCCTGGGTCTCATCTCTAACAACGATGAGAGCGCTTATAGAGATGAGGTAAGGGGCTTGGTAACATGGTGCCAAGTCAACAACCTGTCTCTCAACGTCTGCAAGACCAAGGAGATGATCGTGGACTTCAGGAAGCTGCAGAGGGGGGGTCACGATCCCATACACATCGAGGGAGCTGTAGTGGAGAGAGTCTCCGACTTCAAATTCCTCGGTGTGTTCATCAAGGATGACCTTACCTGGTCCAGACAAGCGGACTCGGCGGTCAAAACCTCCCAAAAACGCCTGTACTTCCTGAGGAGACTCAAGAAGTTTGGCATGTCTGCCAAAACTTTAACCAATTTCTACAGATGCACCATTGAGAGCATCCTCTCAGGCTGCATTACTGCCTGGTATGGTAGCTGCTCCGCTGCTGATCGTAAGGCCCTGCAGAGGGTGGTGAAGACAGCGGAGCGTATCATCGGCTGCCATCTCCCTTCCGTGCAAGGCATCTACAACACAAGATGCCTGAGAAAAGCACGGAACATCATAAAGGACCACAGCCACCCAGGCTATGGAATCCTCACACTGCTGCCGTCTGGAAGACGTTACCGGAGCATCCGAGCACGGACTACCAGACTCACAAACAGCTTTTTCCCCCAGGCCGTAAGGCTTCTGAACCAGCAAAACTAACCCACTGAACAGTTGCATCACCATGTACATTCTGCTCCCTCATTCATACAACTACACTTACTACACATATATTATTTAATTTTATACTTAATTTAATATCCCGCACTCCTTCACCCTGTAAACTGCTGCTAGCCCCTCATTTAAATTCAAATTTAAACTGTTGTACTATGTTATATGTTAAAGTTATATGTTGTTACTATGTTGTATGTTATATGTCACTAGGTTATTTGTTAAATGTTATATGTCACTAGGTTATATGTTAAATGTTATGTTAAATGTTATTTACTAGGTTAATGTTAAATGTTATTTACTAGGTTAATGTTAAATGTTATGTTAAATGTGTTATGTTAAATGTTATATGTTACTACGTTATATGTCATATGTTAGTATATATATATTTTTTTTTTTTTTTTTTAATTTTAATTTTTCATTTTATATTTTTATTTTTATCTTGTATTTCCCGTCTACTGCGTAGATGTTGCCTGCCATGTCACAAGAATTTCACTGCTCTGATGACGCTAAGTTATTTGGTGCATGTGACAATAAACTTTGATTTGATTTGATTTGATTTGATTTTGTTGTTGGCCGGCTAATCCACACTCCAGTCCAGTAGGTGGGGGTAATTCACTTGTCAGCTTGTTTTCCAACTGCAATCGAAGCCAAAGAAGAATCATTTGTTTGGAAAGTGAAGTTGCACATGTTGCCCTGACAGAGTCACTGGAAAATCCATGACCAACATGGAGCTTGTTACCTGTCTGCAAACTGAGCATCATGAAACATCACAACTCCATCTCTCATTTAACTCCAGAGATGGAAGAAACAGTGTTAAGCTGGTTTAAACCCACAGCATCACCTGCAGCAGAGGTGACGGGAGCCAGAGGAGCTCAGCATGGATGCACAGGTATGTTCTGAGACTGACACAATGGACCTACGTAGAGGGAATTATTAAGATAGCTGTTGTTTCTGTTGATATAATGTTAGCTGTGTGTGTGAGTGCGTGTGTGGTCTCTTGCTGTTCATGTGATTGTTATGGGGTTGTTATAGATTTAAACGTTAGTTGTGACTTGTAGCCAAAGCCAAGTTGCCAAAATCCCACATGGCATTAAGACTTCTGTTGAAAAAAAGTTCTAAATTTCATCATCTGAATTTTAGGCCCTCAAATGTCTTTAATACATTGAAATATTAAATTGTCTTTAAAATCTGCATTTTATTCAAAGATAAATATTATTTGCTGGCATGCGTAGTTTGTGACATCTCCGTGTGTTGTGGTTCTTCCTCAATGATTCAGATATGATCATGCTGTAATAAAACTACAAACATGACCGACGTGGAACTGAAACACTGTGGTCAGAGCGAGTCTCAGTTCACTGAGACAGTGGATACATACTGTCTATTAAACAGGGTGTTTACAGGGTTGTTCTCTACTCTGCTACTGTCATATTTGACACAGATCATGTCTGTCATTCAATACGGTCTTTAAAAGTCTTACATTTTACTTGATACGTGCAGAATCCCGGTTTTCCGATGTGCAGTGTATGTGTTTTTTGGGTAGACTGTAATTAAAATGATTTAAGGATGAGTTATTTACAAATGTACAGAATGTATTTCTTTGCAATTATCCATATAACTCAACAAATCCTGTCCTTTCTTCCAGTTTTTATATATATAAGGAGGCATTACAACCCAATTTCACAGCTAGAAGCCACTGTCAGATAACCTGGACTTGAAACTGCATTTTTGGGCCATTTGTTGAAATATATTTTGCACCTTACTGCTCTTCTATCTAAAGTGCTTTGCAGTTCTACTTTTGTTCATTCATTCACACAACTGAGGCAGGCAACACCATGCAAAGCACTGATTGAACCGTCTGGAGTGATTGGTCAAGTGTTGAGCACAAGAGTTGAGCAAAGACATCTGAGCAGATTTGACCTTTTCTGTAATTGTCCAAGTCTGTTTTGAACTTTAACACATTCTGATCAACTCACCATTACATGCTTCATAAGGCTGGGTTTTTATTTTGAGATAATTCCCTAAAATATCTTTATCTGATTGATGATCAACATTGACATATTAGCCTAAACCAAATTATTGTTTTGGATTCAGTGTCTTATTGAGGAGGACCTTTGCGTTTCAGATGATGTATTTTGTGCAGGGGCGGATGATATGAGACCAGTGTCGACTGGACCTCAAGTCTAAACGATACTGGTCCACACTGGGACTCTTTACTGATGGAGGTGGTAATAAAATAAAGATGAGACTGGGCCCATGATATTTACAGAAGGACAATGCGATTACGAGAGGACTGTTAGTTCTGCTATGAAGCTCTTGGGCTGTGATGAAAATCAAGAGGAAGATATTAAACCTGAACCATTTTGTAAAAGCCTGCCTTT
Source organism: Paralichthys olivaceus (assembly GCF_024713975.1). Classification (NCBI taxonomy): domain Eukaryota; kingdom Metazoa; phylum Chordata; class Actinopteri; order Pleuronectiformes; family Paralichthyidae; genus Paralichthys; species Paralichthys olivaceus. The sequence goes on from NC_091097.1 coordinate 6,599,051, forward strand.
TGCCATCCGCACCTGCCTGTGAGAGAACCTCAGTGTCATGTAAATAAAGAGAGAAAGGAAGAAAGATGATTGCTTTAGAGGGAGAGGGACAGCAGGGTGGGGGTGGGGGGGCTGAAAGAAAGGGCGAAAAAGGCTGAAAAAGGTGTCAGTGAAATATATAGAGAAGGTAAATGGAATCTTCTGAGAAATGAAGGATGAAGGACAGCATATTGAAACCTGGGAGAGAGAACATCGGGCTGAGGTGAAGATGAAAAGTGAGTGGGTGTGTGACTGACAGTCAGAGGCTGAGACTCCGCTCAGTATTCGGAGAAGAGCAGAGGTTTGGATGTGGTCAGTCAAACGGCGTTCAGCCGGTTAGATCCATGGCTCCTGTGAAACAGTGCAGATTTAGTCTGTTCCGTATAAAACCAAACTGCTTCTACCAAGCTCAGCTTTATCAAAATCACAGAGTGTAAATGATATGTTATATCTGATTCTGTGAGCTGGTGAGTATGACTAAATGGGCTCTACTTTGACAATCAGTTCCTGATCCATGTTCAAATCCACCTTTTATAAAAGATGGTGCATCAGTCATTACAAATGTAACCACTGTGATAAAAGAACTTCTTTGAAGTCTACCAGTGTGTTTTAACCTGTGTTAGTAGAGAGACTTCCCTGGTCAGAGCCGCAAAAGATTTCTAAATGAGCTCAGACAACCGCTCAATGCTTCTATTATGGAATTACTTGACCTTAGTGCAGTCTTCAGTACAGTTGACCCCCCCCCCCCCCCCCCCCTATCTTATTCTGAAATATTTCATTGCCTCTGTTGGTAACTTTGATGGAGTTGGCATTTCACATGGGGTCCATAATTTACTGATATAATACTTTATATCACTTGTATGCTGATGACACACAGTTATACATATGTGTTTCTTGCAACAGCCTTAGTCCAGTAAATTACCTCATCTGATGTAATGCTAGTACAAAATATTGGATGGCCATTTTTATTTATTTTTTACAGTTAAATGAGGCTTTGAGGCACCAGATATACTCTTTGTTCAATATTAAAATAAAGACGTGTGTGAATGCCTTTCAGAAGCAGATATCTAAAATCTTCAAGACTGACTTCTTTTCATCTCTGAAACAAATCATATTTTTCTTTGCTTTTTATCTTAAAAGGCATCAAGTCCACACCTTTTGAATGAAAATGACTATAGAAATAAACCTGACTTGACTTTAATAATGAAAATCATAAACACGAACATCTTCAATGTAGTTTTGTAATGAAAAACATAAGAGATCATACTTTTAATCTTTCAGAATGTAATAAATATAATGGTTCATGCTCTGATAATGTTTCAGTGCTGCAGTGCTTCTCTGGTCAAAATGGATGTGAAACTGAATAGAGGTGATGAAATATATTAAACCGCAGAACCAAACTGGTAATACATTTAATTCCACCGTCAATTGTGATGCTAAATAGATGAACCTATGTGGTTACATCTCATCTTCCATTTTTATATAAATTAAAAAAGACTTGAAACCTCCCATTACTCACCACCATTATTTGTACTATATGACCAAAAGATGTTTTATTAGTACAGTTTAAATGCTTGGATTTCCATTAAACGAGTGACACGTAGACATTGTCACACAATCATTGAAAATACAATAAGTTAAGACCCACATGAACTTCAATAGAATTGCAGCCATTAGTGCATTATCTCATGAAGGCAAGAAGCAAATGTGTCCATCTAGACAGAGCTGACTAGTAAACTGCAGAGTTTGAATTTAAATAATTTTATAGTAGATAACACTGTTTTGATGGATGAAAAGCAAAAGCTATAGTTTCCCCATGTCCATGAAACCATGAACAAACTTGTCTCTATTTTGTATATTTTCCCTTTGTCTGTATTTATCTGAGTGTATTCTTCTATTTTGTTGCTTATTTAATTTTTGTCCTATTTTACTAGTGCAGTGGCTGTTCAAAACCTGCCTGTATGGGAATGGGCTGTTTGTTTGGCCTGTTCGGGCAAAGTAAAGACCAGCTGTGGGACCCTGAAGCTGCACCCCCACTGCTACACAAAGAGCTGTTCACCTGTTTATTAAAATTTCAGTGAAGCACAACTCGGTACCCACAACCCTGAACAAAAATCTGTAGTTTTTGTCGTCGTTGGCAACAAAAAGCGACGTGTCATGATCGGCAGCCTCACTTACTTTGATGGCACCCAGCTGCTGCAGAGGTCTGTTTATTCAACGTGTATTAATATTAAATGTATCACACATCCAAATCTCGTCAAAGTCAGCACTGCTCTTCCTTTAACTCTTAACGATGCACATACCAAGTGTGAAGATGATCTGTTCTCGAGATGTGCGCTCCACATACAGACAGACAGAGATGCAATTGGCTTGAAATGATAAGTCTGTGTTTACTGAGACACAGGTTACTAATGTTTATAGAGCAGCTCATGTTGTTGCCAATCAGGATTCATTATTGTGACGGTTCTGCCAACAAGTACTTTGACCTCAGATGGATTCAAGAAATACATTTTTATCTTATCCCATTAAGACCTAAGGCGGTAAATGGGGAAAAAACCTCTAAAACCTGAGGGGTTTCTGTATAGCTAACGTCTAACAGTATTGCCCCCTTATTTTCAAAAACTAATTTCACAGCCTCTGAAGCAGGTAGAGATGTGAAATAAAAGAACACTTGATAGCTTTTCATAACCATTTAAAAACAAACAAACAAGAAAGACTGATATTTTGACGGATATCTCTTACCAGCAGAGCTCTGGTCAGCCGGCAGACTGTCTGGGTCTGAATCTTCATTCAGTTGTTTTCATTGTTTTCATTAATGAAACATTGCTGTAATCTGTTTCAGTATCCCTCCCTTTGCTTGGATTGTGAGCCATTGTCTGAAATATTACATAACCTTTTTTAAATATTACCCAAAAAACCCTACAAAATGTATTTTACCTCTCCCTAAATACTTCAACGAATCAATCACATCTTGAAAATGATGACATCATGGATGAGGCACACACTTTACTTGCACATATTTGTGAAACATAAGCACTGTACTTTGAAGTCAACTTTCATCTGACACTGGGAAAAAGACAAGTATATTATGGACATGTTGCCAGTCCATCACAGGGCCGACATACAGAGACAAACTTGCCCTCACAGGTCGTGCTATTCTATTAAAAAGTGTAATAAGAAGTGTTCGGGGTCAGTGAAAGTATCTTGTAATAGTTTGGGGGTCTGTGCACCAGGCCACTGCCAGGGGCTTGAAGGTCACAGCGCTCTACCAGTGCTACAAGCGATGCGGTCATTTTTGCCCAGCTAATAGAATTAGCGGGCCATCTGTTTTCATGTGGTGTGCCAGCCCGGAACCCCTGCTAATTATGTCATAATATCCCCTTCAACGGCAGTCGTCTTTTTAATATTCCCCCAGCAAACACTCTGGGGGCAGGCTCCAATAAAAGCAGGTGGCTGGAGACGGAGATGCAGAAACACAAACCCACATGCTCTGTTCTAATGAAATAACACTGTAGCTGAAAGTGTATATCTTACCCGAACTGGAAAATATGTTCAGAGGCTGAGCCATGTTGCCAGGCGACTGCTGCCTAGGATGGCGTGCGTGTCTGTGGTGACAGACAGATGGAGGGAGCAAGGACGTGGTGAAGCCAAGATGCTGGAGTTGCAGCCTGTCTAAGTCTGTGTATGTTTTCTGTTTGTTTGGAAGAGATTGTTGTCGTTGCTTCTCTGTCGTCACTGAAACCGTGATAACAGTGTTTGCAGTGTCGCACATCACGGAAGGTGAGCAACACCGTTTTATTATCTGGCCAAGTCCTCAGTAAAATGCTATTACTGCTCTCTGCACAGCAAACACTGTTTACAACATGTCTGCCATTACAGTTATTGGGATTTGCTGGGCTGCCAGTGTGGCCTTTCTTGTTTGCACTGTTGGTGGTGTGTAATCCCATTTTTTCATGTCTCCTTTGCGAAGCCTGGCTTTGTTTGTTACTGTTTCCTCTGCGTGCCCTTGTGTTTGCAGATTGACCTTGTCCAGACAAAGTGAGACAGAGACTCACACCAGCGCTCACAGTGTGCCTCATTAAATTAGAGCACTGTCAGAGGGGAGTTGGAATAATGCTGCTACGCCCATTGTCTGTCCCCCTTTGTCATCTGAATGAGGCCTGTTATATTTCCCCTCGCGTTGCCTCTCGTCTTTCACAGATGTAACTACTGATGCTGCTCTCGGGGGACGTCACACTTTCACTCTTCAGAGTGACTGGGCTTATGAATATCTCAGCAGCCTGCATGGCTTACCTGACACTCATCTTACAGGTGGATGTTCATGTCATTTTATTATTTTATCATGCAACCATCTGGGTATGGGAGAGGCTGCTGAGGAGACACAATACACATGTTCAATTAAATTATGATGTACACAAGATTCAATACTGCACACGTAAACAGGTTTTCCACAGGAAATGTGCATGTGCACATACTGAGTGATTACAGTCTAGTGTTACAGCTGCAAAGACAGAGAGGGAGGTTGGTGCGGGATGCACAATACCAACTAATAATTAGGTTTGGGTATCATTTGGGTTTTTTCTGATACCAGTGTTAAATTCAAGGTGCCAGAAGATAAAAGTGGTTTTATTATTGCCAAGGGCTGCTGCACATTTTTACCCGATTTCCGCCTTTCCAACAATCAAGGGGGTGTCAGTGCAGATTATCTGCCCAAATAATCCTGAATTGTCAGACACACCAGTGTTGTGCCAGTTCTCACCTTAAAATAATTAGTTCTGAGTTCAGTTAAAGCAGATGAAAATTAACTAGTTCACATTCATAGTCACTTTAACACTGAGTCCTGACTGTGAGCGTCTCGTGTTGTACTGAGCACAAAATGTTGACAAGTCATTTTTCATGATGTTTCAATGCAGCCTCATAAACTCTGGAGCAAATCAAACAAACACTAAGTAAACTTCATGTGCAGATCAGGTCCTAATAACTGATTAGTTTTAAAGTGAGAGCAGGTCAGCAAGAGAGTGCAGGAGGATACAGGAAACTCCAGAATGGTACAAACCAACTGCAGCTTCTGTGTGTGTGTGTCGCTCTGAGTGAGTGAGTGAGTGAGGGCAGGAGTGGGAGCACACACACAAACACATTTTTGCCTGTTCCTGGTATTTCACAATGGCCTGATATGATTATAAAATTTAATCTTGCTCACGTTCATCATATATAAACTGATTTGTTCAGTTTATCGTTCACAAAAAATAAAAATGAGGATCCAACGTTCAATGAACATGTTCATGCACGTTGGATCCTCAACTTTCAAATGTACCCGTGTCACCAGTTGCTTCATTAAGTTTGTTGTTGTTTTTCTCCTTTTACACAGAATTGCTTTCATACATTTCCTGCACGTTCTGGTGTCAGAATCATTTGGCTTGAAATACAGCCACGCTTTTCACCATTTAGCTTTAGGCACTTTGTATTCAAGTCATGTCCACCCAAGTTTGAGGTAGCTACAAACTAACTGTAACTTAATGTCACGTGCTGCGAGAGCCATGTAGAGAGTGTGTTGCAATCAGAGTTAAGAGTAACGTTAAGCAGTCACATAGAGGTAGGTACTGGCAGTGTTGGGCTGGTTCCAATCGATCCCACACCCTACTAATAACACATGACTGACTTTGTTCAAAGTATTACACCTACATGTGGAAAAAGTAGGATTTAATCATTGGATTAAACGATCTATTGCATCTCAATGTTTCGCTTTTGTTCAGTGTGATTTATACAGAGTCACATCATGATTTTAAAGATGGATGAAGAGCACTGGCCATTCCTGTGATCGCAGAATTTTCACATGCACCCTCCTCGTTAACTGCAGATCTAAAGGCATCACACTGAGAGGACGGAGCCATTTTATCTCCTCAAACATCCCCCTTGTTAAATGTGAACAAATTGCCTGCTGATTAACATGTCAGGAGACTGGGCATGGTGTGGGTCTACTGTAGCTGCTCCACAATGACGCTACGAGAACTGAGAGATAAGGAAAAGAGAAAAGGGAAAATTAATATCCCTGTGAAACTGACAGTGGATGTGGCGAATTACTATGCTGCTGCCGTGTCTGTGTCGGACCAGTTGTGTTGATTGGGATTTCTCCCCCGAGGTAAAAGACCCTCTGACAGGATTCAAGGCTTTAGCCTACCGTCAGATGCCGGTCTGTAATTTGTGATTACAGTACAAGTAGAAGGGGTGGCAGGGATTAATTCAATCCAACACACAAATCTGATTCCCTACATTTGCATATTAATGAGAAAAAATGTTGAGTGTTTTTGGCAGGTGGTAAAGCAGAAGATGGTTAAAACTTGGACATTTGGATATTTACTGCTCTTGTGTCTGGCGAGTTGGGGTTAGTGTCTGGTTTTGCATGTATTTGCATAGATTTACATTGAAAAGATACATAATATAATATATATTTATATTTGTCGCTATTTCAGTGGCTTTGTGTCTCCTTCACTGCCGCTGTTTGCTGTTCCATTATTGCTATTTTTGCAATGATCATTTATTTGTACGTCTCCAGGTTTTTTTTTTAATAGAGAGAAACACAGTGTTTCATAAAGGCCGACGACCCTGACCAAGGTAACTGAGGAAGTCAACAATCTCTCCGCTTGTTTGGTAATTAACCTTGAACTAATGGTCATGAATGATTAATGAAGCTGCTATTACAAATGTAAGTTACAACCACTTACACAATACTACAATTTTTATTTAATTAAACTATGATAATAATAATAGTCCTCTGAGATGGTGGATTCATTAGTGGTATTTTTGGTGAAATTGCTACCTTAATAAGGAGTAAGTACCTTTGCAGCAAGTTCTGCTCCTATTTCACTGTGTTGTGCGTGAAGAACAAGGAGAGACATTTCTTTCTAAAAGCAGAAATACAAACAATGAGCTGACAAGGTTTGTAATTTCAGCTGTGAAAATAGCATCCAGATAACAGCAGTGAGATTATGAAGTAGCAATATCTTCACAGAAATATATTCCATCAGAAATAAACCTTTGTCATGTTCCTTTATTCCTAATTTTTCCTTTAGTATTGGTTTATCATCACAATGGAGAATGGCCAAAGTACTGCATTGCTGATACTTTAGGTTAAGTGATACAAGTGAATGTCCTGCTATCCAATGATAATTAACAAGGTAGAGTCAAAGATTATGTGTCCAAATTGTCGAAATGGGCATTAAGAATTTACAAGCCAAGTGTGAAGCGGTTGAGATGAGCTGCTTGTGAAATCTGTGTTCCACATCCAGACATTTGTGGAATTAGTGGATAGATACATCATATTTTGGTTTAATTGTTCTGCATTTTTTGCAGGTAAAATCTTAACCTGCACAATGAACAATACAATGTAGGTATTTTGTTGTACAAATGTGTTGGATCCAAAGTGGAAAGAAATAGAAAGAACAAGTCAAACTAAAGTGCAGTGCTCGACTTTATAGCTAGTTTATAGGCAACATAATTGAGGCTAAAAAAAGGTAGAAAGGAAGTAATGAAACAGTAAAAATAGTGACTGTGCACTTGCAGTATTGCAGTTATACAATGTGGTCATGAGTTCACTTCCTCAGCCTGACTGATCGCTCGGCACATGTGTTGGATTCTTTGATTTCTTGCAGTTGTCACCGACTCTTGCTAAAACGGCCAGTTTGTTAAATGCGGTGACATTTCTCTGCAGCAGCCTTGAGTAAAAGTTGGCTCTGGGACTCCGCTGCAGTCTGATGCGGTTGTGGTTTATGAGCCACGCGGCCAGCCCATTAAACCCGGCGCTCTTTTGTAAAGGTTGTTTGCCTCTTAAACGGTGTCATCTTTATTGATGTGTTTTTCTCTTAGCCCCCCTCCACTCATGTACAGAATTATGCGATATGGCCCTGGTTTAAATTCAGTTCTCCAACACGAGCTGTTTATTATGGCAGACAGGCCAGCCATAGAGCTATAGCTTCAGAGCAGAAAAAAAAGTGATTGTGGAGGGGAGGGGGTTGACTGTCCCAGCATGAAATGATACAGCAAATTAATGTCTTCCTTTCATAGATAGTCTCTCACACACACACGCACACATTCAAACACGCCGAAATACACACAGCAGTGGTTCCACATGCCACATCCTGCTTATCCCTGACACTATAGCAGCTGTAAAAGTGGCCGCCTCTGTGATCGGACGCACAAATCACAGCAGGAGAGATGAGATGGTGCTGTTCCGCCGCTCGGAGAGCCGGGGAGGGCCACGCCAGAGGACACGCCGCCAGCCCCTCGCCACGGAAAAAATAGGTCACTTTTATTCGCTTCCCTCTATGCATCAATGTCATTTACTCGTCTCACTTTGCTGTATTCAGCCATTCAACTAGTCTTTACCTGTGAGAGCGACCACCTGCGTTTGTTCCTGTGTACTTATGATGCTAACCTGCTGCACGGACTCCTCTCTTATTTTGGTTTTTGCTTCCACATTATCTTTTATGCTCCTTTGGTGCGGACTCACCTTTGACATCAATTTCACGTGGTTCATCTTGGATGGCTTTTCCGAGCTACGGTGCCAATATAAATGTTATACACTGAGTAATAACTCTGGATAACTATTGATCCTGTGGGATTTCTACACTGTGTTAAGTACTCAATCTCATCGGCTTCAGTCTTTACATGACAGACTGCGTGTGCATGTCTCAGACTATTTTGCGGTGCTGCACAACCACGACCACACACACAAACACACACACACAAATAAGTGTGGAAGCGTGGATGGAGATGGGGAAGCAAACCTGATTAGCCCTGTAAGCTCTTGCCATGCTGTTGCAGTCTGTCCCCTCCCTCAGCGCTTCCCATCCCTTCACACCCCCCTCTGTTCCCCAGAACTGCTAATGACTGCTAATTGTAGCACAGCAGGGGAGAGATGCTAAAAGCCGGATATCACCAGCCATTTCTGGCAACGCCACTGCCCACTGGCTGGGAGTCTGGTGGCCCCTGATCTGTCAGCTTCATTTAGCGGGAAGTTGACTCAAGTTCTGTGTATTTGGAAAGGCAGCCTGAAAAACTGAGTTTACATCAGGATCACGGCTAAGGGGACAATTTACATGGAAACATTTATAACATAAATTGACTATAATTCTGGGCAATTGCTAAACTGCAGAGCATCATACAAACATTGGAATTGTTGTTTGGGACATTTAAATCATAAAAATTAGATTTATTACCTCTGTTGAGGAGGTTATGTTTTTATCTGCGTTCATTTATTTGTTAATTAGCAGGATTAGGTAAAAAGACTGAACAGATTTCCAGCAAACTTGGCATAAGGATGAGGTATGAGTCAAGGAAGAACACTTAGTAGTTTGTTTGTTTGCTTGTTTTTTGTAGCAGGATTACACAAAAACTACTTGACCAGAACTTGAAAAAGAACCCACTTAAATTTGGTGTGGATCTGAATTAGGGGGCAGATTCTTTTTTTTTTTCTTTTTAATGGGGCGTTTTTGCAAATTTCTCAAGAAATAATATTTAAATATATTATTCAAATATCCAATATAAGGGGGAAGAACTTTATCCAGTTTCTGTGTACAATGGAGCACAAGCAGCAGATTATTTCTCCATGCAGCAGTAATGCACCATCACCAGCATAATGGTCCACATATTCCAGTAAAACCCTCATGGCTGCAAACAGTTTCATCATTTACTGTCTGTGAAGCTGGATTTATCATTCAGTGACGTCACGTTACAGTCTGTCTACCATCTCCTAAAATTAAAGTGATGCTCCAACAGTTTCACACATGAAGGGAGCTCACAGCTGTGACAGTTGAATGATACATATCTGATGCTCTGAAGGGAGACTTTTTTTTATTGGAAAAGATAATTCATGATGATGTTGTCGTTTGAGACCTCTGACGTAACGTTGTCAAAGTTTGTGCTAACCCTATTGACTTCCATTCTGGAAACTGTAGGATTCAGCATTTGTTTAGATTCAGAGTTATGATAAACAGCATCTGCTGCTGGGATTTTGAAAAGGAGCGTTCCATGTGACTTTGTTCTGATCAGCACTAAATTGCTGAAATGTCCATTTAAGCACCTTTTACACAGGTACTGATAAACTGAATCTGTAAAACATTAACAAAACAATTGTATTGAGTGGATTATCTTTTCAGTGCGTCATGAAGTGATTTATAACTGTTACTCCTCTCACTAATAAGTTACAACACTGATAAATCTCCTCTGACAAATCACAGCTCCCGTCCTCATCACCATAAATTTTAGTCACATGTAACTGACAAACAACCAAATCTCATTTACATATTTGAGAATAAAGCATGGGGAATGTCTAATAAAAATAATAAATATCATCATGTAAAATCCAATCAAATAAATCTAAATCTTGAAGATGTTTGGGGAATCCTCACGCAGCAATCAATAAGCCTCTGTGGTTCTTTGAAGAGATGCAAATTTTGAAGCAATTTCATGTGACAAGCGAGTCACATTAAATGTAGTTTACAGCCACTTAAAGCAGGGATTCAACTGTTTCTTGTGTATTTCAACAGACCACTGATGCTGACAGCAAATACAATGCATCAGTGATTCATCTGCTTCAGACACTCCTCATTTAACAGCAAATATAGAAACTGTTTCAAAGTGGCTTATAACTCATGTCAAAGAAGTAGCTTTATTTTTATTCACATTTTTTCTTCTAACATGAGAGATGGTGAAATCTGCATCTCTTGAGGCTGGTTTAAAAAAGATGTTACAAAAATCTTTTCTAAAGAATTTAGACTCATTAAACTTGTGTTTGGACTCATGTTTAATAAGTGAAAGTTCTGTCGTTCTCTGTCAGTGCTGGAGCTGCAGCACACCCCTGAAGTCTGATCAAATCTGAAGCCTGATGTGATAAATCATTCACTATAGTTCTGTGTTTGTATTGATAAATTGATGGAGATGAAAGTAAACAGCTATTAAGTATTAAGTATTTCCTCCATCATTTTTGATCAAATGTTAAAAGTCAAAATCTGCAGCATATGTTTTAGAAGTCAGAGCCAAGCTCTTTTCAGCGACAACTGAGACTTACATTACTCATCAAAGAACAGATAAAAACACAAAACACAAAAACAAAATCCCACCAAACAATACCAAATCAGACCGATAGATATCACAGCCTTATCAACAGGCCCAACAACCTCACTGAGGGAAACATTTATACATACACAAACGAAATAAATGAATAAATATATGAATACGTTCTTATCTTTTTTTGGTTCCTTTCCCCATCTATGCCAATTATTTTTAAGTTCATTGTTTATTTCCTTTCAAAATAAAGTAACGTTTGATAAACATTCTAAATTGATAAATATTCAAAGAGTCCACATCCTCTGCTTGAAAATATTTTTTTTTTCTAACAAAAAGATGAGGCACTAATGTTACTGTCTGTTTTAGAAACACCTCCTAATAAGCATCCTTGGGTTTCTTGAAAGGTGCAATATAAATTCAAGTTGTTATTATTAATATTGATAATAGTGATCTGAGCATCCAGAGATTGTTTTAATGTCAACTCATCTGATGTTTGATAGAGAAGTTGGCCTCTGGGTAAAAAGTCCACTTTTAAGCTCTCTCCATCCTTTAGTCACAGCTCTGCCTCAGCTGCTGAAATTCTCCCTCTCACCTTCACCGCAGTTCTCGGCTGTTTCCGTGCGCTCTGCTCAGACACAGTTGAGCAGGGCAAAGGGAGGACATCGTTGTAACAGACAAGCAGGGATTCTCCACATCCTTGCTCTATTTTCTTGAAGTGCCAATTATAATGCCAGTGGATGAGAGACCATAAGCCCTGCATGCAGTGCTGTGATACATTCCTATTGTCTCCTCTGTGGCGTATTTCGGTTGCAATGGGATTTGGACGAGGAGAGAAAGTAACATTCCTAACCTGTTTCTTTGTCCTGTTTTAGTTCCTCCATATCGCTCCATCTCTCATTTCAGCAAGGAAATTTCTCCTCTTGTTTCAAATCCAATTTTTCCAAAACTCCCTGCGTCAGCAGCAGCCCCTGCATTGCCCAGTCGAAAGCAGTGTCCAATTAAACTCCCATATCCATGCTGGAGAGAATCATTTCTTACTCTCTCTCACTCCTTCCCCCACTCAATCCATCATTAATATTATTTCCTCCCCGTTCTCAATTACCTTTCTCCCTCTAAATTACCCTGCCTTGTTAGAAAAACGAACCTGCCTGAAAACAATATGAAATACTAATTAAAACCTAAATGTGGAACACAGATTTAGATCTCACATCAGCACCTTTTTTTCACCTTTTCACCTGTTTTTTCCAAGCGTCTGCTGCCACCCCCCCGCCTCCGATCCCTCTCCCTGCAGCAGATGGCTTTGGTCAGAGGTGGACAGGTAACAGACGACCCTGCACCTCCTCCCAGGGCACCTGAGCCCTGCCCTGCTCCTTCTGTCCCCTCTCCGTCCTGCTCCCTGCGCCACCAACCTCCTCCACCCTGCTCGCCCAGCTCGTTCAACACCTCCAGCTTCTATCTTTTCCTCCGTCAGCCCCAGCACGCCACCCTCCAACTGTTTCCCCCCTCCTCAGGGCTGTCCTCCCCCTCCCTTCCCCTCACTCTCCTCTCCTCTGGGTTGTGTCTGTTGGGCCAGCCCCTCCCTCCCTCCTCCCCCCAGTGGTGCAGGCCTTCTGGACGGAGCAGATGGTTAGAGAGGGCCAGGAGGAGACGTCCTCTAACCTGGGAGCCCAGCCAGACCTGGCCCACAGCGAATGCCTGATGCCTGCCTAATAGACCTGGACTGGGCTTGCAAGAAATTGTCTCACTCCATGTGTGTGTTTGTGTTTGTGTATGTGTGTGCATATGGTATTGTTGTGGGTTTTGGAATGTGTGTTATTTAAAACTCACAGTTTGTCAATATTTGGCCATGAAGTTTAGAATCTTAGAAAGGCCAAAAGTAACAACATGCACATATGCAAGCACTATACCAAAGTAATGCTCGGAGCTTTCACACCTCACTTGTCAGGTCTGTATCTGATTCTCAGTTTAGTCAGAACCAAAATAACTGGCGTGAAGGTGCCTCGGCCTGGACCAGAATTCTCTGTCCTTCTTTTAGTCTCATCCTCCAACCATATGTTTGAATGACGAGGACGTTCATTTTATATTTTTTATTATATATACAGTATATATATATACTTGTGGATGTGTGTGGATGTTAATTATTTTCAATCCTAGTCTAAACACTGACACATTTTTGTGTAAGTAACATATCGCCTAGAAGTTTTGATTTGAAAATATCAAAGGATGCCATTTGACCTTTCCCTGTGTTTACTTGTGTGTGTTTGATTATGATTGCATGTAATTAAAAATATGGAAACTGTTTCTATGGTAACATGCACATCCCTGGACTGAGGCTGAAGTTACACGGGCGGTCCACCTATTGCTGCCGCCATATCCGGGTGATGTTTTGATTTTTTTTAGAAGGTGAAAAAAACTCTGATGCGTCACATTTTGTTTTCAGGAGTTTTACTCTTTTTGGAGATGAAACTTATCTACATGTGTAGGTGGGTTTGATCCCTATAAGTGCACAAAATGATTGATGTGCTGGATTAAGAAATATATTGAGTTCAAAAACCTGTTTCCCAGAGTCAAGGAGTTTTTATGCTGTAGCTGGTGGAGAATAAATGTCTCTCAAATTTACCACAGACAGTTTTCCAGTCCTGATAATTCTTACATCTGCACATGTGGTCTCTTATACCCAGACCTTTGGTTTCAGGGCACCTTCACTGTAAAGTGACAGATATTCTGTCTCCATATACAACAGAAAAACCTTCACCACTCACTGTTTTCGAAGTGTATTTATGGCCATTCCCTAAAATTAATTTAAAATTCATTAATACCACAGGGACAAACTCAATGAGCTCAGCCTAGTTTCCCCTCATTTGCCCAGCGAGTCCAAACGGATTGTTGTTCTCCCCAGACGCTGCTCCTCTCCAATCTCTTCCTGTTATTAAATATTAAAATCTCCACTGCAATCACTCTGTTTAGTAAACACTCTGGGGACCTCACCAAGACTATTAAAGCAGAGATGATTGCAATGGTTTGTTTTTGTTTAGTTTTGTTCCTTGATATGGACGACATGTTAATTGCTAGAGGATGATTAACTGTTTGACCATCATGGAAACATTCCCATCACCTGACTGGATTTTTATGCCGTCTTCTGTGACTTTCTTCTCTCGTCTTATGTTATTTCCTCTCCTGTGTTTGCATGTAATGCAATATTACATACACCCACCAAATATGCATATTCTCTTAATGATTTCACACTCCCACACTCTTCCTTCTTTGATCTTTTATTCTTATGTCCTCACCTGCCATCTCGTGATATGGAAGAACATTGAAATTATCTTCTGTTTCCCTGTTTTGCATCATTTATCATTCCTGTCCATTCTGAGAGCTCCTCTTCTCATCCTATCTCCAGTGTCATGCTGTTTTCTAATAAGTGCCACAATAATTTCTGTGTGATATTGATGGCGGCACACACCACCATCCGAGAAACTCCAGCTGTGCAGAGGCGAGGACGGGCATCTCGTGGCCCCGGTGCCACCACGCGCTGTGCACGCAGACTGCCACCCCCACCGCCGCCTGGGGAGCATGCATACGTGCCCTGGAGGTGATGCTAATGGGAGATTTTAACTACATTTCCCTCCTTCCTCCCTTCCTCGCCTCCCCTCCCACTGGTGCTGCGGATATGAGCCTAGAGCAAACAGAGGGCACTCTCATTAAGGGACTAGTGCTGGTATTAAATTCGCTGTTATTAGAGAGGCCTGCTTTCATTTCACTGGCACAGCAAACCACAGACACCCACAGGAGACTCAGGGTGAGGACTAGATTACACTCATACATTGAGAATGCGCGTGGTGTGTGCATGTTTGTGTGTTTGAGCCTAAGCTATAAAGGGTGTTGAGAAAATTGGGAGTTGCAGTCACTGAATCTGAGCCAGTTGCATCGAGAGACCCCGGTTTAAAATAATAGACTGTAATGTGACTGGGCAGAGAGCATCACGCTAATGGTAGAATTCCCTGCTGTGTTTTGGCCTTGCCTCATTGGCTCTTTGTCAGAGAGGGAGGTCATTTTTCACATTACTGCTCACCCCCCGCCTGACACGTCAAAGATGGACAAAATCAATATACATATGGCAACAAAGACTTTGGTTCCACAAAATCCAGGCCACTTATTTGATCAAAGACTGCTTCACGTGGCAGAACAGAATGTGCGCAACTTC
The DNA here is from genome assembly GCF_024713975.1 of Paralichthys olivaceus. Taxonomy (NCBI): domain Eukaryota; kingdom Metazoa; phylum Chordata; class Actinopteri; order Pleuronectiformes; family Paralichthyidae; genus Paralichthys; species Paralichthys olivaceus. Next base: position 6,614,337 of record NC_091097.1, read on the forward strand.
TTCTCCAATGTGAACTGGCAGGTTCGCACCCAGGCTCCTGTATCTGGAGAAAGTGCCCTCTAGGACTTCCTCGCCGCCATTCCTCCTTCTGCCGATGCCACTCTTGTCAGTGGCCCCTCAGGGCACGGGCCGGCCGAGTGAAGGGAGTGAGCCAAAGTGACTGTGACAAGGGAACTCGCATCAAATTCCCTGACAGTTACCTCAACAACCTCCTCTAATACTGCCATGTCACACGCATAAGGAGATTACTGAATGGATTTAGTGAATGTGAAATGTGAGTGAACGCTCCATGATACATGATTTGTTTTTTTTTCTTCTCCTCCCCGGAGCCAAGGGAGCCTGACTATGTGATATGCTGCAATCAGGCGTAGACACTTGGCTGGCTCCACTTGGGAAGAACACAGAACAGGTGGCAAAGAGGCAAAAGCAATGCAGAGTGAGCGCATGCTGTGAACACGCCGCAGGTGTCCTGGTCGCCCGTGGCCAAAGGCTCAAAAAACAGTCCTTACATACCGTCAGAGGCACAAACAAACTTAATTATATTGGAGATTTACTGCAGGAGGACCTCATTTGACTCTCTGTATTTGTTGTGGTGTTTGCGATTGTAGCAGGCAGTCCGTTTTTCATGGTGGCAGGCCCTTCTGTTGGTGCTGTAAAGCACAGCAGTGTGTTCAGCTGTGACTGGGACTCATTAGAGGGGGAGAGTGTCCGTCATGGTGCCTGGCTGTCTGTGTACTGGTCATCCAGCAGGGGACTGGTGGAAAATAGGCAGTGGAGGAGGCGGGCAGGGCACAGTGAAGTCTCCCTGTGCGTCTAGCCTGCTCCATCCTTTTCTTTCTCTCCTCTCTCCTTGATTTGTCCCGCTGCTCTCTACCATCTTCTTTGCTTTCCTGTCTTCCATCTCTCACCGGGGGTTCATCTCTTGTGATTCGCTGAAGCCCATTATCAGTTTCCCGCCAACCTCCATCCCCAGCCAGCCTCTCAACAACAACACACAAGCACTCGATCAAAGCCCCAAGAGGGCCGGCAGCCTGATTGATGCTTATCAAAGAATCCATTGTTGTTGACCTGTGCTGTCAATCCCAGTCATCATCTGTGCCACCGTTATTGCAGGTCTCTCACTGTATGGTATTGGTGTGTTGTTAGCCAGATATTGTCTCTGCTCCATCCCAAACAATGTTCAATAATGAAAGATGGTGCCAGATGTGCCAGACGACCATGACAGGCCGAGCTGAGATTCCCTCATTTATACCTCAGTAATGCAGTTTCAAATCCTCCATGATGGAGCCCAAAGCCAACAGAAGCCTTACAGAATGGCCACTGGCACACAACCCACACTAGACCAGAAACAGAATGGACACCCTGTGTAACAGATTTTTTGAACTTCTACACAGAGTAACTATGAATAGGTTTTTGAAGTCAATAAATTCCTGGGCTGCCCCCAGAAAGTCAAAGATTTGAATCACCAGCTGGAGACTCCTGAGTCGACAGAGATTCTTGAAGTCGGGCATTTTTGTTTTTTTGGTTGTTGTTATTTTTTCAGTCAGTGTGCTGTTTACCTCTATGGACATTTCAGTTCCCAGAAGGAGCTGCAGAGTGAGCGCTCCTCACTTTCATGTTACTCTCTAGGGTAAAATCATTCCACTATGTGAAGTCGTCCTGTCTGTGCTGCAGCTGCAGACCTGGACCCAGGGTGAGTCTGAGTAAGACAGAGGCAGCAGCTCAGAGAAAAGGAGGCCGTGCTCTGTCAGGTTCCAGGATAACAGTATCTTCTGCTAAGAAGTGGAGAATTCACAGCTCACAGCAACTTAATGCAATATAGTCTCTGGCTATGGATGAATATCTAGTGTCGACAAATAATGTTGCACATTTCCTTTAATCATCTAGCATAGTTACTGTAGTGGTTCTCAGTAGAGCACAGACCTCCCCAAGACCCTTAAATTAAATCAAACCGCACCAAAGTGCACAGAATCATTAATATCTGTCCCCTAAATATGCCAAACTCTTTTCATTAAGATAAATAAATGATTCCCTTCCTCAATCTTTCCCTTATGCAATGTCAAAGTAAGTAGAAAAACAACCTTCAATCTTCGCGGAAATGTAATGAGCTCTTTCTTGGCCCATGTCCCATCCCTCCAACAAGTTTCGTGGAAATCCATTCTGTATTTTTTGTGTAATCCTGCTGACAAATACTTGATAGTCTTAATGGGAAAGAAAAATTACAAAGCATCAAATATTCATGTTGAACAACCAAATCTGATTAACAGACACAATTCTTCCATCTTCAATAATTTCACAAAGATATTGATCTTTTGAGGGCAGAAAAATGTGAAGTCTAAAAGGTGCAGTTCAAGTACACAGTGCAGTCAGAGCTTTGTCTCGGAGCGGATTCAAGCTTCATGCGCCTCAGCCAGAGTTAAGATTTCAATGTGGACGTGTCAACAAATGTATGAAAGTTAAAAAAATGACCCAATCTCGTGACAAAGTAACTTTATGACAATAATGGGTTGAAAACATTATTCACTCTGATAGAAATATAAGAAAAACTCTGCAAGGCTGTAAGCACAATTGAGAACACCAAGGCCATGGTAGAGATTCATACACAGTTTACTGTTTGGGGGGTTTGACATGAAGAGGCGTTTTCTTTCTAAAAAAACACATTTGTTAGACATGCTGGGTATTTGTTTTATACATTTTCTTATTATTTAAGATGAACTCTTTTAATCTGGAAGACAATTACAAATCAGGGATTTAATTGTGACTCTAGGCTTGTTTCAGAGATCAGCTTTACTGGGCTGCTGTCAACATGTCTGTTTTGCCATATTGTGTGTCTTTGTTTTTTTTGTTTACCACAAATATGAATCCTACAAATCTCTCTATACTTTGTGCTCATATTTTATAAAGCTCTCTCCTTACCCATGCTCCTCTATGGTCATTCATCGACGCATTCTCTGCCTTCAACTGTAATTACCTCTGCAAAGAAGGTCATGTTTTCAGCCCTGTCTGTTGGTTTGTTTTCAGGTTGTTCTGTTGGGTTTGATTGTCAGCAGGACTATGCAAAAACTGCAGATCCCATTAAATGTTGCCTTGAGCAATTTGGTGCAGCTTGATTGAGTTTAAAGGGGGCTGCTGGGCCTTGGTGGAGCCTTTTTCTAATATTTCCAGAAATCTGCCCTTTCTGTATGTGTCTGTCTTCCACTGATGGGGAGAGTTTGCCTCAAAGCCACAGGTCTCTGTGCAGCTCTCAGACCAGCAGGACCAGTGCTGTGTCAGTGCCAGATCTTCACTCATGTGTAGAGCAGCTCAGACACAAGTTCCGTCTCTCCGAGCAACCCAATACTCTCTCTCACACTGTCTTCTCTTCTCCTTCTCTCCTCCGTTCCTCTCTTTTTTCTGTCTCCCCCTCTCTCCTCCACCAAGCTGTCATTTTCATCTTCTGTCTTATACTCTAAAGGGAGATTACCTCCTCTTCTCAAGCCGGGGCTGATATTTCATTTCCAAATCAATGTGGCTCACAGTCTCTTGCTCTCTCTTTCTGCTATGAAGTGAGAGACAAACACAACAGAGGGAAGCTGAGGCAAAATGGGCATGTTGACATATAAGAGGAGGTGGCGTCTGTGAGACTGAGGCCTCTGTGGCGCTCAAATGAGAAAGGACATCGCTCATTTCCAACCTCAAATTGCCTTGCTCTCATCTCTGACCCTCGCTTAACAGCCTCACTCAGGCAATTCATTGCCCATTCTCACACACAAAAACAAGTGTGTTTACACAGCAACATGTGTAAACATGTACACACACACACACACACACACACAACACTCACCACCGCAGAGCTAACAAAACAAGTATAAATGTGTTGTCATTCTGCTGCCTCAGCCTTGACCAATGCATGAGTACGTTATTGACTCAAATCTGTTAACACACGTTACAAAGACCAGGCAGCCATTTATATCCCCTGCCTTCTGGGCAAGACCCTGTCTCCATGGCTACACGATCATGTTGACCAGTTAAAAAGCTAAAAAATAATGGCTACCCGGGAGGCAGAGTGATTGATTGCAGTTTGCCACGAGGGATCAGCTGAATTGTGGATGTTCCTGGGTGCTGCGGAGTCATCTAGTTGACATTTCACCTCATGGGCAGGGATGAGCAGGTCTTTCACCCGCTTCAGTTATTTCCCTCCTCTCCCCACCTTCTGTCAGATTGCCCTGTGGAAACAGCCCTGCTCATATAACTTCATTACTTTTTAATGTTGCCGTAATTACTCCAGCATGTTGTAATTGGACAGAGATATGAGAACAATAAAGGATGTCAGGACAGAGAACAGGGTTTTAATTGTGGGTTAATGATATTTATTTTGCGGCATGCTCTTTTTCTTCTGAGTCATGGCTCAGTCGTGTGGGCTAAGTGTTGGATCTCTGGGGAGAGTGAGGGGGTGCCTGTTTCTCTCCCCGGGAGGCGAGGAGATGCTTTTTTCCCTCTTGCTTTGCTTTTGTCACATTAACCTCAGATCTGATTAAGCGCTGTAACAGAGCCAGGTTGAGCAGTGGCCAAGTGGCCGTGCTCCTGTGGGCACGGATTAGGCCTGAACCCTGACCGACGTGTCAGTAACAGACAATGAACTTAACTTTATCAGATCCATTTGTTTCCTTAAGGTTTCATGAAGCAGTTTCACGGCTGAGTGTGAGCTCAGGGAGCAGTGCAGGGGTTAATGCTCAGATTAGAGTCATGTTGCTTTATCAGCTAACACTGGGGGCTCCTCAGCTGAGAGCCAATCTGGAGAGAAAAAACTATTAATATACCCAGGGGGCAGATACTGTGTGAAGATGCACTTAGAAATGATAGGAACACTGTTCATAAAGGACAGCAAATATGTTTTTGCCCATTTGTTTGTGGCTTTGGGTTGATGGGATTTAATAAGGTACAATTTCACAGAAAGAATCAAAACACTATTTTGTGGCTTCTCTGATTATGTTAAAATAAGTGGAGGGTCAGGAATTAGGGTTGGGGTCTTTAGAATTGAAATCCGAAAAACGTTCTACAGTCAGCACAGCATTTCCTGAGGTCCTTAGAAACACCTGTCAAGTTTGATGTTGGATCAGATGATCAGATTTCTGTTTTTTGGGGGATTTCTTGGTTGGATTCTGTACCTCCCCACTGCATCTAAACATTTTAACAAAGTACAGATCCCATGTGTTTGAATTAATGTTTTAGATTTCATGAGATCCGACTCTTCCCCACTGCTGTAAACGGGCATGATTAAAATGATATTGATTGGCCCAGGAGAGGAGTTATAATTACCGACCAAAGCAAGGTGACATATTTGTTTTTGACTGGCCCACAGGGAGACGGCCTCATTCTTGGTGAACATGTTTATCTTCATCTCGCAGTTGTTTTAGTTGTCCATGGTGATCACTAAGCAAGTAGAGTGGGGTCATGAAAGTGGCTTGTACATAGTTATTAATTATGAATGTCATTTTGTCTAATTACATTAATAATTACAGAGTAGTTTGAACAACTATTGCTAAACTGATGGTTGAAACTTGGCCACAGTTGGTCCTTAAGTGATTTCCCCTTTGACAACAACATGAAAAGTCACATCAATAAGTTGTTATGAGTGATGACAGATTGACAGGCAAATTATGCAACGGCAGAATTGGGCAGACAGATCGACAAAAGAAGATAAGACGAGGAGTGAAGAGGTGCGAGGGGAGTTCCACACCCTAATCAATTACTCTCTTCGTCCACCTGTGGTTTGCATATGCTGTTGATGAGGAGGGGATTATCAGGCGAAGAGAGAAGAGATGAGGAGATGAGAGAAGCCGCTAGATTAATATCCTGCCACGGCGGCCCAGGGAGAGATTAATTTCCTCTTTACCACCATTTAAAAGAGGCGCATGCTTCCGGTGCCGGCAGTTACTTTAGTGGCGAGAGAGAGAGTGATCTGCTACATGCCACGCTGACACCCAGGGGGATGATGGGTAAGACAGTGGATATCATTGGTCATATAGTGAACCTACTCTCAGTCTGCAAAAGTGACTTTTGCCCTGTGTGTGAGTGTGTGTGTGTGTGTGTGTGCATGTGTGTGTGTGTGGAAAGTTGTGATTGATTGAATCTCTGAGTGCTTGTGCCACTGGGAAGCAAAAGAAAGAACCTATGAGTGTGCAGGCATGTGAGAAGATTGAAACGTGTGTGTGTGTGTGTGTGTGTGTGTGTTGGGGGTGTGTGGCATGACACGCTTCCTGAGATTTAATTTGATTAAATGAGAGTGCTGTCACTGTAACCAATGAGAAAGATGATCTTACTCCCATTTCTGCGATATTAGGCACATGGAAATGATGGCATTTTTAGATCTTATGCTCTGTGCCTTGTAATATTGGGTGAAGCTCGAGCAGAGAAGTCTGACATTACAGGGAGCCTAATTGGAGATGTTGGAAATGTACAACTAATTGGACAATAAAGGCAAGGTTTCCTCATGCAGTTTGTTTAAATGACAAGTAAATCTCACACAGTCTCTCACAGTCCGTCATTAGATGGAAGCATGTGACAGCTTGAGTTTCATTATGATGTAGAAAAAATTTTGATTGAAAAATGTAAGTGTTTGATTTAAATGAATACACAATTTAAAGCCACTAGAAAAAACTATTGCTGCTTGCTGTAAACAACATTATTGTGTGTTGTAAACCGTTTATTACCTTCGCCTGGAGGTTAGGTTTTTGTCTGCGTTTGTTTGTTTGCAGGATTATGCAAAAAATGACAGGTTACCTCGACACTTTCTTTTACATTGTATTTTTTGACATTTAAATTTAGTTCTTGGAGAATAATTTCTGGATCTTGATCAAAAAGATGAATGATATTTATGAGTAAGCGCAATTGGGTGCAGATCCAAATAAAAATCCTGCTGTGTTTTCACAAGGGGAATGTGGGCCTTGGCAGAATGAGTGCCATTTTTGTTAAATGTTTGTTTCTGACTTATAAATGCTATAATGTCTTTACCATTAAATATTGTTTTTTAGTAGTGTTTATGACATTTTGGTCTGTATTTAAATTACTAATTATATCTTAAAATTCTTATTTTACCAGCACAAGGTTCACTTTGCTGATTATCAAATTCTGGTTGTGAGTGTCAGTTCACCATTGAAGCGCTCAGTCATTAGTTAGCTGCCATTATAAATCTTCCTCCTTATTAGAAACGCAACAAGCTTGATAGTTGCAAGCCACTCACAGACACTCTATCAAACCATTGCCTTATTGATCGGCCTCTCTCCCCTCATTCACCTGGGCTCAGATGGATGGACTCCGGGGTGTCAGTCAGTCCTGTGACTCAGATCCTTCTGAATGTGCCTCCTCTCACTCACCTCCTGCAGCGATGCCTCTGCTCAAATGTCAAAGTAAATGAGCTGGCCAGGCTGTGCGACCGTATGGACTCATCAGGCCACTTTCTAGTACATGTTTTTTTTACAATACTCTTATATCTCAAACACACACACAAACACACACCTTTACCCTCTCTCCAAATCACTCTCCAGCCACCCCCCGTGGTTCTCAAGGGGCCCAGGGTCATTTGCTCGCTTATAGGTGTAATTAAAGGTCTGTTCATTATTTAGTCCACTCTGGGGGGTGGCCCATCCTCGGCCACATCTGATTAGTGTGTGACTTGTTGAATGTAGAAAAAGGCCCACAAAGAGCATCAGTTTATCGCTGAGTTTTTAGTCTCAGCAGAGCAAACGCATAAAGAAAGAGCAGCAGTCAGGAAGTCACATATAAACTCCACTGCATAGATCACTTCATTTTACAACACACAGACACTGGCATCAGCTCTTATCACCAAAAACTCTCTTGACATCTTCATCAATGTCTTCTACGTGTATGTCACAACATTTTCACTCGGAAATATTTGTTTTCTTTTTACATTTTTGTGTCTGTTGCGCGTTAGAAGTGTCATCAACCCCTTCCATCCCACTGTGTTCAAACATCCGATTCTCTTGTAATTCTATGGACTTTATACTAGGAGGCCAGGTGGAGAAAGTCTGCAGAACCTGTGGAGCCTCTCACTCTGACATTTGTGTTCACACATGCATTCCGGAGAAAATACAGAGTATCTGCAGAGTTCAGTGCATGTCTGAAAGCAGCTAAGGGGTAACCTGGCAGATAGTGATCTAAAGAGCGCATACCAGGTCAATAAATCTGAAAGGTATTTAGGAGCAAGGCTGTTTAAGGCCTTAAAAGTGAGCAACAATTTTAAAATCAGTATGAAATCAAACAGGGAGTCAGTGTAGGAAGGCGACTGCACGGGTGATGCAGTCAAGTCTTTTTGTCCCCATAATATGCCGAGCGGCAGCATGTTGTGCCGACTGGAGATGGTGCCCTGGCTGATTCCTGAGTAAATTGCACTCCAATCACCACTGTTGAATTTAAGCAAATTGTTGGATGATGTGTTGTCTGCAATAATAATTCATCATGACTTTGAATAAGCAAACCGATGGGCACGATGTATGAACAGAGGGCGGGGCAAGTAGAGAGCCAAGAGTGACACCACATCTTAGCTGAGCTGTTGAGGATGTAACGTAGTAACAAGAGGAACCAAGACAGTTTGATTCTATTTGAGGGCTAAGATCACAGTAAACCCAGAGCAGTAACGCAATGAGACTAGTGAGAGTGAACCAAACTAATAAAGTCTGACAGGTAAACAATGAACTGCAACTCAATATAAAGCATTTAAAGCCCATGGAAAGCCACAGATCTGAAGGGATTTTCTCTGTAAATTGATCACTTACAAGTGATTTGTTTCATATTGTTCCATGGCTTATCAAACATCTTAATGGCTAATTTTTCTCTCTGTTGATTAATTAATTAGGTGATTGTTTTAGCATAAATTAAAAAAAAGTCTGAAATGTCAGGACTCAGATTAAGACTTGCTCATGCTAGACTAAGGCAGAGAGTGTAGTTGAGATATATGAACTGGACCACACCAGGCTGTTAAGTGTTTTGATCGTTGCCGTCCCAGCTTGCTCAGCCCCTGACCGACTCTTCACCTCCATCCCCAAGGGGGATAATGACACTAATACCTGTAAATGGCAGCCTGGGAGAAGGAAGGCAGGGGGCACCAGGCCCTTTAAACCAATTTCAAGACCGTCAATTAAGCTGGTGATTTGTGTTGGACAGAAATCACTCTGGCACTGCCACTTCAATGGCCCCCTCTCTGCACACATACATACTGTTCCTCTATCCCACAATCCTTGGGGGACTCAAAGAGCCATTGATTGGTTGAGCTGTTCGCCCCTCAGACAGATCGATAATCACTGTGTTCTCCAAGCGCTGTGCTGGAAGGGTGAGGCTGGGTAGACGCTCATTTGCCAGTTCCCATGGGAACTGTTCCGAGTCCTACCGGATATAGCGCCTTAAAGACCTCCTCAATTTTCTCCCAAAGTTTCTCCTTTGGAAGTTTTACTCAATCAACCTTTGAGGACAGCTCATTTTGTGTCAAACGCTAAATGCTTCAATTGGCAGTAAAACCGTAACAAAAAAGGTGTCCAAGTAAGAGGGTATCTTGGTTTTTATTGGTTCTTTCTTTTAAGACAGATTATAGTGGTGTGTGTGGTACGGTACAATAATGAATTTCTCTTTATTAAAAATTGATTTCCATTAAAAGTAATCAAACTTTTCATGGTTCTAGATTGGTGGGAATTTTTTTTGATTGCGAAAACCTATTTGACTCCTACTTTTAGAATGACTACCAATCTACACAGAAGAGTTTGAATCATTACATTCATCAATCAGCTGTACCGTGCCTCGCTCCAATATCAGCTGTTAATAGTCTGAACCCTGAACCCTGAAAAGGATTGGCAGGGTATCGCTGAAACCATGAAAAGCTGGGAAAGTTTAGAGCTGTATCTTCTGATGCATCAATCTCAAAACCAATAGCTTAGTTGTCTTGGGCATGAATCTCCCCTCAGTACCAGCCCTGAATCGTTTGAACCATCAATCTCCCCTCTATTAGACTTGTGCTGTCTGCTCCATGGCCATGTCTTCTCATTGGAGTTATGGGTTGAGGGGAGATGAGGGGGGGGGACTGTAGACGGATGATAGAGACATGCAGGGGAGGAGTAGTGCAGGCAGAGGTTAGAGCAGGCAGAGATATGCTTGGTATTTAGGCAGGGATACATGAGAAATGGTTGTATCTGTCACATCCTGCACTCCTGTCTCCACTCGGTGGTCCCCGCCACTCTGTCCGTACATGGCGGTGGCTAATAAAGAGTCCTGCGCGGCCCTATGTTCAGGTCATAAAACCAAATTAAAATATTAAATCTGTCAGGGCCCGTCCTCGTAAATAAAGCCATATATTACTCCTCCATCTATAAAAGTGAAAAAGGGTCGGCATTTTATGAGGGGAAGAGGAGCAGCCCTATTTCAGGTCTGATCGCAAAAAGCCACAGCATCACTGCCCTCACCTGTAGACCAAGCTAATTATTCACTGTGCAGGGATGGAAAATAAAGATGGATCCATTGAGAGTCAGATTCAGGGTCACTGTGATTTTTTATCTTTATCAATACCTGGATGAAATAACAAAAAAGGTTATAAAATCTGCATGAAATATTTGGATGGCTGCAGTAGATATATTATGCAGATCTTTCACAAAGAAATATATATATATATATATTTAATTTTCTGACGGATATAATAATGTAGTTCATTAAATGTTTCATAGTTGGTCTCATAATTGTGTTTTTTCATCTCAAAGAATAGTCTGATATTTTGCTGTACAGAGCGTGATGCAATTAATTACTTGGAGTTTAGTCTGACTAAACATTTATAACAGAAAAAACAAAAAACAGGAATTTGTGCATTTGTACTAAACTAGATTCAATGATAAGTCTAATATAATTTCCAAATCTTCATTCTGTATACATATATTTAAGCTCACAATTGCATAAGATTTTAAACTGCAGTGTATATCAAAAGTAAATAACATATACAAGCTAAGAACCTTTCCAAGGTTACTGGTTATCAGAAGTATTTTTAGAATATCCAGTCTGAAATCTTATTTTAAAGGATAAGACTGCAATAACTTAATTGTTTCTTATTGGTTACAAATCCCAGTGAGAACAAGCAATGAATTGATACAAACAAATATGAATATACTGTAGTTAATCACTATTATGTTTAGCTGTCACAGAGCTCCACTCTCTTCCAAAAAGCAGTGAGCCAACACTGGGTGACCACGGCACTGTAGTTAATCTTTGATCCCACATACGTTGTCTTTGGTCTTGAACTGTTGCTGACAGTGTTAGCAATGCTTTGCATTCACCGCTGGCAGTTGACACGTGACTTATGAGACCCAAACAGTAGCATGGATGCAAGACGTTAACTTTGCAACAGTGATTTCTTCTAAATTTAAAAAGTATAAATGTTCATAGCTTGCCATATAACTGGTTCTGTTAAATAGCAGAATGCACCACTTGTCAATACAGCAGTTGTATTAGATTTATAGTAAGTGCTGTTCTCCTGCCATGCCCACTTGAGGGTTGTACTAGCTCAGCTCAGCTTTTGTGATTTCCATTCAGAGTTGACCGGCCTCCCACAGCGGCCAAGTCCAGTGGTCCCTGAGATCAGAGCCATTAGCATTAGCAGGTGGAAGGGATGTTGGGATGGACGTCCACCTGCTACTGGGCAGCTGTTTCTGCCCCCTTAGCTAATTGGCTGGCAGGTGGCCGTGACAACTCAAGTGTGTCTCAGCCAGAGGGAGGAAGAGCGAGAACAATCAAGTATCCCACTATCCTGGACCAAAGATGAAAAGGCTTCCGCAGAATGAAAACAAGAAAACAACACATTACACACAATACACACAGGCTATAACGCACATGCACACGCGCATATGCAGAGGCTGCAACACACACATGCCTGCACGGATTCATAAACTCACTGCTTGTGGGTATTTGCTCACAGTACCCACAAACCTGACATGAACACATGCGTGCACGCACACACACACACACACACACACACACACACACACACACACACATATACACACACACACACACACACACACACACATACTCTTCCTCTGTCTATTTTATTTTGTCAAACAAAGTCACACATACAATTTCACGTACACAGTAACACACGCACAGTCTTTGAGCTTTGTAGAATAACCTTGGCGCCAGCATGGTGCCTGCTTCGCCAGTCTGGTAGATAGATGGTCCTCGACGCAGGCTGGCACAGGCTTTTCATTATGTTCGCTACCAATCCATAGAAACTGGCCTTGAGTTTTGGGATTTCTTCCCTTTTTCTTCTCTCTCATTTGCTACAAGCTTTCAGTTTACTCTGCTGCACCGTACCTGCTCTGTCTCTCCGTTGTCAGTGACAATCCTTTTTCTTTATCTATTGTCTTTTAGATGCTGCAATTCCTCCTCTCCTTTCCTTTCCTCTCCTCTCCTTTCCTCTCCTCTCCTTTCCTTTCCTTTCCTTTCCTTTCCTTTCCTCTCTCCTCTCCTCTCCTCTCCGGCTTAATTAGGATGTGGGGGAGCTGGTTGTCGGTTGAGTAAGCTCAGTATCAGATGATTAATTGCTGGAGGGGGGTACAGCAGCCCAGGGGCAGTATGGCTGGGGGAACACAAGGTTACAGGATGGTATAACCCTCATCCTTCCTTTACTTTCCTCTCTCCCTTTTTTCTTTGTCTTCTTCAGCAACTTGCTCTCTTTCTCTTTTTCCCTTCTCTTCATCTCTGTCTCATTTACCCTCTCTGTCTCCCCTCTCTCCTTGTTGATCTGTTGTAAAGCAAATTCCCCACAGTTCCTTTCCTGACCTACGCATGTTTCCTGGCCGGGGCCGCCTCAGAGAGGGAACATCGCTGCACATATGTGTGCCGTTGATTAAGATGAAAGGCCGAAGGCAGACAAACAGCAATGCAAACCAGATGTTCATCACTGCAAAGATCATTAGCTCTGTGTACTCATTAACAAGCCTGGTTTTATGTGTTTCAGCTGGTCGGACTGTTCAGCCTCTCATGCTCTCCCTCTGTGTTTGCAGCAATGTTTGCCTGAAGTCTGTGGTGTGGTGGTCATTGGTCTGCTGACCTTGGCTGCCAGCAGGTTGAGAGTGTCAGACTGTGGCTATGATTAGTTTGCAGATAGTGGACCTTGTCTTTGGTTGGCCAGAGGGCAGAAAATCTATTATGTGATTGGTTGGTTGGCACGGTGCTCCGCGGTGGCAGCATCAAGCAAGAGAGTATAGCCTGGACTCTAAATTTAGATTAATGGAAGGGTAGCCGGCTAAGTTTGTAATTAATAGCAGTGACCTGCAGGGGTTGCACGTATTACTAAAGCCTGAACAGAGCTGGACACCTCCCTGACCCATACGCACCTCACACACTCTGTCACAGGGAATGGAGACCTCATCTATTTTCTCAGGGTCTCTTTTATTTATGGCTTGTTTGACTTCACTGTTCTCCGCGAAATGCTGTTCGGCAGGCAGCGCGTGTTTGCTTTATTGTGCGCGGTCACAAAATGCTGTCGTGTTTCAGTTTGTACCTGCGAAAGGACAGCAGCCCACCTCACACAAAGCACATTCTGAGACAAAATGCTGCTTCAGCTCTTTGCAAGGAACTCGTCTTTGACCATTTTGTTTGTACCTGAAAGTGTTTTTCCATCGGCCATTCTCTGGCTAGAACTAGTATTTTCAGCTGTGCTCCACTTCTCCCATTCTCTTAGCATTTTCACTTTCACTTTCTCTCTCAGTATTTTCACTTTCTCTCCCTCCCCTGCCTGATGCCGACTCTCTCTCTCCCTCCATCATATCGAGCTGTCTGTCAGTGTGGGGCCTCATGTCTCTCCCTCTTTGATGGATGGGGAACACGTAGGAGGAGCAGCCGTCCTTAATAGACACGGCGGATTGAAACGCTGGGGAAGTAAATGTTAAGGGCCTCATAAAACATCCACTTCCCCACCCTCGTCCTATGCTGCCCTCCCCCACATCACCCACACACCTCCCTCCCACAATCAGCCTCCTTCCTTCCCTAAATCTCCACCTACGCACCACCATCAACTTATCAGTTGTCTGCAAGTGTTTCTGCTATAGCGACTCTCTTTCTTAATACTTAGTTACCTTTATTTTGGAGCATATAGAAATTTGTGATTGTGAACATGCTATTGTATTCATGTGACCTGCTGCATCTTTCCTGTGGTGTGATAATAATGATGGATGGACTCACAGGAGAGACGACCGCCTTCTACCTCAGCCAGACAACCGTGCGTGCTGTATATCAGATTGTATGACAGTTTCCAGGAGTGACATGTCACCGTGTATCTACAGTGACCGTGGCGGTCCCTGACCCCAGGTAACCATCAGCTCTTACTAGGATGTTGAGTTGTAGGAAGGGGATTAAGAAGACATTGGTAAAGTTGATTTATTTCCTCTCGCCTCGGGCAGAGACAAAGCGACCATGTTAAAGAGCCTCCATCAATAAGCCAGAGCTCTGTCTACCATGTTTTGCGAGAGGGGGCAGGGTCTGCTTTTAAAGTTATAGCTGCAGGGTGATAGCTGTATCACCAAATAACTCAATTCCCCCCAAGGTGGAAGGGTCAAGAGGAGTCAAGGACAGTGGCGAGGTGGGGATGGGTGGAAAGTGAATTTAGCAGGAGAGGGGAGGCTTACTGTTTCATCTGGAGCATTGACCCTGGTCATAATTCCAATTGCCTGACTTGTTTGATGCAGAAAGAAATCCCTCAGCGTGAAAGGAATTGCCTTACCAGCAGCAGCTGTGTGTGTGTGTGTGTGTGTGTGTGTGTGTGTAGGAGAGCCTATGACCATGATTTAGATCCTCAAAAACGGACTCTGAATTTAAAATTTCACAGTGGAAAACAGCTGAAGCATATGTATCTGCCTGAGAAGACAACCTGAAGCCAATAAGTGGGCTCTGCAGATTCAGCCATTAATCATCATAATGCAGGAGGCATCTAGCGATGAATTAGAATCCCCTGGCCCATGCCACCTCAATAATCCAATTATTTAAAAGCCAAAACAGAAGTTATAGTTCTATGTTTAAATCTTTAAGGTGAAGGTCGACACATTACAGCATTGAAAGGCAAAAGGCATCTGCTCCCTGGTGTGCTGTTATTCCCTGACAGCCGTATTTTATAGCCAGCATCAAGACTTAAAAAGCGAGCTCTTGCTGAGGTCATGTTAGGGAGCTCAGGACAAAACATTGAATAATGTCATGTTTGGTTCTTTATACAAGCATAAGGCACTCAGAAGAATTTATGACTAATATGCTGATTTCAGTTGAAGCTGTAATTCTGTTTTGAGCAGGAGTCTGTAAGAAGGTGCGAGCAGCAGAGCTGACATTATTCTACAGGTAATGAGCAGGAAAATATTTGCTGAATAGAGATATCTATCACTGAAATGAGCAGAGTGTCAGCACATTATAGAGAAGATTCTGAGAGTAGGGACAATGGCAGAGCTTCCCCAGCAGTAAATACTTAATAAAATAATAGGTATTTGAGTGGAGAATACAACATGCTTGTTCAGGTGTTGAGTATTGTATGTCTGAAAACAAGTCTTTGGCTGGGTCACCGTTGTTGTAGCCTGTGTGAAGATTTTCAGAACAATCGACAATTGAAGTTTCACCTTCCTCTCTACGAATGCAGCTGAACTCCTATTCTTTGGCTTTAGCTGCGTTCACACATACACTGTGAAGTTCTGATACTTTTCCTGGAATTTTCCGGAGGGGCTGGATATGAAATAGCAGATGTCCAAGTCAGTTACTGTCAGCTGCTGGCAGCCCCCCAGTAAAATGTCAGAATGAGCAGGACAATGTTTGGAAAAAGAGAGTAAGACAATGATGTTTCTCTCACTGGACAGACACAAAAGTGGAAGAGTTCAAATCAAAAATCATGATGTGGCAAACACGTAGAGGACGACGATCAAGATGTCAACTTGGTAGGACAATAAGGTCAGAGAGCTTTTTAAATTAAGGGCCCACAATGACATTTACTAACAAGTTACAGGGTGCACAGCGGAGTCTATACGTCATGTCCTGCCTCCTGCATGCTTCACCCAGGCACCACTCGACTCATTGTCCAGACTTTTCCCTGTCGTTGTGAAGAATTTCTGACCTGCATCTGATGCTGCGTTCTTTAAATGTGGAAAATGTCCACACTCAATTTTATGGACATTTTATGGAGTTCATGTCTGAAAACAGATTTTGATTAGGCTGTGCTTTAGTTCAAGGTACCATACTGGCCAGGACAGTTTCTACATAATATGAGCCTGTAAAAGCCAAGCAGGGATATGAACACATTAAAGTGGCGTGCCGCAGATCACCATCAACTTTCTGCTGAGGCTGTTTGTGGATAATAAATGATCAACCTCATTGTCTTTCTGTGTTAACTAAATAATTAGCACTTATATTTCAAATTAAAATACTGAACATGTACTATTATTATTCTTACTTTTGATCCTTGGTGTGAGTCAAACTTTTAAACACTCAATTCTACATTTACCATAATTGTATTCAGATTTGCTTTTACTGAAGGAAAGGATCTTCATAAGTCTCCCCAACTTTTCCCTGAGCTGAATACGTCCAACTGGGTCTTTTTTGGCCACCTTTTCAGACATTCCAGCTCTATATGTGAAATAATTAATCATCAGCCTGTGGACCGCTTATAATTTGCTTAAATGTCAGACTGCGGCTTACTGCATGACCATCCATTGACAGAGAGAGGTCACATTTAAGTCTAGTCGTCCAATTACCTTCCTGCAATGATCCCACTCTCCGTCGTAGTTCTCTCTTTTTACTGAGTTGTAAACGGCAAAGCCTCGCCACCGATTTTCCCTTCATTCAAAGCTATAAAAGATGGTCTCTGCAGTGAAAAAGTCATTTAGACATTTTAAAGATGGGCCATAGTCAAACGTTTCTACTTCCTATAAAAGAGTCTAATAAGTCTGAAGAGGAAAACACCCGTGGTGAACCAACTTGTTTGTCCGTCAACAGTTTTTTAATGTTAGGCAACAGGAGCTTTACTTTTACAGCTGTCATGCATCAACCATTTGCAGTGAGCTTCTTTAGAGAAATATGCTGCTGTTAGGTGACTGTTACCACTTCCTGCAGCTCAGTCCGGATTTCAGCAAACATCTGGGCCCAGCAGGACACAGGCCTCGGGCATGCTTCACAATCCGCCTGTTGGTGAATATTCAAGTGTAAAAGAAAATCTCTTTACAGAGAGAAGAGAAGGAGCAAAATAAATTCTCACTTGAGTGATCCCTGCTTCCTCCTCTGCAAATAAGAGAGAAAGTGGTAAAATGTGGTGGAAGAAGAAAGACGAAGGAGGAAGAGGAAGCAAATAATGACTGATTGAGGTGCTGTGTGTCGTCTGCAGCTGAGTCTGCAGACCGTTGGGTTAGTGATGAACTCATGCAGGGGCACCGATAATGATATGAGTGAGTGTGTGCGTGCTCCAGGAATTTCTCATGTCGTGGAGACACGAAATCCACCTACACAGTCACATCTTTAGCAGTTGTCTTCATTATAGGGACAAAAAATAAGTCCCCATACCATAAGTTATTAAATCTTAAGTCAAAGGCATGTTTTAAAGTTATAGGATAAAGTTAGGCCGGTTAAGGGTTGGTTGTATAGGGGGCTTTTACAACTTCCTTGTTTGGTCTAGACCTTCTGTCTTTTCAGTTTAGTCTGAACCAACATAACCATTACCAACCAACCAAAATTATTTTACGACCAAAAGAAGTGGTCTCGGTTCATTTCCAGTGAGAATATATTTTTGGGGGATAATTCTGACTTGCGCCCAAATGCAGGAAGTTGAGACAGCATAAAACAATGGAGGCAGAAAAAGAAGCAGGAGCTGCCCTCAGGATTGCTTCTATTGTTCGCCTCTGATAATATACAGTTTAAACGATGAGGACGTTCATGTAGCTGGTAGCAATACCATGCAATACAGTGGGAGAGGAATTAAGAATCAGTGGGTTCATACATTTTCTCCTTTAAAAGGAAATAATTTTTCGATGCAGTTTATTCATAAAAGAGTACAGTAGTAGTAAACACGCTGACATTAGACACGCGGCCGTCTCCAAACCAATCAATGTCAAGTATATGTACTGTAAATCATTGTAAAAGCCAGTGTAGGTGATGGCGACGGGACGTATTTACGTCATACAAATGTTTAAATTCTAATGTGAAACAAAAACTAAGCAGATCAAATGAAAGCAATGTGACGAAGACATGAACCTTGGTTTGGATTTTCAGGTGTGAAAACGGCCCTTCGTCAACAGGACATGATTGTCAATATATTGTCCTCTGTAGTCATGGAGACACAACTCTGTGTGTGTTAGTGAAAGAGTGTGTGTGTGTGTTCCTTTTTTCCAAAGAAAATGAAAAATATCAGGGCCCCCCTTCTATGTCTTTGACTTATCAAGCAACAGTCCCACAGAACCGAGGACTGTCAGCAAGAAACGAAACCTGCAGAAATGTGTGTGTGTTGGGTCTAGTTGATAACTTGGGGCAATAGGGCGCTGGAGGGAGATGAAGCACTGCACTGAGGATGTGCTGGAAAAGATGGAAGCAACTCTGGGGCCCCCAAAAAAAATCCATCAGGCTGCAGTTTTTGAAGGACAGTTTCCCAATGAGAGTCTCATCCCATCAACCCTTGGGCTGGGCCTCTGTCTGGCCTGGAGAGAGCTCCTCCCCATGAGAACACGGCTGTTTCTGGCTGAAGGTTATAAGAGAGGAAAAAAACGGACAGGAGGAGAGAACAAGCTGGCGAGAGACAGTGATGGAGAGGTGGAAAGCTAACCTTTACCAGCTCTTGTTTTATGTCTCACTCTCTCCTCCCTCTCATGTTTATCAGCTGATATGAGCCCGTAGCTGAACACCCTCTCTCTCCTCTGAAGAGTTTGGCATAAACACTTCACAGTTACATGAAAGGAGGAGAAATTGTAACATTTCACACCTCCCTCCTTCCCTCCTGGTTTACCCAAACACACACACACACACACCCACACATACACAGTTACCGACAAACTCGCCAGAAGTATGTGCGCACACACAACCACACATTCACACCTGAACGTCTTCTAAGGGAGTGAATAATTACTTTGCCAAAGGGCACAACTGTGATCCCTGGCTGGTATTTAAAGCCTTGTCACTGAATTTAAATCACCCTCCTCTCCATCGCTTCCTTTAGTTAAGTGGAAATCCTCTTTTCGGGCTAATACAGAGATCACGGCCCTAATGTCTCCATCATGGCCTCCAGCTAATACCACCACATTGCATGACACAGACACCACAGCTTGAATTTCCACATTGGCATCGATGTGTGAAGCTATTTGCTGTCACCTTCTACAATCCAAACTCAGCTCTGTGTTATTGTGCAATTAGATGCAGAGAGGTGTAAAAACCTGCAGCTTTGATATCAATTTCCATCTCAAACTCTTTTCTCTACTTAAGAATGATTTATTGATAAAAAAAATATCTTTCAAGCGGAGGTAGTGAGTGTTGATTTGATGGAGGTGTGTGTGAAATTCTGCCCAATTAGTATCATCATTTCTTTCCCTCTTTCCTCTGTGTTGTAGCCCTTGGCCATGTGTGATTTTTTTTTTTTTTTTTTGCAACAAGCTGTTACAGCCTCCACTGAGACCCCCTGCTGTTTCCTCAACCCCTTTACAGCACTGTTGTGTGTCCCGTGATGCTCCATGGCTGAGGCTTGGCCCAACTGGATGTCTGCTCTACTCCAGGCTCTGTGATTGACATTTGCAGGGCAGAGCGACTGTTACGATGCTGGAGCATGAAACTGTGTGTGTGTGTGTGTGTGTGTGTGTGTGTGTTTTTGTGTGTGTGTGTGTGGGCAGCAAGCGCATGTGTACATTTGCATTTACACATTTGAGCCTGCAGTAAGAGCATGACCATGACCACCCTGACACACAATCCAGAATATCAAAGAACATCAAGTCGTATTTGAATTCAGCGAATGCAGCCATGTAAGATTCGATAATAAATTGCATCAGGATGGCGCTGGTATCCAGGTAACACAAGCTCTAATCAGTTTCTATAAGATCTGCAGTCCAGTGTCCAACATAATATGGAAACAGGCATTAATAATGGACTAGATTTGTTATTCAAAATGTATAAGTAATATATAACTCATGTCAATATGTATTCAGTTTCCCTTGGCATTCAAATCTTCCTCGAATACATTTTTCTCAGGGTGTAAAAGCTTCTGAAATCACATTTACACACCAAAATCTCTAAAACCCCACACTAATGAAATTTTCAGACAGGCAAGTGGGCTGCACCAACACACCTATTCAATAGTATGTTTGTCTATAAATCAGTCTTGTTAATGGAATTTTTTTAAACAAAAATTTGATTAAACACAAAATCATACCTGGAAGATTATCCTCATTGTAGGATTCACAGGCTGATATACTGTTGTCGGGGAGAAACCTGGTACATATTAGAAACACTCGACTGATGAAATCTCATTTTTTAATAAAACCTCAGGATCACTCTGCTTCTGTATATCATCACACTGATGCACCAGTCTAATCCTCTTCGATGATTTCAAAGTGTGAAAAAGAAGTGTGGTGGAGCGCCGACTTTGTCAACAGTGTTAGCGAGGGGATGATGTTGCAGGGTGCAATATCTACTGGCAGCACAATACTTGAGGTGTAATGTGTCATGGAGGAAAATTACTGATAATTATTACTCTACAGGATTAAATTGCAAACCAGATAGCCTTGTTATTCAAAAAAAAGTGCTAACAAGGAGTCACTCTCCTCGTCTCGTCACATATTTTGTCTAGTTTTTCCAGACACGTTTTCATACCTCAAGGTTATTTTTCCGAATGTCTATTTATCATTTTAAGCTTTGCACGCCTTCTCCCGCCTCCTTGTGCCATGACTAGTTATTTTCTCAATTGACTATCAGCCTGCTTCTCATTACTCATGCTGAAATGCCCTTTCCATTCTGAGGAACTTATGCTCTTGAATTGTTTTTTTCTTCTTGGACAACCACAAAACTTCTGGTAAGTTCTTGTTGCACACCCTTATGCTCATCATCAATAATTGTTGCCTGCACTTTCCACCCTCTGTGTGTGTATGCGCACGTGTCGCAGTAAGTGCGTTCATGTGCATGTTTGACCTAGAATCCCGCTCTCACAGATTTCACATTAACCTCAATCCTGCTTTCTTCCAAATGAGATTTCTATTCTTCTGTCTCTGTGTTGACTTATTTGCCTCCCTTTCATCATCTCCGGCAAGGTTATCCTGAGGCAGGCAGCACTTTTATGGCAGCAAGGGGGCGTGGAGGGGGGATGGCGGAGGGCCGCCAGACATGCCTTAATCGATCTTGTTTTAAAGGGATGTTGTGAGCTGAATGTTTGAACCCATCCCCTCGTTAACAATTGTCTGGGATTTAATTAAAAAAGTAGAAAGAATTTAATGTCAATTACATCTTAAAGTGAACGGGGAGTACGGAGGTGCACAACAAAGAAACCGACAGTGAGAGAGTGGGGGGGGAAAGAGAGAGGAGGCTAATTAGAGGATGGAGTTGTGTTCATGCATCATTCCAGCTGAAACATTTCCTTCCCCTCTCTCTCAACCCCATTTTCCTCCCTACTCTTTCCCCCTCTTATTTATCTCTCTCTCTTTTGCTCATTCCCTTTCTCTGCATGTATATCTGCAAGAGCCCTCAGCAAAAAAAAATTGTCACTTCCTTTTCTCTGCCGTCGGCTCACAGTATGGGTATGCAAATATGAGAAAATAGAGACTTCAGCATTGTTGACACACTCTTCCTACACAAGAAGCACAAGCGGATATAAGAGCGGAGTCTGTTTCTCTCCAACTGAAGTGGCTTAAGTACTTCTGTGTACTTTATTGATTCTTTTTTTTTTGAATGTTGAAAACCACAATAAATGCCATCATATCATCCATACAGTATATCATCCACATGACACAGAGAAAGAAAACCATGAGGAACAAAAAAGATAAAACAGACAACCTCCACTGCATGACCCACATTTAAATACAACTTTATTCAGATCTGCGAACTCTTAGTTTTTATATATATATTTATATATATATATATATATATATGTATATTCTTGTTTTTTGACAGTTGTGTTTAGTAACTATTCTTTGCTGAGTGGACCAGTGTTGTCTTGCAGTCTCTAAGGCCAAATATCCACATGTCCGTTGGCACTAGATGGGTCAACAGTAAGGCTGCTGCAGTAACAACACCATCCATCCCGCAGCAACGTGACTGTCTCTGAAACTTAGTCCAGCAGCCTTTCTGTAGCTGGCACCGGAGAGGTGGAGAAGGAGTCTCAATGAGAGTATTGCTGTAAATCTTGGGGGGAGTGGTAAGGAGCAGAGTAGGGGGCTTCTTCCCCACAGGCAGCCCAACATGTGTCCTTGTTATTTTCTACATGAGTTTAATGCTTCGGGCTTCTGTTGCCCAGTTCTGATCCCAACATGTGTGAGGATCCAACTTCTCTCTGCACGCACTGCAGGAGGTGGGAGGAGACGCGTATTGAGGTTACTGGGGCGTTTCTGTGTCGGGCACTCTGCTGGCATGCTCTTGAGGAGATTTCATGTCCTCAGAATCCAAGGGCTTATGCAAGACGCTTTGAACAGGAGAGAGGAAAAAAGCTAAACCAGCACATCTTAAGACTGTGTCTGTGCACGCATTTGTTTGATGGGATATAGATATAGAGAGAGATAGATAGATAGAGAAGGAAGGGAGTGGTGTTCTCACAGCTGATGTTCAGTTGGCTTGGCGTTAAGCTCACGGAGATTAGCTATCTTAGCTCAACGCTGTGTGCAGGAGGGCGGGCGGGGCAGCAATGAGGAACTACCGCAGGGTTCAACGTCAGGGTATGGGAGCGAGAGAGGGTATGGAGGCTGAGGCTGCAGCCAGCAGGGTCACACACAAGAAGAGGACAACAGCATGAAGACTGCAGGGAACATGGCTGAGCAACATGCAGACGTCTGGAGCAGGAAGGGGCAGAGGGTGAGGGAATGATGAACAGAGCAACAGGTTGTGGTTCACTCATGCCGCTCGATGCATTATACACACGAAGCTTTGTATTTCATTCAGTAGTACAGGAAAGGGAGCTTTAGACAAGCCAGCATCTATATTGTGTGTTCCATTACAACTGTTTCAAATAAATACTACATTAACTGTTATGCTGCTTTCAGACGTGCACTGAACTCTGCAGATACTCCGTAGCGGAGGTATACGTGTGAACGCAATTGTCCGAGTGTCTGCAGACTTTCTTCACCTGCCCTGCTAGTATAAAGTCCCTGGAAATTCTGGAGAATCTGATGTGTGAATACAGCAGGGGATCCCAGCTGGATTCACCTCGAGCGAGTGATTTCACATTAACATTAGTTAATGTGAAATCTGATGACGCTTCTAAGGCGTGACAAATGCAAAAATTAAAAAACGAAAAAGAAAACAAATATCTCCCTGTGAAAAAGCAGTGTCACACATAAGAAGACACAGAAGATATTGAGAGTTTGTTGGGATAATTCCGCAGCAGAGTTATTCCTGCCTCTGTCTTCTACACCCGGGTGCTCCACCTCTCGCCTGAATAATACGGAGGATATGTTGCTGTTGTAAACACATCTGTGTAGTGAACCTCCCGCTGTGTTGTGCAAGTGTGAAAGGCAAACTGCCGCCAATTGTCCAGGTTTTACCTGCAGGTCATGTTTGTGGCAGGAATCAGAATCCATCTCTACATTCACTCTCTTAGGTGGCTCTGTGATTGATGGGAGACTCTTAAGGATAAATCCTCTTTGTGAGGTTCCTTGATTGTTAGACACTTCCAAGTAAAAGTCGATACGTATGTGTGAGGCAGACAGGCTGGTTCATCTATGAAATAATGGCGGTGATAAAACAATACAGTCACATGCAAGAGGAGACAGAGGCTTGACTCATAGAGATGAACAGCCTTCATCCATCAGTCCCCTTCATATTGCACATTGAGAGGACCTTTTCCCCATCTTTAAGGCTACATCCATATTACTACATTTTGATTGAAAATGCATCAACTCTGTTACAGATACCCCTGCCCTCCAAATTATGACAAAGTTTTAGAGTTGCTAAAACTGAGAACTTCGGAAACACTGGTGGCTCCATTATAGTTTGAAAACTCTGCGGCTGCGTTTTAGTCTAGACGGGCAGAAGCTAAGATGTTTGGAAATGATGATGTAGACACAGCCGTTTGCTGGTTGGGTCTTTTACGGTCGTGATAAAGCCTTCATGGATTTGTCAGGCTCTCATCACATGACCACTTTCTGGAAGAGAACAACCGGCATTAGCTTTGGCTACCAGTGTAGAATGCAACAAGGATAATCAATTAGAGGCAGTGTTGAGCCAGTTGTTTTTACTATCTGTTGTGCAGATTAATTCTGCATTTTACAACTGATTACATGCGTATGCAATAAGCTATTATTCAAGAGATCTGCAACAATTCCTACTGTATATGAGTAGTCGTTTTCAGACATGTTAGGATGGGCGAGAATTGAAACTGACACGGAGCTCAAATGTTTTTGTCGAAACTGGATAGAGGTTGTTTTATTTTGAAAACCTTTTTACAAATGACATTGTAGTAGCATGGATGTAGCCAAGAAGTATATAATAAACTTTGATGTGCAGATTTAAAGGATTGTATTACCATCTTTAGGTTTGTTTTCCCTTGTACTGCTCTCCTATCACACACAGAGAAGATGAAGGATTTAAGTTTGTCCTTATGCTTCCCCCCACAGGAGGGGGGGAAACAGTGACTGCTGCACGAGTCCACCTGGGACATCCCTGCACAGCTTCAGCCAAGCGTGCACAGGCACAGATCTTGGCTATATTCCTGATAGCACACTATATGAGCATCACACGCGTAATCCGATATCACTGTTTAATGACTCTTCACACCTGTCTTGTGACTGTTCGTCGTTAATGAACCGAAAAATCATTGTGTCCTTACAAGCAGCATAGCAGTAACCTCTCAGCGCACAAATGTCAGGTCACCTAATTCATTGCTCCATTGTGCACTGCTCTCCTCTGATATTGTTTGTGAGAGCGACATGAGATGGGCCAGCCAGTGGCCATTTATCTTAATGAGAGCAGTTAACTCTGAGCTGAGCTTTGGCTGCCGGCTCCGCACAAAAAACACAACAATCCTCCACGAACGTCCTCTTATCCTCCCACCCCCTGACTTGATTTTTAGGAATGCATTTCGCACTCTCGTTGAAACCTTAATTAGTTCTACAGGAGATTAAATTATATGTAATTATTATGATAATATTTTCATTTATTCAAGATAACGGGCCTACTTTAGTGAACACAGTATTTGTCAGGAGAGAGCAATCTCCCTCACACAGTCAAAGTTATCAAGGCGTGAAATCAGGAATCCTGACGGCAACAAAATGTAATCTTTTTCATACAGAGGGGACAATAGACGGAGCTGCATACTCTACATCTCCTTCTCCACTTTAATTAAAAGAGCTCACTGAATCTCTCCCTTTCTCACTCCCCCAACCTTTCTCTCTCTCTTATGTGTGGAGGGCCAATCCCGTCTCTATGCAGAATCTAGTTATTTCTCTCGCACTGAGCTTGTCTTAAGCCCTGGTCCCGAATCTTTGTTGAGCAATTGCTTTTGCTTGCAAATTTGGGATTTTTCCCCCTCTCCCTGTCTCTTTTCCCTGTATCGTGGAAAGGGAACTGACATAACTAAAGGATATATAGTAATTGCATTCTGCAGGTAAACACTGGGACATTGTCCTGGTTTGGATGCGTGGCTGTGAGTGTATGTGGACAGGGTGTGAGAAAGTGAGTAAGAAGAGGAACTTTTCTTTTATGTTGTTCGGGGAGTGACTTGAGCGCACATAAAAGTACATGCCCTTTAAAAAGAAAGAAGCTGAATGATCCTGTGGACTGGTACACTTTACATTCACCTGCTTTTTCTGAGGAAAGGAGTGATTTGTGTTCCCTCTGGAAAGTTTGCAATCGCAATTGTTTCCTTTACAGCTTATGGTGTTAAACACCACATGATGTCTGTAATAAAGTCTGAATTTTTTATACAACTCCCCAGTGACTCATAACACAGCATTTCACAGAAAATACTGCCTGGTGACTTTGCAAAACAGCAACACGGTGAAGGGTGATGAAAAGGACACTGAGACAACACTGACAAATGACTTAATGGTAGAGAAAAAATAGATGGTGAGAAGTTGGTATTTCGGATTGAGGTAAGAATGTGTGTGGTATTTAATTTTCACTACCAGCTCATTTAACGAATGCTGCAGTTAAACATTCCCAGTGCTTCACTATCTGCATATTGTCATTTTTGTTTTGCATATATGTTTTTACATCTTGCAGGCTACAGAGGGTTTTTTTTAAGATATCTTGCTGCCACTATGGTATTAATGACTTTTCTCAGCCCTGGTTTCCTGTTGCAGTAACGCCCATTCAGCCCCCTTATCCTCTCCTCTCCCACCTCTCCTCCCTTCACACAAGTCCTCTAGCCCGAGGGCAGATAGGGCATCTCGTTATGGTAGTTGTAGTCCGGGCAAACCTTCTGCACCAGGCGGTAGTCCGTACTGTAGAAGGATATATAGATGCAGATGACCTTGAAAGGCTTGGAGCAAATCCAGGACACATGGCTCTGAATCTGCTCCTGGAAGCAGGTCTTGGACGGGTCATAGTTGCACAGTGAGGTGCGCTTGCTGCGATCCACCTTCTCATAGTCCACGCGGCAGTTGAAGATCTTGGAGTCCTTAGGGTAGACCACGCTCTGACGCTCCAGGTCAAACTCCACTGCCTTGACAGGTGGCACCAGGCTGACTGAGATGTTGCCATGGCCTGTGGAGTTATGGCGGAAGTAGACGCTGAACGTGCCGTTACCATGGTCCACAATCTTGCCGGTGATCAGCAGGTTAAGCCTCACTGTCTTGATATTGGAATAGAAGTCACCCCAGCCAAACATCTTCTTGAACTTGCCGGTCTTAACAATTGGCCGGCGTTTGACCCTGGAGCTGGAGGCGTCAGGCTTGAGCAGGTCGCTGCCCAACATCTCCCAGAACTCCTGTTTAGAAAATTCCTGCTTGGAGAAAGGGATTGGGGAGCGGTAGGGCAGCTCCAGAGAGGTGTCATTAGCAGCTCTGCTCTTACTGTGAAGCATCCAGCGGCTCAAGGGTGAGAGAGGAGCCTGATCGCCCAGGAGGCCCAACGGCTTGGAGGAGTCATCTGAAGAGCTTTTGGGGCTGGAGGACTCATCTTCTTGGCCCAGGGCCACCTGGAAAGGGGAGGTTTGAGGTGGAGATTGAAGAGAAAATAGAGAAAGAAAGTAGACATCTGTTAGCAAGGTAGAAAGAAACCTGGACAGAAAACAAATTAAAGGTTTAATCGATACTTAATTTACAGTTCATACCTCTAGTGGTAGTAAGCGTGACATTCTATCAATGTTATTTATATTAATAAATGGTTGAATTTTTGCAGGTATTGCTATTATTACATTCTTTTGTTTACTTCGGCAGCAAGAGAAAATACTCCTATGTATAGTTTTCACCGAGCCCATACAATTCCCCAAGCTCGCTTGTAATGGACTCATGTGCCTCCCTTGAGCTACTGGTGGGGTCAGAGGGATCAGAGAAGAGATTCAAACAGAAAATCCACACCAAAACTAAACTCACATTAAGTGAGTTACTCCTCTGCTCTTGGGCAGTTTGATCAATATTTTATTATATTATACAAAGGCTGTAATTCTGTAAAACAGTAAAGGTCTGTCATTAAAAAATGCTTTCCAAAGTTGTTTCTCTGACATCAGAGGTTGGAGGTTGATTTATGCACTTAGCATCCTGATGCACCAAAAGGAGCAGGATTCATTCAGCCAGTTAGAAAACAACTCATTTTCTACATTGTCAAACTTTCAACGTTTCCCTTTCAAACACGCTACTTTTCACAGTGACAAAATCAGGAAAGGTCACTTGAAGATCATCCATGTATCTGGAGAATTATTCTCTTATAATATCAACAAGGAAATAAGTGGAAAGTAGACCGAGACTTGCTTTCTGGTTTAAAGTGAGTGCTTTGCTTCTAAAGAACTGCAGTGTGAGTACAGGGGAAACTATTATTGCCTCCAAAGATTTGGTCGGAGGATCAAAGTATATGAGCGGGGGAAGGTGGTGGTGGTGGTGGGGGGGTGCAGAGAATAAAGTATAATGTCCAATTAAGATTTCCGGTGTTTTAATTAAAGAGAGTGTCTGTATCGGCACACACACAAAGCTGTCAAATGTTAACATCAAATGAGGGGCGGGGGAAGAGGAGCGGGGGGGAGATAAGATAGCACTGCTGTGCTCAGCAGTAGCTTTGTTAAGAGTGTGTGAATGTGAGAGCAATGAAACGGCTGATTCTTCAACAGTAATGATCTATTAGCAGGTACCGTTGTTCTAATGTGCTACGGAAGCATCCGGAATAACTACGTCCTTTAGATTTAGCAGCTAAGAACGCACGCACGCGCACACACACACACACACACACACACACACACACACACACACACACACACACACACACACACACACACACACCATTTGTGAATTTTGAGTTGTGGTAAACGAAAACAATAAATGATGCAAATGCGATCGGTGGGGTAAGTTTGTGGATGTGTGTGTGATCTACCCGCAGAGATTTTACAGTGATGCATAATGCATGCATCCGTGTCTGCGCTCTGATCCGTCTACTGTCTTAACTGCCAGAGCTTCCTTATACTGGCTTAGTCAGGATTATTAAGTCGGACTCATTTTTATTCCATTTTTTTCCAGCTCGCTCAGATTTGTTCTCTTGCACTGCAGTCAGTCAGTGATATTGATTTTCTGTCCCTCTAAAAACACGTATTTCCTTTCATAACAACATGTATCGCATTTATACAGCCTTGCAAGGATTCCCGTTGATGTGGTTGTGGTCTGGTGTTTGGACTCAGATGAGCGAGCCCCCCCTGACTTCCCTTAATCTGGCCCCATTCCCTTGGGGGTGCTGGAGGCCAGACACCGTCTCCTCTAGTTACCTATGTGCTGCTACGCTTAACTGCCGCTCAGATCCTTCAGCCTCCCCACAGGGGCCGATAACAGTGCTGACAAGGACTCCTTCCTCTTGAACCAGATAGTTTTCATAGTTTCTTGGAGAAACTCATTAATAATGAACAAAAATTTGGAAGGGCTCAAGACATAGATTCTCATCGATCTTTTCATCAAGAGTCTCTGTTTTTCAAGGCGGGGGGGAGTTGGGGGCCAGGCAGGATGTGTTTGATGACAAAAACACCCTTCACTAGTTTGTGTTTGATATCTCCTCTCCAACGAGCCAGTGGCTCCCTGGGCATTGAGGGTAGCACTTTGCCAACCTCCCCAGATAGCACTTAGGAGCCCCTGTGGCTTCTTAACAAAAAGGCCCTTTTGGGCTCTTGAAAAATATGTCACTCTTTATTTCTCTGAAACTGCCCCCTAGTTTTTAAGATCATGATCATTCTGCGAGTTCTGTTGCTTGTCCAAAGTAAGTCTCAGATGGCACCAGCACTCCTATCTGAGCAAAAACATATTGCTGGATGCTTTGTTGTAGCTTACATATTGAGTAAAGCATCCTGCCGCTCGCTCACACAGTCTTCATTAGAGAACCTGAGGCCAGGCTGAAAGAGGAGAGATGAAGAGGGCATTGTGCTATTGTTGGACAAAAGATTTAAGTGCCTGGCACTGCTGGAGGTTTCACATTCACTGTGTAGCATCATTGTCAAAGACAAATGTTAGAATGAGCTTAATATGGCCGTGGAAAAATGGAGCCAGAGCTGTAATGATGACTGCAGTGAGAGAACACACACTGTACAGACTTCCAATCCACCATGATGCTGTTTAACACAGGTGTGATGTCATTTTCTCATGTTGTCATACATGGCCTGCAATTATGGATTTTAAACAAGAGTTAACATGCTTTCAAACTTCAGTATATCTGGTTAGTGATGCATATTTAAGGTCATTAAGGTCAAACATTAAAGAACAGTATAGCAAGCATTACTTTTTCATTATGAAAAACTGCATAGTGGTACAAATCTCTCATCACTGCATTTAACAAGTAGAGTATATGAGGTGTAAGATTTAACTATCAGCACGCTTCCATTGTACATTGACTCATGCAACGAAAGCAATCTGAAATGGTGTAAAATATAACGAGTTCACTTTTGTTTTCTACACTGTACATATATGCATGTTAAATAATCTACATAATGTAACATGTTGCGTTGAAAGGCCAGTTTGAGTTTATTTTAGACTAAGTTGGTTTTGTTTCCTGAAGCTTGGCAAGACATATTTAGGTTTAAGTGCTGTAGGCAAAGAGTGGGTGATGGGCTATCAGGTCTTAGTGAGGGGGCGGAGGTTCGGGCAGATTTTGTCATTTGTCATGTGCGCTAAGTGAGTCAGTGAAACGGCAGGAGAGAATGGGAGATGGCTGCAGGCTCTGGCGCTGTGGTAATTGTGAGTAATTCAGCCTCAGTGAGCACAGGCCCCGGGACTGTCTCCCAGCAGGGAGTGTGGGGAGGGGTGCACACCTCTCAAGCCTGCCAGCTCCACAGGCAATAATCATCCTGTTACAGTGACAGGTACACCGTCCTTACCCCCCTTCTCCTGGTGACAGAGCCACACTATTGCCATCATACAGCACAGAGATCAGGGAGCTGCCTAACTGGAATTTATGCCATAACTCTCAGAGATACAGAGGACTGGTGACCGACCAGTATGTCAACAAGAAGCAGAATTGTACCAAAATATACTTGCACATGAGAATACACATTCAGACTTAACTTGTTGATTACCTGAAAATTCACCATTCTCTGGTCAGACCTGATTTTTCTGATATTTAACAGATCAAACTATTCATTTATAACATTGACTTATCTGAATATGGACCAATTTATCACCTTTTAGATCATTCTTTTGGTTTGGTTCAACAAATTCCAGTTTGTGGTCACAGCAGGCAGCTGTTAACAGAAAATCATCTCGGAAAACCTACTGCAAGCGCAACAAGACAAGCCTGATAGATCCCTCAGGAACTGGTGGAGACTAAAAGAGCTAAAAGAAGAGATAATATGGAACATGCATTCTCAAATCTAAATCTTTTGAATTAGAAGTAATATCTGTTTGTATGTGTAATGCATATTTTAAGAACCATTTTCACCTGGCTTCACACTTGACGTGTGTATTGTTTAAGGCCCAAGGAGGTGCATTGTCGGATTTGGTGCAGTTTGGACCAAAGGTATGTATAATATTATTCAACTTTGAATAAACGGGACTCATCGATGTAAGGGACGTAGATCACAACTCAGCTTCAGGGTACTCACTTTACTTGTCTTTACTTATTTTTTGTCGCAGCTCAAATACGTCCAAACAAACAGCCCATTCCAAACAACAGATTAACATCTGCTGTGCTAATTAATACAAATCATTATGTTGCTCTGTATCTGCTGGATATTAAAAAGGGCAACTGCTGGTACCAAGTTTACTTTATTCACTTTCATAGTCATAATATGTCATTGAAGAATAAATCCTTAATTGTATCTAGATTTATTTGACAAATTCAGCTGCCAAACACACACAAAACTTTCTTTCTGCAATGGAAATGAAAAACAATTTGGAAGGTTTGTCCCAACACTGCTGCAGAAATTCCCACAGACATGTTGAACTTGCAGGTTGTTTCGCTTTCACCTTCTGTCCAGTTCATCCCAAACCATTTCCACAGGGTTTAATTCTGCAGACTGTGCTGCTCTATCATAAGAAGCCACGGTCTAAGTTCTTCTCCTCTGATGTTGTTTGGTCATAACCGTGCTGTAGGATGAAGCCCTGACCAACCTAACTGTTCTCCTTTCCTCTGCTCTCATACTTTTTTCTCTATTTTCTGATAGATATATACAGCAGTTCGTCCTGCACTACGCTATTGTCCTAATAATACACCTGAGGGTGCAGTAACACAGTTTGGCCCAACACTACCTTTGCACAGTCAGAGTTTGTAGATAACAAACAAAATGTGAGGCCTCTGTCGGAAAAGTTTGTGTTTAGCTTAATTTACTTTGAGGAAAACTGTAAATAAGCTCTTTTCTATCAAATTGATGTAATTTTTCAGTTTTTGGTGACCTAAACCTTTTCATTTTGATTTACCTTAGGCTGTTTACTGTTTACCTTTTTTATGGATTCACGGTGTGGAATAAAATGAATTGATTAATTGATCGATGCAGAGAATCTGCCTGTAGAGCCACCCAGCAGGGCTGAAAGCATGCGCACGAGGAGTTGACAATGTGCTGTCAATAAAGCACTCCGTTTCCCTCTGGCTGTTGAGTTGAAATCTTCATCTTTAATATGACATCAATTTTTAATTACACACCCAGGCAGCTAAGATTCCTTAAGTGTTCGTCGATGCTTTATTCTTTTTTTTTTTGTGCTCTGTCTCCTCTCCCCACCTCCAGATCTAATATGTTCACTGCAGGAGACTCCTCTGTTACATGATTAAAGTCTGAAAATGGCCGTGCCCTTATAACTAATTATTCTTCTGGCTAGTGTAGAAGAGGTGAGGGAGAGAAAGGTAATTTCACAAGAAACAAGCCATTTGACTCTTAATGAATAATTTACTCCGGCTTCTGGGGGGTCACTGATGCTAAGATCTGCAGTGGGTGAACAAACTCACTACAGTGAATCTTTTATTCTACTCTTTCCTCGTTCATTTCTTTCTTTCTTTATCCTGCACCTGCTTTCCCAACTCATATTGGACAAGTTCAGTTGTGTTGTCCCAGTGGATTGGAGCTCATTTTTTATGCTCAGAGAGAAGCCAGGCTCTGAATTGGCTATCAAATTTTTACATTATAAGATATCGACAAGTTGGCGGTGTGAGGACGGTGGAGGGGGAGTAGCAGGGGACGGTTTCCCCAGGGGGCTGGGAGCATAGCAAGGGCTGATTTGACAGGGCTGATTAAAGCTGCTGCTACAGTATTCACACCTGTCTTATAAAAGCTGAAGGGACACTGCAATCGTCTCATGGAGGTTAAGGTATGAAAACCTAATACCAATTTAGCAGGGGCTGACGTACTGCACCAGTAACTCTGTTGGATTTTCAGCACCCACGCAGGAGCTTAATACTTAATACTTAGTATTCATATGCTCTTGAGCAAGGCAGTTATATAGCTTCAGTGAAGGTGCTTAGTGGCCATATCAGGCTGTGGTTAACTGCGCAGCCCTCAGCTGGTGATCTGTGTCTGTGTGAATGGGCTCTTCACACTCACAGGACCACTAAAAGACAATTAATCTTGGGATCTCATCATTATTGGACAGCTCGAAATCCAGCTGTGTTGGGGCATATTGCATTGGCTGAATTCTGTGACATTAACAGCTGTGCCAGATGTGTCCACATTTGTATGAACACAAGTGCGTCCCTGATTTCTTTCGAGCTTTGCAGTTTGTGAGCAACTTTTAAAATACAGTTTATTATGCACAGAGTTCAATGACATATCAAACTGCTTAATTAGCTGAAGTCAAACTTTTCTTTCCTGTTTAGAAGCAGTCTTAAACAGATAAAACCAAATGTGAGTGGGCAAGTGAAATGTGATCACAAGTGCTGAACGGTGAGACATTTGATGCACATCCTGACATCAGGTGTGAACTGCAGCGCCCTCAGATGGATTAGACACAATCGGGAAACGTCAACAGATGACTGACATTGTTCAAGCACTTAACACATGCAGGACAAAATCTTTCCTCAACTCGAGCAGCTTTTACCTTATCAAAGCTTAACTGTTCAAGGAGCAGGTTAGAAAAAGCTTGTAAGTTTTGGCTGGTGTGTTCATGCGGAATGTGGCAAATAAACAGGAACACTGTAAACAGAATGTGTTGTATTTATGTGTTTAGTTCCTTTAAATAAGACTTTATATTTGCATAATAACGAAGAGCAAGATCAGATGTGAGAGGTATATACATCATTTAAAACGTGTCCATGTTAATCATGAAAACGTCTTTTTCAGATAACAGCATGCTCTTAGATGCTTGTGACAGATGGACATGCAGTTTGCAAGTGACAAAAGTGAAACACTTGAGTTCCCATTGAATGTCATTGTTTGCAGTTAATTGTAAAATGATGTTAATTGGTTTATAAGTGATGATGCCAACAACTCTCCGAGTTGTTCCGACTAGAGATGGTGTTCATGTGAGGTTTCCCGTCTGGAACACATATTACTGATTATTCCAACACCACACAAATGCAATGATGGAGTGATAGAGTTGGTAAGCCACTGGTAAGCCACAAGCCACAGACTAAATGTCCAAGGGTTAAGATTATCCCCAGG
The DNA here is from genome assembly GCF_024713975.1 of Paralichthys olivaceus. Classification (NCBI taxonomy): domain Eukaryota; kingdom Metazoa; phylum Chordata; class Actinopteri; order Pleuronectiformes; family Paralichthyidae; genus Paralichthys; species Paralichthys olivaceus. Next base: position 6,648,709 of record NC_091097.1, read on the forward strand.
TTGTGCGCAGTGTGATGGACAAAATAGGTTACAGACTTCCAACTTCCTACCAGACCAGCAGACACCAGGAAGAATGCAAATATGACGTGATGATGTCATGGTTAATTTGTGTGTCATGGTTTCACAATAGTTTCTAACTATGTTGTTAGTTTTGCACTTTTTAATGTGCTGCTAAACAAGCTTTTGTGCTTAAAGGTCTGCAAACGTTTGCCACATTGACATTAACACTATAGCTCTTAATAGGATCATTGTGAGTTGGGGCTGGATAATAGCATCACTGTTCAAATCGACGTTTCCCGGAGAAATACAAGCGAAAATAATTGCAAGCTCTTGCGGCTTCATATTCTAATGCAACACATTCTCAATTCAATCCATAAATCACTTTGGTCTGCAAGAGTTGTTCCTATTATCCATTTATTGTACTTAAAATGCTCTTTTTCAAGCTCAGCCAAATTCCCTGATCCTTGTGGCTGTACTGCCTGCTTTAATTGGAAACCCCAGGAAAGACCCTCAGCAAGCCTTGTCTGGACATGTCTGTCTCTGACCCTGAAAATCACTGCACCGTCACTGGGCAGCATTCTGGCCAACTGCACAATAGATGTCCGTTCACACAGAACAGATTGTTTACAGATTGTGTGAGAACTGAGAATTTAAATGGGCTTTCGCTCCCCGGTCTCATTCTGGCGTGGCTTCAGGTCACACCACGATGAGGTCAACATTAACCGCAGAGCCTGCAACATCAGGAAAGCCTCGGTTTCCTTCAGTGTTAAGCTGACAGCCTGGTTTTCACCTTATTGTACGGCTGCCTACAGATCTTGAAACGCTGAAAATTTTATTCTATATTGACACATTTCATAACAGTTTATATTTTTACAAAGCGGCGCAGCAACTTTTACTAGCAGGCACTCTCTGAAATTAAAACGTCTCATGGATTTTCTCAATTTCTTAGTTATTCCTTTGTGTGCAAATGGAGCACATCTTTATCTGGATCCCCTGGGAGTTACACCTACTCATTCTATCCATGACTACGGATCATTTTTCTTTAAGCTGGGCACTGTAATCCACTCCTCACAATCCAAACCAGCAGACAAACCTCCATACATCCTTCCAGGGTCGTCTCAGTCTCCCCTGGTGTCTCCCTTTTGAGCAGTGGCACAATAAATAGTGCTGGTTTTGAGCGTATTCTGTCTCTGGACAGCTCAGTGCTTCACTATGAAGGGCTGTCAGTGTGCGCGGAGTGCGTTCTCTATCTGTCTCTCTCTCTGTCTGTCTGTGCTGTGGGGCGACTGGGAGCCTGACAGTGGTGGAGAGCAGGGGTTCTCAGCAGGTTGTTGGGGGGGAAGAGGTGCTCCTCTGGGGTCATTCACGCTGTGCTTGTGCATAACTCAAGCTGTTTTACACAACAGACAGGAAGCTATAGAGGTTATATTATAACACCAGCAGCTCTGCTCCTCCACCTCTTCTCCATGTTTATATATTGTTTGTGTGACTGCTCATCGATGGGTTATGTATGTGATCAATAGCCTATGAAATGGGTTAAAACACAGTGGAAAGAAATGTGATTTGACATGTGATGACAGACAACAATTGTGCAATTATCTGCGCAAACCAACACCTTCTTAATGGAGTGTGAAGATTGCATATGTCCATGAAGGCTAATGCCCTATCTCACAAAAATATTTCCTGGATCCGCCTGTTTATCCGGATCCGCTCGACAATGTAATTCTTCCTTGGGGGATGCCCCACCTCTCCACATAATTTCATGGGAATCAGTTTTCTAGTTTTTATAATCCTGCCGAGAGAAAGACTAACAAAAAAACAGCAATGAAAACCTCCTTGGCCCAGATAAATATAGATTCACAATGAAAGGGTACAAGCTGTTGATGACCACTTTTTTTAAAGAATGATCTGTGGAACGTTTACACCATTAGTGATGATAGACGACCACATTTGAGACCAGGTCTTCACATTTCCTGAAAATGCAGGTTGAAGCTGAGTGTTCGAGGGGAAATGATTTATCTATTTACTAATTCAAGAAATCCCTGCCCTCTGTCTGACCCTGAACATGTGGCTCACATATCTCAATTATCTTATTGTCTTCACACGTGGCATTGATATTGTTAAGGGCCCAGGGAAGTGCAGCGTTGAATTTAGAGCAACTTGGAGACATGATATGTTGAATATGATTAAACTTTGATTAAAGTGACGACCAGCGCTCTGTAGCAGTGGCGGCTGGGACTCATCAATGGAATTGGTCGATCTGGACAACAGCGAACTGATTCAAACTTTACCAAACTTTGAAGACAGGCAAACAGCTGTTTGTGCATCGTGGACGCAGCGTCATGGTTCTGTGGACAGAGTCCCGCAGCTGGTCTTTACTTGCTGTGGCTCATTTACTGCAGGTCACTTTTACAGTTTCAGAAAGAAAACTGCAAGTAGAATTTCCAGAGGCCAAACAAACAGCCCATTCCAAACAGGCAGATTTAGAACAGGCACTGTACTAGTAGACTAAATTCATAAAACTGGTGACAGTGGGATGTTGGACTTATTTGTCCCCTAGATTAATGGCTAATAATTGTAGTGTTGCTGATTGTGCTACTGATGTTGAAAAATCCACAACCTGATAATGGTCCCCCCTTTATGATCCATCATGCGCTCACAGGGGAAAGTAGGGGACAGATGCCATCAGCACAATAAACCGTTCAGTCTGAAGTTTGAAGCCAAGCCCTCCCTTATGTTAGAAATTTGACAATTATGAATGACTTGTGTGTTTCTTGCTCCCATATGGGGTGTGAGGAAGAGGAGGAGGGTGTAAGCTCATGAGCTCTGACATGCAGATTGGAACGATGTTGGCAAAGAGGAGGACTCAAGAGAGTGAGAAGAAAACTTGTATTCAGCCTGCTCCTGCTGTCGAACATTTGTGTCTCAATGCAATATATGCTGTATCAGACAGTGAGGTTTTTTTCTATTTTTCTTTCAGTATGGAGGTGGCATTTCTGCCTAGCCGAGGATGTATCTGGGCGGACAAGGTCAGCGACCCTGCGAGGAGGACAGGTATCTAAAAAACATGAATCTAAGACTGTATGACAGGCCAAAATGGAAAGAGAAGTCTGATGTGGTTAGAATTAGTGTTCCACAGCCTCTGCTTTTTAACCTTACACACAAATCTTCAGTGTGTGTGTGTGTGAGTGCAGTGTTGCACCATGCTGTCTGCTGGTGTTCCAACCAAAATACAGGCAGTTTTCTTCTTCGATCAAATGCCTTTTGCTGTCCCAGTTGTTGTGCTGCCATGCTGTGATTTAAGTGTGTACTCTGTGGTTTACGGCCTAATCACAATCCTTTCTTTGTTATGAAAGGGATTTGGGCATTGTGCAGCTACCAGAATAAGAACATTATTTGTTTTTAATGGATGTGCCATGTTAAATATGTAAGTGTTTCCTTGCTGGTGGCAAAGTCAAATGGAGGTTGATGGTAAAAGTTTACAAAAGAAAAACGTGGCAGCGCTTGGTGCGAATTTGTGGATGTGGAATCATTTGTGTGTCATGTTTTGTTTAAAGTTTGAAATGACCTCAGCACAGAAAAGGAGTGTGGTATGTAAACCTTGGCATTTGAATGAGGATCTACAATGAAGGTCTGTTTGCAAAGAATGTAATTTTTTGTCCAGCTACATTGGAGAAATCCAGTTATCAAGCATGATGGCCAGTGTCTGTGTTTGTACTGAAAGCAATAAGAGGCTGCACAATGCGGTCCTGGGTCTCAGTGCCACGGAGACGCTACTTAGGCCCATCCCTGAGAGAACATATTTGTGTGATAGAGCATCTGCGATCTCATGTTGAATGCATACGAAGAGCCGAGTTCCTGCATCCCCTGCATTCTTTACCACATGAAGGTCGCAGCCCACGCAAGGTCGGAATTAGCAAAGCTGCTCTTTTGTTGGTGCACGTGTATTAAAGTGCAAATATTTATGTCTCTTTTTCGAGTGCAAAGAGAGTGAGGTTATGAATACTGTCCTGATTTAAAAGTTCTCTTAAACCCTGAACGCGATTAAGAGGAAAATCTTATTACGAAAAAAAGTGGATGATTGTGGGATAATTGCACGGGGGCAGGGAGTCCAGAGTTCACTGGAGCCGTCGAGTTCAATGCCCTATGCGAACACACTTCATTCTCCTATGGTAGTTAGTGCAGGAGGAAGAGTGCACACTCACCTCACCCCTCTCAGATTCGATGAGGGGGCTCAGATTGTCTACCTGCACCATTAAGGCTCGGTGCTGTCGTTGTAATTATATCTGGATTAACGTGTAGTTTCATGGATGTTTTTTGTGCAAAAGGAAGGAAGAATCTGTCATGACTGTCAATGAGGCATATAAACCTCTGAGGCAGATGTTTAACTTATTCTTTTTTAGCACTTTATCTTCACCCCCTCTCACTTCCTCTCCTTTCCTTCACCCTAACACCACTCTGCACCAGCTCCGTCTATTTCCAGTGTGCCGAACTGCGTTCTATAGGCACCTTCCTCTCCTCTGCGTAGTGTGAGCGCAGTTCACCCAACATCTGCTGCATCTGTTTAGTGATGGATAGACTCCTTATACAAAGACTAACTTTCACAGTAAAGCTGAAGCAGTCAGTTACTTAATTAATCAGTTGTTTGATGGGAAAAATGTCAGCAACAGTAATGTTAATCGAATCATCATTTGAGTAATTTTTCAAGCAGAAATGCCAAACATTTGATTGTTACGGCTTCTTAAATGACACCTCGCTGCTTCTCTTTGCCTTACTTACTGTGAACTGAACCTATTTGGGTGCTGGACTCGTGATTAGACAAAAAGCAGTTTGAAGACATCACCGTGGCAATCTGTAGAAAATGCTGATGGCCATTTCTCAGTTTTCTGACATTTTGAAGACAACACGATTAATTAAAAGCCGATTGAGGAGCTGTGCAACATATTTCACATTGTGCCTCCGCTGAACAACTCCTTGACTGCTGCTCACAAGGACAGCAAAAGGTCTCAAAAATATCAAACTCTCCCCCGAAACACTCTGCACATTATTCTCTTCATATGTGCACATTAGCTGTTCAGTTGACTGAAGCAAATCCAGTCAGCTCGCCGAGACTCGGATGAAAAATAATTTCTATCACTGCCAAAAATAAACATCATTTCTCAAGCAGTCAATTATACAGCTGAGATGGTAAATATTATTCATAACCTTCCATTGAAATACACAGAATAATTAACATTTGAAACACATCATTTATCATTTAAACAACAACCGGAGTGGCACCTTGTGTAAATAGTCATCTGTATTAGTAGCCATTTGGAAAAGGTCCCTCGAGACCTAAACCCTATCCGCGAATTGCGGCGCTATTACAACAGAAAATCATCCAAATCGAATTTTTAATGCATAGTAGGCTTATGCGATTATTTATCACACTCTGCTGCAAAGTAAAAAAGTTACTTAATTCATTAATTGCTCCATAATTTATCAATGTCACGGGGCTAATGAATTACCCAAGATCTCCTGCTGAGGGATGTCATGTACGTTTTTTCATAGATACATGGTCTTGGAGGTGGGGGTGGTTGGGGGGTTGGAAGGGTGGGGGTTAGCTCCAATTAATTTCATCATCATTAGCCACAGACCTTCTGGGTTACAATGGGCTGTAGCCCCGCGGCTCACAAAACGCACGCAGAACCAAGACAACACAAAAGTGCTTGTTAAGCCTATTATCCCACACTCTTGTATCTAGTTATACAATGGCTGGAAAGGCACTCACCACCACCCCCCCCACCCCCATATTTTAATTCAGCGTGTGGTCTCTTCTTTCTCAGATCAGCTGAAACCGCTCCAAACAAATCCTGAGCGTGTGTGTTCAGTCACTTACAACCGCTGTCTGTCAGACCTCAAGTCACCAAAAAGGGCCATTACTCGAGCGCCTCCTGAGTATGAAAACCACACGGTCATCCCCGAGGAGACGCCGACACAAACGGCTGCATCAAACAGCCATTCACCCTCACATGAAGAGTTCCACTGCACTGTTTTTTTTGTGGAGCCTGCTCATTTCCTGGGCCCTGTGATGAGCGAGCTGCTCAGCCCAGGGCTTTGGGGGTAGATGGATGTTTTCAAGTTTCCTCATGTGAATCAAGAGCAGATTTCTCATTAAAGGCTGCTTTTTAATAAATCTGCTACATGAAAGAGGAGTGGATGATCCAATTTGATTGTGAGGTTGTTGGACAGAGGCAGTTCATGTTTACACATCTGGTGAAGCAGGTCAGTGAGGAGCCCTCCTCAGGGTAAAATATACACTGAAAAGTTGTAGTGCTTGATTTTTTTCCGTTAATTAGCTCAGTTAGAGAACAGAGAGCGGTGATGAGAGGTTTTTTTTCTCTCCCCACCTACAGTGTTTTTAATTATACTAGACACTAAGGTGAGATTATTTGTAATGTGCAAACAGTCTAAACGTGCTTGAAAAGTGCAATGTGGTAACTTCTGTTATGACCTGGTGCTATGTAAATAAAAAAGGACTCTTCTGAGTTCATTCCTCAGGGAAACGACCAGTTTGTCTATTTTCTGTGATGACAAATATTCCATATCTGCCTTATATATCCTGCTGATGTCCACACAGTATAGCCACATGGTCATTACCCTGCAAGCTTATGTTGCAAATACATGTCATAACAACAGAACTGTGTGACTCATGAGAAATTATTTATTATTATTTTATTATTATTATTATGTATTTTAAGTAAACCTTCTCTAGACATATATTTTTTGTGAGGACATAATATTCGATAATAATTTATTTCATACATATTCAAGTCGTGGAAGCGTTTACATTTTCTATTGATATATTTTTATTCCTATTTTTCTTTGTTTTTGTGCGCAATGGCAGTTTTGGCTGAAAGTGGAGAATTACACTTGCCTACACTTTAATCCGTGAATGATCTTTTCGTGATTATTAACATTTCCTACCACAGTTATAGTCATAGTCATCAATTGTAGTTTATAAAGATGAAGGTGGCCGCAATTACGCACAGAGTAAATGAGCCTGGTGACGGACACCGGCGGCACAACGCGCTCCGCACTCTCCCTGCACATGTGTCCGCTGGGAATAGTGATAGTGCACATGTCGTACCTGATCCGAGCGAGGTCAAAGTGAATATTACTGCCTTAATAATCATAACATGCGCAGAAAATAAAAGAAATGCGTCTGGAAGCAGTGCGCAGAGCACAATCGGTCTGCAAGAGGCAGAGATTGGAGATAAAAATCATCGTGATTCTAGTGTCAGTTCACCGTATTCACACATCGCTCCTCACTATTTTATTCTACTCATGTCAGCGAGTTGAGAAGTTTTTGGCGCAAACGGGATGCAGGCACCTTTCCACGCCTCGTGACGCAGGGATGAATTGTGCGTTATATGGATATGTGGGTAACAAAAAGGTAATTTGGAGAAAGATGCGCGCGTGTGTGTCAGATACTTTTTGCCCACTCCCACTGTTTCCTTACCAAACACGCGGTTCCGTTGAGGAGGAGCAGGATGAAGCCGCGGTTGGGGTGCATCATTCCGGTGCGTGAAACCCACAGCTCCCCCTCTCCGGTCGCAAAAAAAAAAAACAAGAGATAAAAAAACTCCCTCACGCGGGCTTTTCCTGCTTCAGGACGATGCTCTTTCTCCTGCACCGGTTCCCTCTCGGCTGACGCACGGTCCCATGTCCAAGGCAGACTCAAGTGCTGCTCCCACAAACATGAAAACCCGCTGGAAACCACTTGGAGTGTCCCCCCTCAACCTTCAGTTTCTGTTTTTATCCCCCCAACAATCCTGGGTTTGAGTCTCATTAGTTGGTGAGTGAGAAATCCATTTGTGGTTGGCTGTTCTCATCCATGCAGAACAAATAAAAGAGATCCAAGGCTCAGAGTGGAATGGGTTGACTGGGAGGTGGGTAGATCACATCTGGTCCTTGGTGCCAGTGGAGATCCTGGAGGGATGGAGCCTCTGCCTCCTGCACAAACTGAAGCGATGCTGAGACTGGCAAGAGCAGAACACACGTTTTAACAGTTCCCACTCTCTCTCTCCCTCTGTGTGTGTGTGTGCCTCTCCCCCTTTTCTCTCACCACATGTCTCTTTTTTCTCTCTTCCCCCTCCCCTTTTCTCTCTCTCTCTCCATCTGTCCAGCATCCCCCTTTTCTCTCTTTCATTCACGTTCTCTAATTTATCCAGCATATAATCAAATAAAAAACAACCAGTAGCTAAATAACAATAAACATCTGCTCCACTTGTATTAGTGCCTCTCTCCCTCCTTTCGAATCCCTCACCAATATTCCAGACATCAGTTTCTCAACCCACAACAGCCTGGCTCACTTATCCAACTTGGTATTTCTCATCGCCACGCAGGCCTGTCAGTGAATATCCTCACCACTGTGGGTGGGTGAAAATCATTGATTGGGAAAGACTGGGTCTGTTTTCACACCGCGCTTGTCACAACAACAACTCCAATGTCATATGGTAACAGAGGACGTGAAAGCTGGGGGGGGAATGGGTTTGTCACAAAGCCTCATCCTCATGCACGCTGTCACATCAAGCAGGTTTACAATCAGATTGTTTGTCCTCCCCCAGGGACCAGGCGGTGATCCGCAGCCCCCAGCTGAACAGTATCGACGCACGCTGTGAGTACCGATGAACCGGTGACCGTCACCTTAGTACGGTGTGATTAATAAAAACTTCCCCCCAATAACGCATAGTTCATTAGGAGCAGGTTAATGAACTGAAATACACGCTGCCACTACGCAGGTCCCCTGGCTCACAACAGCTCAATTTGTGCTTAATTAGAGTCATAGATGAGCTTCACTCTCCGTCCATCTCTCTCTTATTTTTCCATCCCTTACTCTCTGTCTGTAAACCCTCATCTATCTGACGGGCAGCTAAGAACACGACCTGCTCTGAATATTTGTTGTCAGGTCAGAACCTCTTCTTAATCAAAATACTCCAAACCTCTGTGATCCAATGTTTTTTTTTCTGCACCTGCTAATAATGAGTGTGGTGCTATCGGATTGTGCTGCTGTAAAAGGGTTAATTGATCTCAGTTCAGGGGTTAATTGGCTTGCAAGGGCCTAATGCTGAGGGAGCCATTCCCCTGGAGGTGTAAGGTCAGAGCAGAGGGGCCTCTGGACGAGCCCAGGCTGTGTCAGTCCGATGTGACAGAAACATCAAAGTGTATAACAGCAGGAAGTGTCAGAGACGACTGCTCCCCTCCACCCATCCGACTGTGTGCACACATACCGATTCGCTGCTCATTATAATGCAGGAGATGCTGATGAAAGATGGGAATGAGCTCATCAACTTAGGAGGTTGCTTGATCTCTCTCCCTCTTTCTTTTTATTAGATTATTTTAGACGCTAAACGTGTCTCTGTATAATTCAAGCCAGCCTCTTCAGTTGCCCAGGGTACCAGCAAGCTCACTGGGAGAGGAAACAGCAAACCTATAAAGGGAGATCTGCTCCCCGGCCCACAATCTGAAGAAACAGCAACCATAATAAAACGCCTTTTAAAGCCGGGCACGTTCATTCAAACACACACTTTCACTCTTGCACATAATTATAGGGCCATAACTCTGTCTGTATACTCTCTGGGGAGCAGCCAGACAAGCGCCTGCTATTTTTTACTCACTTGGATTTTTAAAAAAAGAGAGAGAGAAAGCATGGTGGATGCTAAGATGCCCATCGTTTGACACCAAGATAGACTTATCCTAATGTTGTTTCACAGACGACTCGCATCACCATGACAAATATACATGTTTGTATTTCCTTTCTATTCCATTCATCTGCCAAACTCCAATAATTGTGCTCAATCATTGCATTGCTTGACACGTAATCCTATTTCACAGTATAATTCAGTTTGAATGAGGAGCTGCAGGCGACAGACAGCCTGGTGAGATGTCATAAACCCTGACTTCAGGGTTTATTAGTGAGCATGGGCTGCCCTCTAGTGTCCTCCATCACTTTTACATCCTCAGGAGGAAGATGAAGCTTCTGTTGGTGATTACTGATGGTTGATAAGAGTCCTTTAAAGGGTCAGTTCACCAAATGTCAAATTCATCTAATGTCTCAGAAATAGTAAAATGCTGATGTTGAAGGTGGGAATTGGTCTTGGACTCAGTCCCTGAGATTTATCCTAAAAGGCTGGTTTAGTTTGTGGTGATAACACCATTGAATATTTACATATTTACTCTTATCAATTTCCAGACTGAGTGGTCCTGTTACTCTTTATTATCCACAAATCACTGTTTTCAAATGTTTTATCTACACCTACATACCTGTGAATATTTGAAATGAATCTATAGGATTTAAAGGTTCAGTGTGTAGAATTTAGTGACATCTAGAGGTTAAGTTTCATGTTGCAGCTGAATACTCCTCATCTCATCCTCCCCTTCTCAACATGAACGAGAACCTGTGGTGTTGTCATAAAAACTCAAAAGGTTTTAGTTTGTCCAGTTTGGACGGCAGTAAAAAACATGGTGGCCTCCACAGAGAGGACCCTCCTCCATGTAAATATAACGTTATTAAATATAAAGAGCCCATTCTATGGTAAAGAAAACAACAATTCATACAATTTAGATGAAACACACCAGTGAAACATCACTAGGATTATTTTATATTCAATTTCTGCCAAAAATCTTGTTCACCTAAATCTTACACACTGGACCTTTAAGGATTGCCTGTGTCAGCATAAAACCACTTTTTGAAGGTATGCATACTTTCACTTTGTCAATAACCTTGCAAATTCTGCTCAACAGAATTACCCACATTGCAATATTCTCCAGTTGAAATACTGCATTTTTTTAATACACCAAAAATGAAGCAATGTTTTTTTTTCTGAGCAGTCAGCCTTTACAAATATTATTTACAGAGGGAAATAATTAAATAGAACTCCAGGATCAAGTCTGCTTTGAAGAAAAACACGAAATGTAAATAGAAGTTTTGGAGCTTTGGAAAACCTCAGAAAAACCCTCCCCAGGGTTTAACATATTATCACACCACATTTTATCAGCCTCACACTTAACAATCCAAACGTCTCTGTCCAGGTGATATAGTTTAACCGCTGTCACATAACACACACAGTTACACAGGTGATGTCAGTTAAACTCTGTGAAAATTCAGACTTACCTGACCGGCAGCACTGTCAGGGATTCCCTTGAATAAATCCTGTTGTAATGTCACTTTCAAATATTTGAAGCAAATGCAAACTCTGGTTTGGTTCACCAATTTCATATCGTGGTGGCAGCAGCAATATCTGAGAAAAAAACAAAACATATACAGGCTTTACCACTGGTTAAATGACAAAATAAATGTTGAACTGACCCTTTAAATACCTCGAATGGAAAACATTTTCACGGACAGAGGGAATAAAACTGACGTGGCATGAATTCAGGTTTTTCCCTTCGTTTGCATTTTCTTATGGAACATTTTTTCTTTTTTCAAATGAACCCCACAGTGCTAAGTCACATGTGATACAGATGTGCTTGCTGGAATGTAAATGCTGCATGTATCCAGATGTGATTCGGGGGTGAGCACCAGCAACCACTAGAGGGTGCTATAATCAAAGGAAACCCCTCAGAGTCAGTGAGCACTTCAGCCTCCTGCTGCATGGGTATCACTTGGCACCCATCAGCCATGGTAAACAGACGTCTGACATCCTGAACAGGGTTTCTCTTTTTACTGCAGCAGTTTTCTCCATTGTGGAATTGTCCATTTGTGGCTGGTGCCTCTGGTTGAGGACATAAAGATGCCATCAACCTTTTCATTTGAGTTTTTACCCCATTTCGGTGTGACGTATGATCTGCAGGGTGAAAGAACAGAATACCGCAGTAACAGCAGGAGAGGGAAACTTTAGTGTAAAGAAATGCCAGACATCCAAGCTTTTTTCCCACTTCTCCACTCAACCGTCTTAATCTTTAATCTCCACAGATATAAATAAACGAGGCACTTCAAGCTAACAATGGACTGATTGAATCTCAGTGAGCTGCTCTGTGACAGCGCACTCAGTCACCATCTCCTCTGCTAATCAGTGTCTTTCTTAGGATAGGGGACAGTGCCACAATCAAGGAACAGGTCAGGAGGGAAGCAGGAGTGATGACAGACACTGAGGCGCTGACACAAGGGGATGGAGAGATGAGAGGAGGTTTAAACGTGGATTGAGGGATGAAAAGGAGTCTGAATGGATGGAGGAGAATCAAATCTTCAGCTCTGGGGAGGTCTACAAACTCAACATCCATTAATCCTGCACAGATCCCTCTTTTCTTTATGTTTCATTTCCTCCTTTTTCACAAAGAAAAGAGAGTAAACAGTTTTCCATTTTTTGGACTTAGCTCAAAATACCAGTCTTTTCTTATCAGATGTTAAAGCATTAAGCGTTGAATATGGCTTCTGTATTGTAATGCCTGTGTAAATGTTCTCTCTTGTTGCTCTAAAAACATTCCCACAGGTTAAATATTCACTGTGCACATGTGATGTAAACTTTAAATGTACCACAGGGGGTTAATTGAGTTGCAGAAGGGAAGGGAGACATTTGGGACTTGTCAGTTCCATTATTTTCCTTTATTTTTCTCCCCTCATTGAAGAGTGGTGGATTACTTCCAGACCTTTGACTAGGAAACTTAAGACACATGAGGCTGGTTTCATGCAAATGTTCGTCCAAGTCTCTATAGCCACGCCTGTGCTCTGGCTGTGAAGGAGAAATGTTGGCTGGTGTATCGGTGTATATGCCCAGAGTCAAATAGCTTGACAACTGTTGGATGGGTTGATATTCAAAGGTTCAAAGGTTCAAAGGTTTTATTTGTCATCTGCACAACAGATACAGCGTACATGTTGGCAATGAAAATCTTAAATCCCAGGCACCTCAAGCAACTCAACATGCAAGTGTCAGAAAATAAGAGTAACTAAAAATACAAATACCATACACTAGTGCAAATGAAACAATAAGCACAAATGTCAGTACTAGTGCAAACAAATAAAACATAAGGTGCAGAAAAATAAAACATTATAGTAAAATAATAAAACATTATAAGGTGCTTAAGTGAGATATGCAGTCAGGATTTAGCAGCAGTTATGGGGAGGTATGGACAGATATGAATTATTGCACTCATTATATTTTTATATAGGTTGGAAATATGGTGAATAGAAAAGATAATGACAGAATGAGAATTATTGTAAAATAAATAAATAAATAGAATTTTTGCTTATGAATAATATAATGTGTAAATAAATATGTTGTTTTAAACAGATGTAGTGACCTTCAAAGAGCTCAGGAGTTCAGCAGTCTTACAGCCTGTGGGATAAAACTGTCCCTGAGTCTGGTGGTCTTGGTCCGGATGCTGCGGTACCGTCTGCCAGACGGCAGCAGAGAGAACAGTTTGTTGCTGGGGTGATGGGGGTCTTTTAATATCCTGTGAGCCTTCTTCCTACAACGCTGGGTGTAGAGGTCCTCCATGGATGGTAGCTCCGTCCTGGTGATGTGCTGAGCAGTTTTCACCACCCTCTGTAGAGTCTTACGGCTGAGGGCGGTGCAACTGCCATACCAGGCCGTGATGCAGCCGGATTGTCCTGGCACCAAGATGTAAGGGCTCTGACCTCCTCTCTGTAGGCCGTCTCGTAGCTGTCGGTGATCAGGCCGATGACTATGGTGTCGTCAGCAAACTTGATGATGGTGTTGGAGCTGTATGTGGCCACGCAGTCGTGCGTGAACAGGGAGTAGAGGAGAGGGCTGAGCACGCAGCCCTGGGGGGCTCCGGTGTTGAGGGTCCGGCTGATGGATGTGATGTTCCCCATCCGCACTGCCTGGCGTCTGCCCGTCAGGAAGTTCAGGATCCAGTCACAGAGGGCGCTGTTGAGCCCGAGGTCCCCCACCTTGATGACGAGCTTGGAGGGCACAATAGTGTTGAATGTTGAACTGTAGTCAATGAACAGCATCCTCACATACATGTTCCTCTGGTCCAGGTGGGAGAGGGCAGTGAGGAGGGTGAGGGTGATGGCGATGGCGTCGGCTGTGGACCTGTTCTCCCTGTAAGCAAACTGCAGGGGGTCCAGTGAGTCGGGGAGGGAGGAGGTGATGAACTGTTTGACTAACCGCTCAAAGCACTTCATGATGATGGGGGTGAGTGCAACTGGGCGGTAGTCGTTGAGGCAGATGGTTTTTGTCTTTTTAGGGACTGGAATGATGGTGGACTCTTTGAAACAAGTGGGGACTATAGACTGGAGCAGTGACTTGTTGAAGATGTCTGTGAACACCTCTGCCAGCTGAACTGCACACACCCTGAGAGCACGGCCAGGGATGCCGTCAGGCCCAGGAGCCCTATGTGTGTTGATCTTTTTTAGGGATCTGCACACATCTGCACTGGTTAAAACCAGGGGGCAGGGGCAGGGATCCTGAGCCTTCTGTACCTCCACAGCCGGGGGTCTCTCAAAGCGTGCATAAAACATGTTCAGTTCATCTGGGAGAGATGCACACACTCCCTCGGCACCACATGAAATTCTAATCAGATGAGACAAATACAGCAAGAAATCTGTATTGTGAATAGAGCAATAGACTTTAAACTGTAGAGCCCAGCAGGAAGTAGAACACCATGGAAGTAGTCTTGTGTATTAGTTGCTTTAGAAAGAAACTTGCCTCCAGACTGCTGGTGGTGATGAGGAATGGACGTCTCATGAAGCCCTCTGTTTGGATGGTTTGAAGGGAGATAATCAGGGGTTGAGGTGGTGCAGGGGTGGAGGTGGGTCACTTGGTGATCATGGTACTAAAGTGACAGCTGAATGACAGGAGTAATTTGACCGCTTTCAGGTGATTGGCTCAAGGCGAGCATGTGAGGTTGTGATTGGATGAAAAGAGCGAATGAGATGAGGAGATGGCGGAAACTTTGCATGTGACTTAGGAGGCAAGATTTGCTAAGCTGAATTTTGTACAAAGATCCATGATCCTGAAGGATGAACATTTTTCGTCCAGTGACACAAGCAGGCCAACATTTCCACTTTTCCAATAAAGACCCTTTTCCACTGGTCAAATCCCCCCCCCCCCCCCCCCCAAACATCTGGATTTTGTCTCTAATGGGATTGGATACAGCCTGCGTTTACTCCTGGGTCAAATGAATCTTCAGTAGAAACAGGTTTTTATCGGCTCTGGCTCTGACCGGCAGCAATGGAAACATGACACTGGGTGAACACACTAATTTGTTCTTCTTTTCTTCTCTATTTTGGCAGTCTAGACACTGAGGTCACACCTTTTCTGGCTGGGCGTAATAACATTAGTTTGTTAATAGCCATGTTTTTTTATATCTTTGAAACAGCAACAACAGAGCAAACTCCTCTTCTGGCGACGGGAAGAGGAGCCCATTGCCTTTTTTAGTGCGGTTTACTGTGTAAAAATGCTGCACTTACCCCTAAATGTTGGCGTAAAAGGGATGTAATTGACTTTATAAGTAGACCCTTGCATGAATTAACAAGCAAAATTTAGCATTTATGTTGAAGCATATCTAAGGAATTAAGAACAGCAGAGGCAGACAAAGACCAGTTTAGACTATTGATTCAGTAAAGTGTATGATAACATGATTACAATGAGAAGGAATCTCTATCAGCTCCAGAGCTCCCTTTCTCCCATACATATCACACTCTTTGATAGAATGCTTGGGCAATTTACCTTTATGATATAGTTGTGCAGACAAATAAAAAAAAAAGATTGGAAATTAGACTTATAAATGTGAGTGATCTTCATTATGAGGACACAGGACAGGTTTCCCCTGCAGTCCAGACACTGCTGGTGGTGGAGTAAAGCCAGCAGGTGGACGCCCAGAACAACCTGAAGGTCATTGCTGGTTTGAGGAGGTGGTGGGCTGTGAAGAATAAAATCTGAACGACAGACTGCAGAATATGACAGCAGCACCTGAGGTCCTCAAGGAAAAAAGATTATAGGTCAAATATGGCAGCGTCAGAATTTGTGATCTATTGGCAGAAATTTAATGTAGAATAATCCTCATGATGTTTTCTAGTTTGTTTCATCTAAATTGTATGAATTGTTTTCTTTACCCTAGAAAAGGCCCTTTATATTTAGATACTTTATATGTACATCGAAGGGGTCCTTTCTACAGAGGCAGACATGTTTTTTACATTAGTCCAGACTGAACAAACTAAACACCTTTTGAGTTTTTATGACAACTGAAGGCTACCACAGGTTCTCTTTCATGTTTGGAAGGGGAGGGTGAGGTGAGGGGTGGTCAGCTGCAACATTCAATTTCAACACTAGATATCACAAAATTCTACACATTGCACCTTTAAATGCTCTTTTCTGGAAATTGTCCTCAGGCGAAACTTAAACTTTTTATTTCCTTCACCGGTAGTTAAAATCTTATCCTTCAAACTGTGTTATTTTTTGATGTGTAATGAGGATCGCAGCTATATGAGTCCACCAACATTGCTCCTACCATTTTGTGTGGTTTTCTTTATATACAGTGTCAGGGTTGACATTATTGAGTATTATTACTTTTTTATGTATCTGTTGGTGGCTCAGTTTTCAGACAATTATGATAAATCATAGCTGTCTCTGTCTCAGAACGGACAGGGTGGCAGGAAAGAGTCACAGGTTTCTCTGTGGGATCATAAAATTCAGGAAACCCAACTGGAAAACATAAAAAATGCAGATACACACTTTTTGTTTGGGGTGTAACTGCATGACAACTGTCAACTGCACAGTGGCAACTCTCTGATTGTGAGAGGAGGAGTTGGTTTTGATTATGGGAGACAGTACATCAGATCTGTGTCATATTCTGTGAACTGTTTTTATAGTTTCTGTCAGAATAAATAATCATCTGCTGCTTTGCTTCTTGTCAGTCGTGCGTCTCGAGGCTGCTGAGCTGCCCACCGCTCATATTTGGTCCTGGACGTGTCCTAAGGTGTCAATGATGCTGTGTCGCTGTTTGTTTGGGTTTTGACATGATGTGGGGTGAGAATGACTCGGTCTCAACACCAGTGAATTTCACCTCTTCTGTCTCAACTGTTTAACCTCCTTCTAACACAGAAAATAAACATCTCAGGGATCCCAGAGAGCCAGCTTAGGGTTTCCCACTGTGAGGCAGGGTGAGGTTCCTTCAAACTCACTCTAGTGTGTGTGGAGTGACACACTTTAAACCACTCTGTCTTTTTTGTATAACCTTTGACCTTAAACAAGTCTGTCGGTGCGCTCGTAAACATTTCCTGGACTTTTACTAGAGCCATGCATCACAGTGGAGGACCTCGGGGGCTCAGCCTGAATACATTTGTACTTCAGTCAGGAGCTCTTTCATAGGAAATCTATTAACACCGGAGTTTACTTAATCAGCGTGAGTGATGGCCGTCAGTATTGGTTAAACACCAGAGGAAAAATAGAAGCTGTGTCACAAGGTCACGCTCCACTGTTCCCTAATGAAGGTGGCGTGGCCGAAATCCATCACCTGAAAATTGTGGGATTAAAGTGGTGCCGATTTAGAGTTAAGGCCCATTAACGTCAAAGTGTGGTCTGCATTTCTCTTAGTCAGGCTGTAATGCCATCACTGAGCACAGTATAAAAACGCATAAAACAAACTTTAATGTAATAAAATGAATGCTTTGACTATACTGAATAGATATACTGCTGTGGAAGACAACATACAAGAATATAATCCATTATTATTAAAAGTCATCAGATAATGGAAATCTGTCATCCCCCTTTTTAAAGGTTCATCAGTCACCACCCTCATGATGCATAATTCCAACCCAGAGAACAGACCAGGCTTTGTTCGTGGTCATTGTGCACTCTTCTCTTTTGTCTTGTAAACAGAGAGGCCTGTAATATATATTCAATCTATATATCACGTAAGAGGTTTCTTTTAAAGATAGCGTAGCCGTGGCAGGTTGTTCCATATGGTCTATAGGGTTGTATCAGAGGGAGTGTTGTGGTCCTGATGTGGCGTCCTCAAGTTACACTTTTTTTTAGGGCAGATCAAAGTGCAGCCACCATCAACTGGGATGCTCAGGGACACAGGGAAGGTCACCACTCGGGGCTGCTGGGAAGGTGTCCGACTTCAAGGCCATTTTTTTTTTGCGTCACCGGTCATTGCCATGGAGGAAAGACAGCAGGGTGCCCTCAGGGATACGAGGGACAGGGACCCTTTTCAAGTGGGTATGGTTGCAACTGTGTGGCTGCACGGCCCTCCCAGAACCCCGCCCTTTTCCCTACACATCACATATGGCACCTCCAAAAAGCTACCCCTTGGGAGCACTGGGGCTCCCAGACCCAGGCGGTGTAACCCGAGAGTGGATGTAGCAGCCTGTCAGACCGCTGACGGAGGCTCCCCATTGGTCCAGACAGGAAGCAAGTGTGACTCCATGAACGCCCTGGGGTCGAATATGTCATTAGAACAGTGACAATTGGATTAGTGTCTTATGTGGTCCAGATGATCTTGGCATCCCATAAACTCAGATACACCCACACAGGTGGAACTAACCTGGAAGCATTTAAACAAATACAGGCCAACACGTCTTCCTTTAGCTGCCTGGTTCTTAGACACTGAGGCCACAGGTTTCCTTGTTGTGCTCAGGCTACAAGCGATGCAGCACATTGAGCACATGATGTCACCATTTTCATTTCTGCTTTATGATGCGAGATTGGTAATTGAAAGTATTCTCATCTGTTCCCAGTGTATGAGTCACCTAGTCCGCCGTGCTGCCCTTTCTATCTTTATCCCTACATTTATATTTTAGCACAGTTTTTTTATGTGAACAATACAGCAGCAGACGCACATCCACACTTTTAAAGACACACATGGAAAAGTGTTTTATAGCTTTATTCCCTGCTGCCCCTTCTCCTCCTCTGCCTTTCTCTTCATCTTGATCTCCCTCGCTCTTCTCTTGCCTTGTCCTTTTCCCTCTCTCTTGAGTAGATGAGGGCATGCCACCATCACTTTAGCAGACTTAAAAAAAGATGATTAGACAGATTTAATGCCACTGGAGCCAGTTGGGTTGTCTGGTCAGAGCATTTTGTGCCTTCAAGTGCATTTGTATGCATGTGAGCATGTATTCATATATCTAATGTACATGTATTTTGTGTGTGGTCATATAAGTGCACGTAAGCGTGTGTCTGGCTCAGAGGAGCAGTGGTGCGTACACTACCATCAGTTAGAGCACGGGGCCGGCCCTGCTTTAATGGTTGCCATAATTAAAAAAGCTTTTAGAGGAGGGTGTGCCACTGAAGGGGGCAAGGTGGGGGTGGTGCAGGGCTGGTTGGAGCAACAGAGAGAGCAGGGCAGGACAGGCTCATACAACATGGGCATACTGTAAAAATGTCAGAAAGCATAACTCCTACCAAGTGTATACTTAACTTTCATCTCACTCGGTGGTGTTGTTTGACACATTTTGAACCTGCCACTGTTACATGGTTTGTTTTTTCTGAAACTGCATACGTAAATGTTAAGACAACACTTTTCAATTTTATAATGTACAACGGTGGAAGTAAGATCCTTTACTTAAACCTGCAAACTGATTTTGTGACACTGGTAAAGTTAATTTACAAATTCAGGCTACATCCACTATGTTATGGTTTAAAAACACATAAACTCTGTACAGATACGCCCGGCATCCATGGAGTCTCCGTCTACGGAGCCAAAACATTTGTGTGGACAGAGACTGTAGCTGTGTAGATGTAGCTTTAGTAGTTATGGAGCAATGTAATCAATCAATTGTGTCCATGTGATATAAGTATGATACAAACTTAAAATATCGTTCTCTTGAGAGAAAATATCTAACACTATTGTGCTGATCAGCTAGTCTGGCTATAGTTTTTGGTGCCAAGCCTGGATGATGAGCTTTTAAAGCTTTTCCCTGAAAACATCTGCCTGATGCAGCTGAAAATGACGTAAAGAGCAGTGACAGTGAACCAGAACGGTAAACTTATGTGCAGGACAGAAAAACAATGAGCGGAAACTCACTTTAAAGCTCTGCCAAGCCGACTAATTCCGGTATCTTCAAAATGAAGCAAAGGTTATTGAAAACATATAGACCATGTGAGTGATTTATAATATTAAACTATTCTACTGATGCTTTAATGTTTAAATAGTATTTCGTAACTAGGAGAACTTAGGGTAAATTGCAGAAAGCACAGTAAACTATCTTAATCTGGTTCTTTAATGAACACTGACCAATGTGACCAACTGAAGTGTTCTTACTCTGTCAAGATCCTGATAAAGAAGAATCATCCAGGCAGATGATGCAGGAGAAAAAATGTTACTGTCAGAAAGCAAAAAGAAAAAATTCAAAAAGGACTCAAGAGACATGACATGACAGTAATATTGGTGTGTGTCTCTATTGGTTTACTCTTTACAGACATGTCATTTTGTCATCATATGTTTTGTACATACAATCTTAACTGGTGAAGATGCAATGGAGTAAAAAGTAAAATATTATCCTATGAAATGTAGTGGAGAATGATTATAAAATTGTGCCGTTGTAGAGTAAATATAAATCAAATATTTACATTTCCCATCTGATAATGTGCATTAACAGTAAAACATAGGCAGATGTCTTCCTGTGTGATCCCTCTGTTTAGCTGTTATATAGTTTCCGTGGCATGAAGCGCCTGCAGACAGTCAGGAAACTCCTGTTGATGTAGAGAAGATGGAAACTACTCAGGTCGTCTGCAGCCCAGACTTTGACCCCAGCAGATCTGTTATTCCTATAAAAGACGTTACTCAGAGGTCATCGCATCATCCACTGTTTCAGTCCGCAGATTACAGTCAAAATCTTTGACCTATCAGTAATAGTCAGAATTATTACACTGTTGTATACCTCTGTGATGTAATTATACCGCTAAACCATCCTTGTTTCTATTAGCAGCCATGTTTACAATGTCGAGAAAACATTTATTTTGCTAGTTAAGCTGTGTAATGTATACACAGCGTAAACGTGGATGGAAACAATAATACGAAGCGGACATGCCCCCACTGATAACAGAGTATGACTCTCATCTGGAGAGGATAAATATTCACAAGAGCCACGGCAGTGGCTGGTTTACATGTGGGTATAAATGGGATTCAGAGTTGTTTGAGTTATAGTGAAGGAAAATGCAACATGCTGCCGTCAGGATACTCAACAAAATTTCACAAAATGTCTCAGTACAGAAAATTCAAGTGTGTTGACCGTGACTATTTTTCATCAGAACCATTCCGTTTTGCATTACTACGTTCAATTATATAAACTACACCAGTGAGTAGGTGTGTAGCCATTAGGTGTGTGGGATTTTGTCAAAATACGTTTTGGAAGTATGGTTGTGATTAGCAAGATTCTCACCCTTCGACCAACCTCCCCCAGTCGCCTTCACCACCACCCCCCACGATCTGTGAAAACATTTGAAAACACTTTTCATTTCCTTTTACTTGAACTGGAGAGAGCACACACACACACACACACACACACACACACACACACACACACACACACACACACACTGTACATTCCTACCTTTTCAACATTGGACAACTACATCACCCAAGCGTGGACCACCAGCACTTTTAGAAAGAATGTAAATTCAAAACTGCTTTTGTTAAAACTCGAGGGGATCTCCACAGCCTGCAGTGGATCTGTCTCTGGTGAACACAGATTAGGATATAAATGCATTCAAAAGTATTTTTTTATGTCTTTCAGAATCTAATAACTGATCATCTATATCATTTGAACATCTAGTTTAGAATAATCATGTTGCACTCTATTAAAACGATACTACAGTGGTGGTCAGTAAACTGACACTTGATGTAGCAGGATTGGTTTTGATGCTGCAGGAGCCAAAATGGGCATAATTTGATCCAGATGCTGCAACAGAGGCTTAAAGCCACAAACAAACTCCTGATTACACTGGAAGCTCCTCTCTGAGAACTACTCAGTCTGAAGTTTGGGTTAGTTTTGGATTTTGACTCTCTGATATATGAATTTCCATCATCACAACTTTTGGTATCTTATACTTAAAATTTAATTCAATTAAAATTCAATTATTCCCAGAACATTCCTGCAGAGATATTTAGTTAAGGACTCCTTCCCACTCTTTCTTTCTTTTCCTTTGGGTGCCATCCAAAGAAAAGGGAACTTCAAGTTCAGGCCCTGAGGAAAGACTCAAAGTTTCGAGTTAGAAGATTTGGTCAAATTCAGGGTTGTGGGGTACATTTAATTAAATTTGATCTCAATCACCCAAACATTCAAAGGCTCGAGGGATAGACATCCATTTGTCTGACCTCATGGCTCATACATGAATTTAAAATGCTTGAAAGACCTGGGATTGTCTTTATGATCCCTGTAAACCTAAATGATTATTGAAGGTAACAATGAAAGTAATCCATTCAGAGAGAACCTCCCAGTGTGAAAGGGACTTTGTGCTGTGGTGAGTTTGTTTGGGATTCCAAGGGGCGAGTGGTGCAGCATCTAATCAGAATCCTGCCTGTTGTCTGTATCTGGGGCATCGAAATCTATCCAGCACCCGTCTGTCCTCTCGAGAGAAAGAGTCATGAGTGGTTAAATGTTGCTGCAGAAGTGGAAGTTTCTTGTGCCTGCATTGACATCCAGTGCTTTTGAAAAATGGTTTTGTTGGGATCCCTGCTGGCTCGATGGTCCGCTGTTGGTGACAATTAATTGTGTGTACAAAAATGTCCACACTCTGCACAAAGTATAACTTAAAACAAAGACACACACACACACACACACACACACACACACACACACACACACTCACACTCACAATCCTCCGTGGGCAGGTTAGTGATCCCACTCTCTCACAGAA
This sequence comes from Paralichthys olivaceus, assembly GCF_024713975.1. Lineage (NCBI taxonomy): Eukaryota > Metazoa > Chordata > Actinopteri > Pleuronectiformes > Paralichthyidae > Paralichthys > Paralichthys olivaceus. Next base: position 6,671,517 of record NC_091097.1, read on the forward strand.
GTCCAGTGGAGCGGACCTGCCTGGCTGTGGCCTCTGGGGTCACATAGAGGAGGTCAGGAAGTTAAACAGCTCTGAGCCTGGTGTGTAGAACTACTGCGCCCCGCAGTTTATCTCCACTGAACCTATTGAATATCACTGGAGGAGGAAAATATCCCTCTGTTTACTGCTGCATGGAAGGTGTGAGTGTTGGGTTCAGAAGCAGGTCAGAGTTAAAGGAAAAGTCGAGGTTAAAGGTCTGAGTGCAGGACTGTTTCTAAACCTGATTGTTTTTAACTTACATTTTATTTACATTAAATTGAAACTGACAACTTAATAAACATTATACAAGTCTCCACGTTCTGCAGATACAAATCACTGTTATCACACAAGCATACAGTGCATAAGGTGTAATATATATTATAATGAGGTTTAATTAATTCTTTCCTAGATGTACTACATGTGTTTGTTAATTCACATGCTGCATATATTTTCTTTTTAGGTGTTTTTGTTTGATTCTCTGTGCTTCAGCTGCCGTGTTGCATTACTTGCTGCCACTCATCACATCATATTTTGCTATGCATACATTTTTAATATGTGCAGTTTTAGTCCCTGTAATATCTTTCACTGTGCAAACAACTGGTTGTATGTTTGATAATCCCACTTATGGCTCTGTTGTTATGAACAGAACATTCTTCTTTTTCATTTTATTTAGCTTTGCCCTACTATTTGCTGCTGCATTGACCCTATTTCCCTGTGGGGATAGTTACATTTTCATTTGAACTGACGTTGCACACTGTTCGACATGTAATTGGTGGGGTGTGTGGCGTGAACTGGACCCACCTCTTGCTCCAGAAATGGGAAGTGGGTGGCTGAAGGGGAATTGGGGAGTGTTAAAGTCTTAGGACCGCCAGAGTCTCCTGTCCGAAGGCCCACGTGGGAGGGAGGGTGGCGAGAGGCTGGTTCTCATGTTCAGGAAGAGAGCAGGCAGGGGCGCAGGATCTTAGCAATTACACTATTTGGGTTACAGGGGAGCTATTTATTTGCGCGGTTTGACATGTTTCTGTCGACCAGGGGAGCTGTGCAATATGGAAAACCGATAGCGCTGAAGTGTATTTATTTATTCTGCAGGCGAAGCAGGCAAACAGAACAAGGCTGGACAGAGGAGCTGGAAATTAGAAAGTTAGAAAACACACACACACACACACGCACGAACACACATACACACACAGGGAGAATTATTAAAGTATTTTCAAATAGTTGGGACTTCAACCTTTGTCCCAGCATGCTGTGGATGAGTGTGAATGTGCATGAGTCCTGTAGAGTTGTGGGTGGAAGAGAGGACATGTCCTCTATCTGCCTGCATGACTTCCCAGACCACTGCACGATGCTGGCAACTAACCAGTGATGTCAACCATGTTTCTACTCGTGCTTCAGTAAACAATCAAAAGAATGCTTCATGTTTTCTTCATGCAGAACCTTCCTTTCCTTTCACTGTCAAAGTGACCCTCAGTGACTGAGCCACTGCAAGTAGACACAAGCTACTGGACACCACAGGTCCTCACAACCTTTGTTACTCTTGTCCCTGTGTTGTCCTGAACATGCTGTTTGTGCTGATCAAGTGTGCAAAGCATCAAGTGTCCAAAATGCAGCAAATTCATCACTGCACCTTCTTGGATCTTAGCAATATACGTGTGAAGCTGATAAGATGAACGATTCATGAGATACAAGAGCCACAGACAGACAGATCTCTGGAATAAGATGGATGGATGGATTGATGGTGTTGAGGGGCTAATCAAGGAAACAGGATCAGTCATATCATTCTGACGTCACCCAATTTGTCCACTTAGTTAATATATATGGACAGAGGCAGAGATTATACTTCTGCTGGATTGTCTTTTTAGTTTTATATGAGCATTTCTCTTTCAACAACACAGTAGATATGTATTATCATCATACAAAACCTGCAAGCCCATAAAATAATGTAGTCTGAAATGTTCCTTGGCTTACATCAGCATTACTTCTTCAAATAAGCTCTTTAGCCAAGTCAAATGAAAGTTTTGTTTTTCATATTACAGGGTTGGATGAAATAAGAAGTCAAAACAGCGGAAGATCAGCGAGTGAGTGCACCGTCCAAAGAAAGCTGGTCTCCTTAGAGTAAGACGCTTTGCCTCTGAACACTGGTCCAAAGCACACAGAGAATAATGGGAAACATAGCAGCATACGATTTGCCGTTAACTGACATAACATTGCATAATTTCTGGTTAAGCTGAAACTGCTTGCTAGGAAGGTCACGGCCATGCGTAGCTGCGGACATGAAAAGATTCCCAATAAGTTTTAAATATCATATTGTTGATTTTGCTGTCAGCACAGCATCCGCAGCCTTTCTCCACTTCTGTGTGTGGGTTTGTAGGGTGTTGAAAATGTGTGTTTGATTCCCTATGTTTCCCACCACACTCTAAACACAGCCACAGAAATAACAGAATAGACACAAAATAAAAAGATGCATCGAAAGAAAAGCATTTCTCTCATCATTGACATGACTGTCATCATTAATACCTATTTTGTTCTCAATATAACCTCTTTTCTCCTTTATTTGACTTTCTCTAACACACACACACACACACACACACACACACACACACACACACACACACACACACACACACACACTTCTCCCAGAGTGCTAATATCGACCATGTGTTGTATACTGTATCTGGCAGCTATTTTAAACTCCAAACCTTTGCCCTTGAACTGTACTCCGACCCTCCTTGTATAAACATGGTTAACCCAGCGCTCACACAGCTCCAGTGGATATGTAATCGATACAGCAAAGGGCAGCGATGATTCCTCTCTTCTATTATGAGCTTTTTATATTCCTGATTTACACTTTTTATTGCATTTTTCATAAGGACAAAATCATGACTCTGATGCTGCTCTACAGTCCGTGGCATTGATGGGCATAAGCGTTGCCTGAAGGATAAAGTCGGACATGATGACGGCTCTCAGATGCAGAGATGCCCCCCCCCCAGTGGCACTAAACACAAGATTACAGGTGGATTACTTGCAGAGCTACATCTTGCACCACACGTCAATGCAAGGGCATTGATTCTACTCATTCTCATGGAGGAGAACTTGACTTTGTGGAACAGCAGAGGCCTGCCCCTATTAAATAATAGCTTAATTTAGAGTGAATGTGTGTGTGTGTACATGTGTCGAAATGCAGGTCCCCAGTGCTGCTGATTAATCCAGTTCTATGTGGGGACTAATGATCAAGTTGTATGCGACTCGCATGATGGGAGTTGAAGTTGTTGTGGAGGAACTTTGTTACCCTGAGAGTCATTAGGTGCTCGTGATGCTGACGGTGACTCACAAGTATGATTGATTATTCCTCACAGTGAAAATCAGCTGAAGTCTGGCTGTGTTAAAAGAATATGAAGTGGCTCTGGAGTCACTGGAGTTTGATTGCATTCGGGTCACGGAGCCATGTGTACAGCTGCCTGCCGCTCTTATCGCAACATTGTTCTTTGGCTTTGACAGGAGATGGATCACGTGGAACCCGGTGCATCAGCCTCTGTCCCCACTTTTCACTTGAGACTATTGTCTGAAGCGAAACATTGAATTGTTGCAGAAGCAGCAGCCGGGGTGGGTTGAAAATGGAAAATACTTAAGAGGAGAATTTTCGTTCAATGATAATTTATTGTCTTGTGAAAAATTGGAAAACTTGTGGGTTGATGGGTTTGGAAGTCCTCGGACAGGGACTTTGTTGGAGCAGTTTCCCCTGAATGAACCCCTCATCATGCTAGACCCGTTAATATTGGACCAGACATGATTTACATACTGGAATCAAACTAATGAAATATCCAAAATGTGATTTATATATAAGGATATCTGATAAATGGACTGAAGGAATGAAGGCATGCAGGACAGTGGAGAAGTAAAGTTTTATCTACAGATCACAGAGCTGCACCTAATCACTCTTTAACTCCTCCAAGTAGAGGGAAACATTTCCATCAATGTAATTCATCATTAGTGACACTTCCTATACTTTCTTATCTGATGTTATTTGGGTCGAGGCCTCTGCCCTGCTCCGGCAGCCTGGTTGCCCTCCTTCATGATGGATAGTGCAGAGGTGCCGCCGCTCGCGATCCACAGTTACACAAGCTTTTCCGAAACAAACCTCCTGCTCCTCGGGCGCCACAGATCTGCAGTGGCGGGGCTCGGCGACGTGGCATTAGCTCTGTTCTTTGATACGTGTTGTAACACAACCCCCCGTTACTCACGCTGACGTTTTATTGCAAATGTAAATAAGAATGGCCCTGAGCTTAAAATTCATCAGTGTCACATCTGTGACAGCTCATAGAGTTTTCTAAACTTTGACTGATAAAGCAAATACGTCTGGGAGAGTGCAGTTTCACTACACATGGAGGAGTGCCTGTTGTTGTATATTTTCACACCCATTTTTTGTTCGGTACACTTTTGCTCACCTGTTTGTTTTTCCATTACTTGGAATAGGTGAGCGTGACCTTGACTCCACCATGCAGATCCAATAGGGAGTTGGGGGGAAATAAGGGGAATGCTGAGCATGGGTGGCCTCAAAAGTGGGATAGCAGTTAGATTAACAACTTGACATTTATTTGTGAATGTCACAGAGTGTTGTGAAGACACAGAGCCACTAATTTGTCTGGTTAATGCAGCTAATCCTGCTCCTGGAGATCGTCGGCTGTCTGCCTGCTGTAATGCCTTCCAGGCTGCTGTCGGAGGGAGGAAAAACTAATTTGTATTAATCCGTTTTTAAAGGCTCACAAGGCTCTGCTGCTGAGGGCTATCACAGTGAACAATGATTAGGTCGAGCCAATAGGTTTAGGACGTACAATAGAGCGACTAATGGTCTTTTCTCCATCTTACACATACACACACACATGCGTCATGCTCCAGACACCATCATCGACAAATTCCCATTTTCACATTCATAAAGGCCCATGCACATTTTTTTTACAGCAAAGTGTGAAAACCTTTCTGTCACCATTTGATCACAATTGATAAAAAAAACTAAAAACAAAGTGAAAACATGAGACTATTTTCATTTCATGCTTTTTGTTTAGCAGAAAGCAGCCAGTTTCCATTACTGTCTTCTGTTTCTGTTTAAACTGAGCTAGGCAGCCGTCCAAGACCCGACAGAGCAGGAAAAAATCAAAGAAGGAAAACAAAACCGTCGGCTGGCAGCAACATCTATTGTATTGTATTGTCTTTTCTGAAACCTCTCAGTGTAGGTTTTTATCTGTAATCCATATAAGCTCTCTTTGGGTCTAAATACCTCATGCTGTACAATGGTAGATTTCTGCTCGGGATGGTTGTAATCGTCTGGGCGTCTGTTTACTTGTGGCCAGCTTCAGCATGTAGCCAGTTTGCTACAAAATAATAGATAATGTGACTTTTGTGTTTCGTTGTATAAGTTGCACTGCTGCTGGGGCCGTGGGAGGATTAGCGGTGTTATGACTCAGGTACCTGCTTGATGGATGTGTTTACGACGAGGACTGCTGCCGAACACTGCGAGCACTGATTAGAGCTTATGACATTATCGCAATTCAAACTACTGCATCATGCCATGTAGTCATAAACTGCACCATCATCATGTCTGTGTGTGTAGAGACTGATGTTTTTCTTGCTTTACAACATACCCGACGTTCATCAAGTGAGGAAAAAAATCAAAAGATGTTTCTGACACATACACACACACACACATACCCAGCTGTCTCCTCCTTCTCTGCCTCCCTTATGCTTTCACTTTTCCTCACAGGAAGTGATTTGATGTCAAACATATTCTGAAAGCGAGCCCAAGCTACAAACACTGATCACCCTCAGCAGACTCATGCATTTCTATTTTCCCACCAGCTTTCTTCTTCTGACATCATGCAACATCATGTCTTCCTCATCGTTTCTCCATCATGGTGTTTGTTATCAGCTGTCCTCCACAGTTAATCTCTTCTGACCTCTCTTTGGAGGTGGGGTTTTTAATTTTTTTTTTTATTCCATCTTGTGTTTGTCCCTTGGCTGACTGTGTGCTGGTGCTTTTTTTTTTTCTGAACGTAGAAGATGGACATTACGTGTTCCACAAATGAAAGCCATATCATCTAGATCACCTCCTGTTGGCTGGCTGTAGCATGTTAATGGATGATGGGAACTAAAAAGTCTATGAACACTTTGTTCAAGCTTGGTTTTATTTAGCTGTTCGATGTCATAAAAACAGAGTGAAACTTCATGATTGACAGGTGAGACTGACTTGCGTGATTCTCATTGGTGTGACCCCGACCGCGTGACTTTACTCCGCAATCACTGCAGACTCAGGCTCCAAATAACGTCAGAGCACAAAATGGTGGCACCCGTATCTGGGATATTTTAGCTTCATCTTTGTGAACATGAGAAAGTGAAAACTTGTCATCCATTTCTAAATATGGATCAACATGGACGGCACTATATGGATGGGAACATTTTGAATCTCACTATTTCATTTTAAGTCTTCACAAATTGTTGTGGGAAAAATTATTTTTGAATAACTTCCCTCTTCACATTGTCTCACTGATTCGCTCATTTTTGGTCCTGTATCCTCCTCATGCTTTCCTCTTCTCCCTCCTCTTCCCTCCTGTCCCTGCATCTGAGTTAGAGACATCCTGTTCATAGCTCCACACTGACAAAGACACAGCTGGTGCGGGTCTGCATGTGGGCCGGCTGCTCCAGCTTTATTTATGCCTCTCTCCTGGTGAGGCAGCCGAGCTCTGGACCAGATGGCTGCAGTGTTCAATTGGACTCTGCCGTTGTACCCCTCGTAATTGGTACTTGGAACCAAGTGCCTTATTAATTATGCAAAAGGGACTGTTTTAATGCATGGTGAGCCGGCCTTACTGAAGCTTAAAACTAATCAAGTGAGTGCTTTGCTGCATTATGCATTATAGAATTTTACTTATTTTAATTATGGTCTTGTATCCGTATGGTTTCGGGGCTGGATGTCTGGACAAGGTAGGAAGGAAAAAAAAATGTGTTGCATATCTCCATTCCATATCAATTGTACTTGTGGTACCCTTGAGAAGCTGCAGGTCGGGAAACTGTTTTTGAACTCTGATGCGATCCAGAAAAGAGACATAATTCAGTCAGAGCAGGAAACCGGGCTTCACATTAATGTGCAATGTCTTGTGGTCTGCAATAGGTATTAAAGCAATTAAGAACTTTTTGTAAATGTCCTCCTTGTGACATGCAACTCGCATGATTATCATTTAATGAAGTCCAACATTTGCAGATGAGAAATCGGAATGCAGTAGATTTTTTGCATGCATGAAGAGCAGAGCTGACTGCAGTGGATTTTAAATACGCCTCAGCATAATTGATGCTCACCACAAAATCAACTATGGCAAAAATAAATAACGGAGGTTCCCCTCCAGTGTTTTTTATGGACCTTGAAATTACAAATATTGTAGTTATACACAAACACTCACTGTGGTTTAGAAGAAAAAAAGATTCTTGTGTATGGAAGCAATTTTGCGAGAGTGAAAAACACCTCTGAAGTGATCTCAGTTTGAGACACAAGTAATCAGCTCATGTGTGAAAACGCCTCCAAACCTTCAATTGGTTCAGTGGAGCAGCTAAATGATCACCTGTAGATTGTGTCTGCACTGACAAGCATCTAAACGTGACCCAACCTGAGATTGGAAAATAACAGATTCCCTGCACGAGTGATGACGGATAAAAAATAAAAAAAAAAGGTTAATGACACAGAAGTAGTTTGCAGCACTTAAACTCTGACTGCATTGTTGCCTTTAGACATTTTACCATACAACACATGCTGGCTGAACAACAGCTGGCTGTCCAGTCCAAATACTTGCATTTTATACGGTGGCTGATGTGGTTGGTATGTAAACGGTTGTCACTGGTGGTTTGAGGGGGTACAACCACAGTCCAGACCACTGCTGCTGGAGGCAGAAACATTACACCCTGGCCTGCAGACTCGCTCGACTGGAGCTACCAGCTTTGCACAGTTGGCCGTGCTGGGTGGTGGTCTCCTGAGGTTCAGCTGGTATTTCAACTCTGTGCGTTAATCAATGGTAATAAGAAAGATCCATCTGGGCTGCAGTGAGTGTGCCATACACATGTTCATGCATGAAGTACCCAGCTCACCGAGCACTGGATGTTATCGTGGCTTCGTAATCACATCACGAGAGCACGGCCGTGCAGTATGTGGTGTAGGGTGGCTTGTAACATATATAAGGCTGCTCCTAAATTAATTTAGTGATGGTATTAAATGGCATTCAAGGTTGTTTCTGTGCGCTCTATTTGTGCAGATGCAGTAAGCATGCAAATTATACTCAGTTTTCAGTTTATCATTTCAGAGCTTTTATTACTTTATAATAGTCATATTCATTTTATTTAACGCTGCAATATTTTATGATTTAACATTCTCCCAAAAAATCCTGTGAGGGACTGGAATATCAATCTAAAATAGACTTAAAGCAATGATTTGATTAGTTGATGCAATTCAAACCCTTTCAGACACCGCAGTGCTCTCTCAGTCTCCTACATCATCAATGTCAACATAACTGTATAATCCATCATATGATATTTACATATCAATGTAATGTTTTATTGTAACATTATACTCTATCGATTTGCACTGGCACGTGCTCTTGTGAAAGTGAAAGTATAAGTGTGTGTGTGTGTGTGTGTGTGTGTGTGTGTGTGGCGAGGATAGAACTCTGAGGTTGAGATTTGTTGGAGTGTGAGCTTGTTAAGGTGTGTGCCAGCGCTCACCTCAGCTGTTTAATGTTAAACCATAAGGTCCAATTAGATCACTGCAGGTGCTAATGCGAGAGGCAGTGTTTAGTGCACTGATGTCAGCCTCAAGAAAAACATAGTTAACTTTTAAGACTGTGTGTGCTGCTTCTCTCACTGCCCTTAATCTGATTATTTACCAGAATGACTTCATAATGTTTTTAAACACTCGCGCCTGCTCTTATGTACATTGACAACGTTTTTTCACAAAAAAAAAATCCAGAAGTTTGGGTTTGGACATTTTCCGGAGCTTCTCAGGATAAAGTCCATGTCAGATGCAGTCACAGCAACGGGAACGTTCACGGAACTTTTCCGTGGTCAGAGGTGAAGCCTGTGTAAGCATGCAGGAGGCAGAACATGACCTACTGTATAATTCATGCTACTGAAAGTTGTTTTTTTTCTTTACAGCTTATCAACATGTCTGCCCTTGTCACCAAAAGCTCTCAAATCTGGTTGTATTTCCAAGTTAACATCTTTGTCGGCGTCTTGTAAGTGTATGGCTCCTCTTTTTCATCCTGAGATATCTGCATTCTTCCACTTTTGTATCCTTTGCATGATAGAAGCTTCATCGACACATCCACTCACTCGCTTTGAATTTTACAGAAATGTTCCTGCTATGTGCTCAAATGGACATTTTGGCGGCTGGCAGTAAAAGTTCTGGAAAGCAACTAAAGAGTATTTCTAACTAATAAACTGTGTGACATTGGTAAATACCCCCTTCATGTAGGCAGAAGAAAATTACAGGTACCTGATTACAATATTTCCATATTGATGTTTAAAAGATTTCATCAGTTGCTCATGTTACAAAGCAAATATTACAAAGTCTAATCCTCATCATTTTCTAAGCATCTACTCATAATTTCTTTGACAATAAAAAACATTTTCTGCGTCATTTACATTTCCTTCATGTTTATGTTGCTGTTCACACTCAGCTTGCCATATAATATATATATATATATATATATATATATATGCAGCGTCTCTGTGCAGCTCCCTCTCTACTTTTACTCTTTGTCTCAGTGATTGCAGACAGTGACTCATCCCTGTGTCTGCCACGTTTTGCACTCGCACGACGATTCAAGCTGTGGCGCAGGTATGACCGTGTCTTCATTGTGCAGAATTCTGTCTCCAGCAACAACAAAAAAAACCTGGGACCTATGTGTGCCACATTGTGATCATGTATCATCTGAAACATTTCTCTCTCTCTATTTCTACATTGTCTTTTTCTTCTTTCCCTAGTTCCCACATAAAAGCGTCTATTCCACCAGGTCCCAGGCTGCGTAACAGCAAGGTTTTGTCATCCTTAGTCACATGAAACACAAAAATCTCTAATTGTGATTACTGTAATTGCTGCTCAATTTGTCTGCCTCCGCCTTCCCTATCACCTCCAGTCTAACCCCCCCTCCGTGTCTGAATAATCTGCCATCAGCAGACGTTCCCCAAGTTTTCTCATGTGTGTTTCTCATAGCTGGTGTGTTATTGGTTTCTATGGTGAGTTTCTAAGATAAACATCAAAGTGTGTGATAGGAGAGTGGCTTATTGATTTAAGCGATCCCGGGGTTGCTCTCATAATTTGACCTTTGGCCCGTCTTGATGTTGTTCCACAACACAGCAGTCTGGGGCTGTTGCTGTGGTTGAACTGGGAAAGACTGTGGGTATTCCCCCACTGCTTTAATATCATCCTGTCATCCCTCCACCTCCTCGGTTCAGTCCCTCAACAACCTCAGACCTCACTCACGTAGTCCCTGCATGCAACACATATGTTTATCTGCACATCAACATTATAATAATTTCAATAAGTTGCTGTAAGAAAGTAAAAATTAGTTTTCAATATATTTTTCAAAACAAAAATTAAAACTGTTTTCACTAAGACCTGTTAATCAAAACTTAACTCTTATTTTTATAGCTTTGATTGTCTTTTTTTATCTGTTATGTAAAAAAAATTCACCTACCAAAGTGGCAGGTGACCGATTTCAAAGTAAATACAAAAATTGCTGAAGTGAAATTTGCATGAGGGACTGTATGAGAGAACGCAAATGGCCGAGTCCATTTTATAGAACTTTTCCTACCAGCAAAATGTCTGGATAAAAAATGAGTGGGCCAGGTGAGAATACAGAGGGAAAATATCCTGCACATTCACAGTAAGTGAGTGGGCGATGACATTTAAGCCGTTTTCAGACATGACCTGTGGGTAAAGTCTGGACAATTTGGACCAAACTATTGTTTGACATGACCTGTAGATGTTCCCATGTCTTTACAGTCCTTGTATTCTACAGAATACAACCACAAGTCCACTGTGCACTTTTCATCACGGTGAAAAATCCCCTTCTGTTTCCTTTCGCACACAAAAGAAGCCGCAGTCCCTATTTTCACTGACAAACTCCTCTCTTCATGCTGTATCTCTCACGCTTTCACAGAGGCTTTTCATCACTTAGTGTTTGTGATCAGAGTGGCGCTCACCACCACTCTGTGGCGGGCCGATGTGGTTTCAACCCCCAGACATCCTCTCAGGGGGGTGAGGGCCCTGCTCTGTCATGTGATTTCAAGGCTTGTTGGAAAGGCAGCGTGGGCATTGGCAGAGGAAAGGAAAAGCAAGAAAAGGGTGCAGGGTTAAGTAGTGCAACCCGTGGGTTGGCTGTGGCTTAGACTTTGTGAAGAAAGGTTCTCAAATTGGCCGCTCGGACTGACTTTTTCACACTCGTCTGCCAAACACCACCAACTCATGCCTGACCTCCTCTCCCACCATCGCTCCCTCGCTCTATACCTCTTACTCAGATGGTGGGGAAACACGACCTTTAGTGTAATTACCCTGACTGCATCCCCCTCATTAGACTCCTGCGGTGGAGCCCGTAAACAGCTGCAGTGTGTTGCCCCCAGTGAGCTGCACAGTATTCACTGTGAACCTCGCCCACGCATAACCTAAATACACACCACTCTGCTATTAACTAAACCTAATACCATCCTGTTATGAGAACAGGTTTACAAAAAAACTGCTTTAACATCAGATTCAGAGAGGGTGCTGAACCGTGGTTTCATTACTGCACCCAACAATCTTATTTCTTTCACACACCCTCTGTGCCTGAGCCCACCGAAATCCCAGTAGGTTACACAAAAATATTCTGGAATTGTGCTTTTGAATTGTCTTGCCACTCTGTTAAGAAAAAGTGTGTGTGTGTGTGTGTGTGCGTGCGTGCGTGGTGATGTTGATGTACGGTTTGTTTACTCCTGCTCCGACAGCAGCGTGTGCTGGGTAACCTGCAGGCTCAGTCGGTTAGTCTTATTGAACTTCAGCTTTGTTCAAAGGCCCCTCAGGTTCAATCCTTCCCTCATTTTCATAATCACTAGATGTTTTGATTGCGGAGCGTCTGTGTGTTTGACCATAAGTGCAACAGACTGAATCCATTAATAAAAAGTCGATGAGGATGGTCAATAAGGCAATTTAGCCAAATACATGAATCAACAATAGCGTATCAAAGCTCTTGCCAGTAAGTGGGTCCAAGGGGGGACGGCGTTCTGCTGCGTGCTGCGAAAAATCTAATGCAATTATGATCAGAATAATGCCTGGTATTGACCGGTGTGAGAGGCCATGAGGTGCACGGGTGGGACTGCTCTGGGGATGACCCCTTCCCACTTCATGATTGATTGGGTGTGTCAGAGCAATTCCAGCCCAAATGACTCAGTGCAGGCCTATGTGTCGGAGCTGCGTCCAGGCCGGGCTCACATTATTAACTTACCCAGGAAGAGGGCACCGTAAATAGCCTGCAGTGGAGCCTCACTGAGGGACACTGCAGAAATAAAGAGGGGAAAAACAGCCCCGCGAAAACTCAATTTGTAATTTAATCCAAAGTGCTGCCATCGATTGAGATCTGCTCCGGCAACAGCAGCCAACCTGCAGCTGGGCAACGGATTAAAGAGCGCACCAACTTATCATCCTCCCTCCCGTTGCTGATATCTGTTTTCTAGTCATGAAATTGTCTCAATGAGCTCAGTGTTCATTATTTCTCACTTTCTCTTTTTCGCACACTTTCATTCTGCTGGTTTGGACGCCAAACACAAAGGTAAAACCCAGTGTGTATGGCTGGGCCATGTTTTGACTGTGTGCGAAAATTAGGACGTAGATGAGAACACAATATGCTAATTAATGACCTCATTGCATTGTACTGTCATTCTGTGTAGTGTCAGTCAGTTTCAGCCCTTGCATGTTTGCACGTTGGCTCAGTCGGACATTACACAGACTTACAGAGAGCTTGCAGGGGAAAGTATATGTTCAATTTATGGTTCTACATTTGCTCACACTCATACATACAGCTCCTGATGGTAATGTCTTGAATAATTTACAGTTAAAGTATATGTGTATAGAAGCAAGTTTGCCAGACTACATGTAGTTGAACAGAGTAGATGCTGAATAAAAAAGTACCCTTTCCATATCTGTATCATGCTGTAGCTAGAAATAGGGGTAGCACAGTTGGATATGAACCAAAACAGGTTAAAAGAAAAGATACAGCATGCTGAACTTATTAGTAAAATACATATCAAACAGTGTTTAAAAAGAGTTTGGATATGTATAACAAAATATGGTTTGGATATGTTCACCCACAATCCCCCAAACATCTTGGGCATGTTTTCTATTTAGTTACCACTCATGTGAAATCCTATGAAAGTTTTTTGAACATAATAATATCTGAAACTTAACCACCAACTCAATACAGGGAGAGTGAATGGGATTTAGTTTCCGGTGACCACAAACTGGAAATAAACTTATATATAATAATATTTCTTTAAGATCTACGAAAAATAGTGTCATCTGTGGACAATCCTGAATCACCAGGACAATATTGTTTCTGGTAAGACAATTGGTTTACAATGTAAGGGTGTAAAGTAAAGTAATATATTCCTATGTATTCAGAGGGTGGCGGAAACTTAAAACCTGAGGTAAGGAATAAAATGTGTCTACAATCTACAGCGGTTGCATTATTTTTTAATGGTGTCCTTTAGTAGTCCTTTTATCACCTATTCAGTGTGAAAAGGATGATTGGGCTCTCTGTGACCCCCAGCCCATTGTGTATTTAAAGCCTTCAGGACTGTGGTTAAGTGTGGTCCTTTTGTTGGACGTATACTACAATGTCACGAGAGGGAGGCGCTCCCCATTCACCTCGGCTGCTTTTGATCCGAGCTCGGAGACTGAGAGACGATACCTGTGTTAACTACCAGCTGTCAGCCGCCCGAGACCAGTAGCTTCCTCCACACCACGGAGCAGGTTTAGATCAGTCATGGATAAAGTTCTTTAGCTCCGCTCCCATCGCCACCTCTTGCCCTTCCACACATCAATGTGACTCCACAATAACAGTCACAAATGAGTGTGGGGGGTGCGTTTGATGGATGCCTCTGTCCTGTCAGGACGGGTGGTACCGGCAACTCCCTGTAATATAAACGTTATGTCTCCTCGCTCTTTTACTGACAGCGTGAGGACACTATTTGTGACAAAAGTAAGCTGTGTCTTAGCAGGGTAAGATAAACTATACATCAGCCTGATCAGAGTCTGCAGGCGTAGTTTGGTTGAACTGTTTGCCATATGGAGCAATGAAAGGCTTTTATATTTATACGTTCCACTACGGTTGTGAAAGGGAGAGACGAAAGAGAAAATGCACGGCAGCTTTAACATGATGTGATACGCAGAACTTATTTTACTGGATTCATGTTTTTTTTTGCAAGAGCTTCTATAATTCTTGGAGCACAATGTGATTTAGTTTTATTATGGGACTTATAGATGAGTCGGATCTTTTTTAGTTGGTTTTATTCTAATAAATTCAACCTTTTTAAGAGTTCACTTTTCATTGGTTGATTATATGTAAGGTCGACCTTGTGGAAACTGACGTGTGTTCCCTAACCTCACATTAACTCCTTCATCTTGTTTCCCTCGGTTGATAAGGAGAATAGACTCCATTGTTGCTGTGAAAAGACAAGCCTACAATTTTGAAAGTACAATAATTGACTTATTTACCACCCCCGTGATCTCTCTTTTTCCACTTCTTATTTTTTTAGCATGCAGCTCATGTATTTTGTGCAGCGATACCGCATGACCCTCAGGGTTTTTATCCGTTCCATGTGTTTCATGCCCGGTCAGGGACTTGGACGCAATGAATTGAATTCCCTAAAGAAACAGCCTGCTTCAATTCTTCTGCGTCGGTTTGGCCGGTCCCGACCACTCTCTCACGTCGAACTAGAGTTTCAGTAATATCTCCAGGAATGTTTGCAAGCACACACAAACACTATCTATCCCTTAATCTAATGCATCACTGCCCGAATAACAGGAAACAGTCCCACGACGTGGATGTTTGCTTGGTTTCAATCTCTCTCTCACACGTCCGGGATGTTTTGCAATCCTATTATTTTTATTTATTAGGTTTCAGTAATGTTGAGACTATTCTCTCGAGTGTCAAATGATTCCTCTAAAGTTGACTCACAGTGCTCACGTCTCAACACTGCACAGGATGAGGCACCATGGGGTCTTTCAGTGATCTGCAGGGTTTCTATGGAAAATGGCCTAAAAGCATGACTTTGATGATGTAACCCTGACCTTTCCTTGGATGTATATCTCAATTTTATGATTATTGGGAGCATCAGAAATTAACCAGCTGCATGAAGTGTTAGGGGGAGGTGCTCATTTTAGAGATTGAATCCTTGCAGGTAATTTATAGCTAGTGCGATTTCTGAAATTGAAAAACAGACTCATTTCATCAGGGGTTTGGTTCTGCTGTTGAAGCACACCCTCTTTTCTACTCACATTTTTTTCGTCTTTTTTTGTCGAATGATTTATGCGCTGGCTAATCCTTTACAATCACATGGGAAAGATGTTTTCAGCACCATCGCACGCTGTCAAGGGCAGGGGTTGTGATTTAGGGTGGATCTGCTGCCGCTGTGAAGGGAGGAAGAGGTTCGAATCGAGCCCGGTCCTCTCGGACACGGGTCAGTGGAGGATGTGAAGGCCCTAGAGGAAGTGTGGGGGTTTTCTTGTTTTTCAAGGTTTATTTTCCTACGTGTTGGCGGATTGAGGGGCGCCGGTGTGCAGGATTCAATTGAACATGATGGATCAAACATCATGGAAAATAAACACACACTCACTGAGACGCACACTTTGTCATTCTCTTTATTGCACTTGGTGTAATTCATTCCATCAGTTGTGCATATGTGAGCAAGAGTACACTCACTCTCTCTCTCTCTCTCACACACACACACACACACACACACACACACACACACACACAATTACCACCACTGCTCACTATGCAGTAACACTCGAGCTCCCCTGACGCAGAGTAAACTCTAAACAAACAGCCAGATGAAAGCTGGGGTCCACGTCAGAGTTAGCTGTACTCTAATGAGCTGACCCAAGGTAATGGATTGCTCATTACTGCAACTTTACTGAGTCTTGCCCGGATTTCTTTAAATAGGAGAAACCTACTTTCTCCCTGTCTGGCTGTCAACATCAGTGAGACTTTCCGCTGCTCTTCGGGATACCCGTCTGAGCTATGGGCTGTAAATGAGGGAATTACTGGGCTGTTAAAACTGTTGAATTTTTATGGAAGAACATTTAATTGATATGAGTGGGATGTTAATGAATTCTATGGTTGTGGATGATAGATAGATGTTATAAGACATTAAACAGTAGATAACACATATGTGAGATGGTACTTGACATATATTAGATGATGCATTCAATTTGATAAGAGACATGAAAGATTCCTGTCAGATGACGCATGAGATTAGACATTTGAGATGAAATATATTATTATAAAAGTTAAAACACACTGCATCAAATGATACAACCAGCAGTCACACTTTGAACTAACATGTGCAGTGGCTGTTCTAAACCTGCCTGTTTTCTTGGCCTGTGGTGATGCTGGTTGCAGCTTAAAAGCAACCTGTGGTAATTGAGCTGCGGCGCATAGAGACCAGCTGCAGTCCACAGAACCATGCTGCACTACCGCTGCTGCACAAAGAGTTATTTACCTGTTAATTCAAACTGAGGTGTATAGACTCAGTACCAGAATCAGTTGTAGCTGTCATCTAATGTCTCACAAGTCCAGATTGCACAAATTCAACACTGCACTTCCTGAACAATTCAAATGCCAAATATGATGCTGGTGCGAGCGACAGAGATTTCTGGTATTCATAGATAGATGCACAATGCAATAGGACAAAAGTCCTTCATTAAAACTTATTCTGTCCCCAAGTGTATACTTCATGTAAAGGTGGGTGGGCAAAACATTAAAACCACCTTTCAAAAGTGTGCTGGGCTGTATTTAAATGTTCAACTGTGCCTCATAAGGTGATGAGTCATTGTATTTATGAGGTTTGTAGAAATTGGCATACACCTAATATGAGACACCCCAGATGCAGTGTTTGTAGTTACAATTTAGCTCCTTCAAATCTATTGTCCCTCATTCTCTTATTTATCTAATGATAAATATGATATGATGATATGAATAATGGATAATAAACGTAAACTCCATCGTTATTAGGATCAGTGGCAGTGCCATTCCTTTCCTTTCAGGCCTATCCTCTCTGTGTGAGACAGAGGACAACTGCCATTCAGTCAACACCAGCAAAATGAGAAATTCCTCATTGTGACCCCACCGGTCTCCAGCCTGCGATTTAACACCTGTTCTGTAATGACACAGATGATAGGACGAAGGTCACAAAATAATCCACAGCCTGGTAACACTTTGATGTGTGTGTGTCTCTGTGTGTGTGAGCCAAGTGGACACGTGGATTGTGAATATATCAGACATCGTGGCTGATGCTGGTCTGTTTTGAATAGTTTTCAGGTGTTAGACATTACAGTCCCCGGGCCCTCCTCCCATGTTTTCACATCTCACATGGTTCATAATACTTTCTGACACACATTCTGCTTATTCCCTTAAACACAGAAGACAAGCTGGTACCCACTACCCTTCCTTTCTCCTCCAGAGGGTGGCCGTCACGGCTGACACCTGCCCAGGAAGCGCTTAAAACAATTAGAACTCCCTGTGAAACTAAAAACGGTGCCTGCCAAGAAGAGAAAAGGAGATATAAAAGCATCACCCCTCTTAGATTAAAAATCCTAAATTAAATCAAGTGTGCCATCAATGCGTGCTGGTGAGGGTCCCTAATGGCAGCCTTCTCTCTTTTTTTTTTCTATTAATTCCCTATACTTGCTCAGCCATCTCCTACTATAACAGCCTCTCTGACTCATCTGCTGCAGGAGAGGAGGAACCGGAGAGGAAAAGCACCCAAGAGTGGAGGAGTGGGTGTGGGCATGGTGCCTGCCTGAGGCAGAGTGAGTCACGATGCACCGCAGGACCCATTCATCACAGTGTGGAGCTGGCCCTGCCTGCAACTTGGAACTGTCCATCACATCCAACCTGGGCAGTGGTGAATATTAGGCTGCTTTATCTCTGAGCTCTTATCTTATTGTTACCTTTCAGCTCCCTCGCCTGTGGTCCTGTGGTTGAGAATAATAGGACAAGAGTACCAGACCCTGGACAGCTGATTGTTTAATATCAGGACTCTGGTGGCAGCTGTGCCTTCTGTGCACCTTGAAAAGATGTTATTCTTACACACCAAATAAGCCTCATCATCTATATGACTTGGTCTACAACAGAAAAGAGCTCACCATCTTTCTTACAATATCACACAATTTCAGTAATCATCCATACTTCTAATGGACCATGTTGAGCACATTTTACATTTCATAAGTATTATCATCTGTATTAGCACCGAGACACACCAACAATGGTTGACCTGCTGTGACCCGCTGCAGTGTGTTGTTGTGCATACTTAATGTGCATATAGTTGATTCCATCTTTTCCTTTTTTCAAAACTGAACACAATATAATGATCCCACCAGTGTGGAAAGAATGAATGTGACGCCTCGGGATTCAGCTGTGATAATTATGTCTTTTATCTGAGAGTGTCTGCTTTATAGTGAAGAGGTGGATAGAAATGGGGGCGTCAAGGTGAAAAGCATCTTGAATTTGTAAAAGGAGCTTTAGTTGTGTAATATAAGATTTTTGGGTAATGGAGTCAAACTTCCTAATTGCATAGTCAAGTCGTCATTTCTCACTGAAGTGAACTGTTGCCTTGTGCCGTTTTAAAGCTTTTCATGTAGGATTCCTAGAATACGAAGATCAATTGTAAATGGAGATGGATGACACGTCTCCACTTCCTCCCACAATCCTGAAATGAAGGAAAAATATCCCATACAAATGCTGCCATCTTAGCATAAGTGACCTGTGCACGGGATGTTGCTGCAGTATCGAGGTTCTGCCGATGCTCTCGACCAGTCATGACTCAGTCTGAAAACACATTTATCAGAAAAATGTATGCTTAAAAAAACATCAGATAAAAACTACCTAAAATTACAAAAAATGTTCGATGTTTACTTTGCCTTTTAGTTTGGTCTATGTCCCATTCACTAACATGGAGGAGGCAGGGTTAATGACTTATACTGCGGTCAGCCACCAGGGGTTGATCAAAACCCTGTGAACAAGGAACAGAAGTTTTCAAATGTAACAACATGCATGATACGAGCACAAATTGACTATATCTTATATCTACGGTGATGGAAACAAAAGGAATACAGCAACTGATATATAGAACAGAATAAACCTATTTGGGCTTATTTGTATGTGAAAGTTAGGAGTGTGAATACATATGGATCTGCACAACATGAAATGCAATATATGTCCATAGCTGACAGCTTCTGAATGGCTACCATTACTTGCCCACAGAGGATTGTGCTTGTCTGTAAAGAGGCTGTTGAAATGCTTGCAGCTGTTCTAAATCACTGCTAACATCCTAAACCCACTGAATGTGAGATGCTGAAGAACAGATAGTGTGTAGGGATGAGATACTAAAGGCTCTCTGTATGTTTTCTGTACATCTCAGTGTACTGAGGGTTAGTCTGTGTGTGTTACTCATTAGTTGTTGAAACCACATCTGCGCTTCCATCTAAACACTGTTCTTGTTGGGGATTAAGAACAAAGCTGAGATGGCATCAATCTGTTCCCCTGAGGAGCGGTTGGAAAATTTATATTTTTCCAGTTGTTTCTTCTTCTCCTGTCTCCTGAGCTGGCAACAGGATGCTGTGCTAATCTACGAGATGGTTCACTGAGAGGAGAAATGACTTTGAGTTGTCTAGGCTCATTTAGGCAGCCTGTACGTAAGAAAAGAGAAACGTCCATTTCAAATGATGTAACTGTCACTGCCGACATACCTCCATGTACCTCCATGTGTCGTTTTACGTTTGCAGAGCAGAGTCAAGAGATTCTGACAACAAACATGGCCCCTTTTAAACAGCAGTGGTCAGCAAGGTCTATAAATATTCCACGAAATGTAGACGTTGAATAATTTGTTGAATTTTCTTCCTCGTGTCAAATGGTCATGGATATGCGACATGACGATTTCAGTGGCTCTGCTCCGTTTCGTTTGTATTCATGAGATTTCAGATGTGAGTGTTTGTAAATGATGATACAGTTTTCTTTTCGTGCATGCCCACTGTTGCTGTGAGCATGTGTTAGAATCAACAATGGCAGCTATACACCGGTTTCTCTATATTTGGTCACATCACTGACATTCACAAACATCTGCCTCACTTAATCTCACGAGCCTACTTCTGTGGTATTTGACTTTATCGCCACCTACTGGCCTGGCATGCTTGTTTGTTCTCTTTTTGTGTTCTTGTCTGGAAGGAAATGTTTTGAAAAACAAAGGTCAAGTGAATGGAGAATTTTTTTGTGGGAAATAATCACAAAAAAGTATCCACAGTAGTGTAGGCAAGGCATAAACTCACCAGTCTTACTTTTTTCACCAGCCGTTGTGTTTATCTAAATCACATGGCCACCATATGATGTTACACATACGTCATCGCTTTCTGTTATATTTAATATGTCATGGTTGGTTTTCTCAGTTTTATCCAGATATGAATAATGTATAACTTTGCAATCATCACCATTTGTTGGACTCTGCTGCTTATTCAAACAGGATTAAATCTGTGTATAAAAAGACTTGAAGGGTCCACATACGGCCCGAGGACGTCAGTTGTATGGTCGAGTTCTCATTTTATTGTTTAATAACAGCTCATGGTCAGTGTAAAAATGTGTGGACCATATGCTCCGTCCAGCACTCGGTTTTAACACTGAAGTGTTCGCGGGTCTGTCATTCCCCACTGCGCTGAGGAACCCTCCGGCAGTTTGTTCCCTGTAAAATTATGGGAGGACATCTTTGTCTTTAGGAGCATCCACGGCTCATCACGACTCTCATAAAGATTTCATTTATGGCTGATGAATTACCGCTCTGTCTCTCTTGTTTACCCCATCATTCCTCTTCTCTGCTAGAAGACAGGGCCGCCTACAACCAAGGCCACTGTGTTACTAACCACTCTCGCTTTTCGCTCAGAAGTGGTCGGACTTTGTTGCGTCAACCCCCCTCCCTCTCCCCCTCCATCTTTTTCTTTCCTCTGAACTCAACCACCCTCGGCACCACATCCTCCACCTCATCTATCTCCTCTCTGTTGGTGTCTGGTCCGCCTCCCTCACTTTAATCTTATAAAAGTGGATCTCTGATATAGAGAGTGAGAGGGCTTTTAAGTGGATGGTACTGAGGTTGGTTGGTATAGGGTGTGTATGATGACGATGATGGGTGATAGGCAGGAGGCAGAGTGATGTGATGGGCAGAAGGAAGGTGGTTCCTGTAATGTCTTCTACCCAGCCCAGCTCCTATTAACCCCCTCCCTCCCTCCACATCAGCCACTAATGAGCCTATATAAACACCAAGTAGTAGATTTATGATGTTGTGGTGAAAATTAGAGCTGGACGCAGAGAGACGAAGAGAAAGAGCGCGGGTCCATCCGAGCGGCACGGCACAGCCAGTCACTTACTGATATCGATCCTCGTCCCAATCCATCTCAATTTCCCTCATATATAGTCACATCCAATTATGTTTTGCTCCATCTTGAAAGCAGTGTGTTGCAGCAGAGGTGAGCTGCAACAGTGTGATGAGCTCATGAGTGCAGGACAAGCTGAAAGAAAATGCACTGTGCTCGTGGACGCAGGGTTGAAGAGGAGTACGCCTTCATATATGCACGATCCACTCTTCTCTGTCCAAATGCCTAAACCCTGGGGTGCATGTGCTTCTTGCTCTTTTTTTTTTTCTAACATCTCCATTTGAGGAGCAGATGAATATGTTCACATTTTCACACCCCTCCTCCCCGTCCCACAGTCTCTTCTTTCCTGCACCAGCTGAGAGCTGCTGTCTGGGTGGTGAAAGTTGACTATGGACATGCACGAACCCTGGAGAGAACAGCTCTGTCAGACGCCTGCCGTGCACGTGTGTGTGTGTGTGTGATGGATCTTGTCTACATACAGAACAGTAGTCCAGGACTTCCATCCTCTGTTTCTTATTATACTCAAGGATACCCAGAGAAGGAGCCCCTCTGTGTTAATGACAGCAGTTATTGCAGCAAAGACAGAGCCCCCTGGAAAATAAGATGTTCACAGATACAAGTTCTTCATACAGGATAAAATAGAACGCCTGTGAATCCTGATGTGGGAATTACTCTCAGAATTTGCTTTTACTTTCAAAGAATAAGATCTTTTGTTGTAAAGCGTACAGTGGTATAAATACCATGCACAGTTCAACTGTATCAACTAGTGCAGTGCCCGTTGTAAACTGTTTGCAGTTTACTTTCTAGGGTCACAATAAAAAGTGACCAGCAGTAATTGAGCTGGGGCAGTTAAAGACCTGATGCAGAACTCTACAGGACCAAAGAACCATGACGCTGCAAACAGCAAGTTCAGTTTAGTGAAGCACAACTCTTTATGTAGAAGAATCGGTTTGTTGTTGCCATGATCACGTCGGGTGTTGTGATTGACACGTCACTTAGGATTGACAAGTCATAGCCACTGCTGCTACAGACCACTGGTCCCTTTTTAAACAAATAGGACATTTATTTTGATTTCTATGATTATTGCAAAATGTGCAATGGCTGAGTGAACTGTTTTCAAATTTAAAACTGCTTATTTACAGTCTTTACTGCAGCACCTTCTATTTTTGGACCTTCTTACGAATAATTTACAGCAACATGCATCATTGCAGTGTTTTCCACTTGATTTAGTGAAGGATTCACACAGTAACACCTTGGTTAGCATGTGCCCATGTTGCCCTTTTAATCAATTTGCACTCAATTTCAACCTTGACCTTGTTTGTCACAGACCTTTGTATATGCACAACTGAATCTACACTGGTGAGATGACAGATGCCTAATTCATTCTTGACTGTTTGCCACCTCTATTATTAGCCTGAGACTGCATGGCAGTGACAATTAATGCAATCTATTGCACAACTACAACAAATCTACAAATTTGGACAAAACTTAATGAGAGCAGCATGTCATTTATAATCAAATAAGCTTCTGCCTGTATTGTATATTTTTCACTACAATCTATTTGAATGTTTTGAACCATTAATCCAGCTTTTTTACAGCGTTGAATAAATGTAACAATCCAAAATATTTTACATGGCTGAGGTTGTGTATCCAGTCTGAATCCCATGCTTTGAGAAATGCTGCTTCATAATTTATAACGTTATAATTCAAAAATACAAATGAGCCCATCTCAGTAATGACCTTACTGTGTTAAGAAGAGACTGAAGGTATAACTTCAATAATATTTCACAGTTTAATGTCATCAATTTTTCATTAGTATGGTGGATATTTTGAGCGGATATGAAACTTTATTCTTCCCTATATTAAAAAAAAATCTGAGAGCTTTTGTATTTCAGTTCAAGAAAGCCTGGGATGAATTATTCATCATTCGTCTTGATCATCTGGGACTAATATATGTGACACAGTTTGGAGGACCTAGATACTATGACCCCAATGAAGGTTTGACCTCCACCCTGTGAGTCTATAAAGCTTCAGTCTGTTGTAAAGAGTGTAATGTGATTTTGAGGCCTTTTTTAAGATATGACATTCCCAGGTAAGTTTCTATAGTGACTCCATGTCAAAGAAATGATGGGGGTGGGGTGTGAAGGTGTTAATGGACTGCTCATGTGCATGGAACTTTCTGCACAGCCTACTATAGGTTTGGTGAGAAAACCAGACAGGACAAGACAACTTTTATGCAGAAAATAGCACCAGCACCGGTGCAGATTTCTAAAGTTGGTGCAAAAATATCAACTGACATCTGTGTGATTGATGTAAAATTCCTCTAGCGATTAAAGAAACCAACCCTCAGCTGAATGAGCAGAGTGCAAACCTCATCATCAGGATCATGATAAGACACAGGTTTGTGCAGATTGTGGGTTAAGTTACACAAGTCCTCCCTATAACAAAACACTTAATTACCCAGATATATGAGATGCATGAGGATTTAGTCTTTAGACTCTTTTTAAAGAAAATGCAAATAATAAACATTAATACGTTTTTTCTAAATAAAATGTATAAATATAAGATTGTACCTGCCATTGGCTAAATAGGATTTAGCATTGAAACTAAATTAGATTTCATTGAAACTTGGTGGAAGGATGGAGCCATTCACTGTTGGTGCAGATTTGATTAAGGGGGTGAAATAGGGAGCTAGCTTTGGCAGAAGTATGCATTTTAGCTGTGTATTTAGACATCCTGAGGAGATCGAGGATGCTTATACTTTATTAGCCCATATTTATTAAAGGACAAAGACGCCAGACTCTATAGAAGCACTTTGGTTATGAATTTTTCAACATTTATGGATAACCCAAACTTATCTTCGATTGTAGCAACAATAGCGACAGACTCATCCATCTGTTATATAAAATAAAAAGAGAATATTTCCCAATTCAGTAGCTGCTGTTCTTTAGTCAAACTTCTGACCTCCCCGTGAAGCAAGCAAGAGAGGAGTGACTCTCTCTATGGTGATCAATAACGTCCCCATTAATCACAGAGTAAGTTGTCATCTACACCCCAAAAAAAGTCAAATATATGAGTAATAAGAATGTTTAGTACCTTATGTGGTTTTCTGGACTACGGGTTCTCCCTCTGGTTTGTGGATGTTGAGATTTACTGTTCAATTAAGCACCGTTGAAAAATGTATAAAAACTTGAAAAGCATTTCATGAATCAATGGAGTGGATCTCTGGTTTATTGTCAGTGGATCTTTTACAGGCTGTAAATCATGACAGCGTGGAGCTCTGGTATAGATTTGTCCACATTTACAAACATTGATTAAATTTTCCAGGTCCAATTGTGCTTCTTTCAAGTCTGTTCTATTGCCATTTCACAGAGATGAGACAACTGCATTAGATACAGAGAAGTAATGAGGAACAGGATCAGCAGTGAAGCATGTGTGTCCATTGAACTTTCTTCATTTCCAGCTCTGTGTGGGTTCATACGTGCCTTTGTGAACACTATCTACCACTGTCCAAATTCCATAAACACATGATGCTTTGCAGTGGGTTACCCACAGCGCCGCGGAAACAAACATCCTACATGCAAACCATCACCTCTGGTTTCAACAACAAACACACGCACAAAGACGTTTGACAGTTGTTTATACGATGCCTCACCAGCATCAGTGTGAGCGGAGGTCAGATCGAGTATTTCATTGAGGGCTCTCCAGATGTCACAAAGCAGCAGCATCATAAACACCCACACACTGGAGCCCAGGGATATCATGGACACACATGTAGCTAGAGTTCCAAAGAGAGCTTTCTTTTACAGTCGGGGAGAGAGAAGAGAGGGATGTCATTTTGGACGTTGTCCAGGTGTGAGGCCTGCTTCTCCCTGTTCTGTCGTTAAACTCCAGGGCTGTGGGAAGGACGGTTTACTGGGCTCCGCTGAGTGTGCTGAACCTGAGATGAAGCCGCCAAGATCGTCTCTCCTGGATCACTAGTAACAGCTCCCATATGCACCAGAAGTCACAATGTACTTATTTATTGCTCGTTCTGCTATTAAATGAGAATCTCTCAGGTGTTACCCTATGTGCTGGTGCCAGTGATAACATTTTTATTTCATGTTTGCAGCTTACTCTTTCCCCCGATTCATGAACTGAGTTTTACTTTGCAGTTCATGCTCTGGCCTTGCACGATATACTTTTATTATTATGTTTTTTGTTTCCAATAGTTGTCTTACCCTGTTCACATGTATGTGGATTGTAGCGTCGGTGAAAGCCCAAGTATAAGGTCCCACATTGTGGGAAACAAAAGGGGATCTTATATGCACTGCCTTAACTTATGCTGTAGGATCAAAAAGCTGTGTTTTCAGTCTCATTTACTTGAGCAAGGCATTGATCACTGATGACAGAAGTTGGATTTTAAGGGAAGTGGTTCTGCTCATTGAGGGAGCTCTCAAATAATCACAGTAATAATAAGTACTCTGTTGGGTTAGCCTTGGTCAGAGCTAGTTTCAGTTGGATGTTTTCAACCATCTGGCATGCAGTTCCAATGCAGTATGTTGTTGGTTTATTCCCCACAAAATAAAACATTTACAATGGACACAATGACTCAAATTCAAATCCAAGACCTTATGCTTGGATGGTGCAGGGAACTGTGACACCTGACATGAGCTTATCTCTATAAACAGATTCTTCATGTGAATATGTTGAATCTACAGGCGAGGGACAGGATTTTGCAGCTGGAATCCATTTCTAGGTTGATCAATCACTTTTGAGCTGGCTTTGATTGGCAGCAGGTGAATGGTCTGTGTGGAGAGCAAAAGAAGGGGAACACATTGTCCGAGATGCATCAGTGGTAGAAAATGGTAGCTAGCAGGTTTAAACGAGGGACTTGGAAACAAAGAGACTGTTTGCCTCAAGAGGTGTGAAAACAAAACAGAGGAGTGCATTTGACAGAAAGACAGGGAATTTATATTGGACTAAATGTTGATCTTGACAGTTCATTGTTTATCTTGGGAACTGCCTTTGAAAAAACACATGGTGCGTTTAACACCAGGACCAAGAAACTGTCAAGCCGAACCTCCAAGCCAACATGGAGGACAAGTCTGTCAAACCTCAGAATAATGGTATTTTGGACATCTGCAGTTCAATGACATCTGAGCAAGACGGTGAGAAATGGCTGATAGCCCTGAGCAAGCATTAAGCAATAAGTGCTGTTTCTAAGTTCAGGAATGAACGGTGAAGCTCAAGTTTACCCAAACTTTTAACCATAAGAACCCAAAGAACTTTCTCGCAAATTAAATATGTATCCGTCTGAATATTTCAATACTCTTTTTACTGTTTCCAAAAGTTTAGCTCTTATATAAATCACGTCTCATAAGTGATCTTTAGGCAGAATTGTCAAGAGAAGCTCCAGCAGACAAGTGTGGATTGTTCCCTTGCTGTCGAGAAATGAGTCGGAGACCAAACCCTGCTTGAGGAATCATTAACTGGGCTTTGGGAGGTGGGCGAGGGCCTGTCCCCTGCCTGTCAAAGACACTAAATGTATAATCCCCACTGACAGCCTCAGGTCCAGTCTGAAAGTGTTTCCTCATGCAGCCAGCAGACAGGTGAGGTTTGATGTCCTTTGGGTCCCAGGAAACACTGTTATAGTCCAATGAGCCCAATGGACATTAAATCCGCAGGTGCTTGATGCTCAAATGTGTGTCCCAGAGCATTGCACTGAACCATGATTTTCAGACTGATAAGTTGTTGTACAGCTTGTAAGATGATTACAGTGTGTGAGCCATACAACATGTGTTCAGCCACATAATCGATTTATGATGTCTGTGTGAGCTAAAATAAAGGGAAAACGGCCGTCAGCTTATTGACAATGAATAATCACTTCACCTACACTCACCATATGGTCGATGAAATTGTGCAGCAATATTATATTCAAAACTAATTTGATCAATTTCTATTAAGTCGTCCTGTCAGCGATGCTATGTTTCCAGATTTGTTACAAATTGTCTGTATCAGCGCACTCACGCCCTGTAAGTGGTTCCTTATTAAATGGAAGTTTACTTGTTCCGGCTCGCTGGGGAAGGGATTGATGCTGTGAACACACGCTCGCTACGACTGCTTCTTCTGACATGAGAGAGAGAACAAAGAAAGGAGAGCAGACGAGGCTAATGTTGACGTTTACATTCATACTGTGATAATATCTGCATGCATGGTTAACCCTCATCAGTCAGTGCAGGCCTCAGTGCTGTTCCTGGGTGTATGTTTGACAAGATGGTTGCCTCTCTAATTCTGTGTGTTACTGGGGTGACTTGTTCCACTTTAGGTTTTGACTTTGAGGGCCACAACACACACACACACACACACACACACACAGAACAGGAAATTGACATAATTAATGTGCTCATCCGTGCTCTGCTGTCTTTGCGTACAAAAAGAGCTTTGTCTGATTCAAACGAGGTAACCGTCACCGCCCACATTATTCCATGTGTCTTTTTACATTGACAACAACAGACATGGTGACAGTGCAGTGATAATGTAAACAAGTAAAAGTGGGTGTTTTTTATTCAGCGGTTGTCCAACTAACCAAGTCGCAAGGAGGTCTTCTTAGACGGAGAAATGCACACAAATATGGCTAATATGGACAGAAGGTTACTTCTGTATTATTTAGCGTTGAGCATAAATTTGCATGAAATCCTCAAACCTGCAGAAACTATAGTTCAATCGGAAACATTTCCATATTCATATCCATTTTTTTCTGTGAGGTTTGATCGCACCACTGCTCCTTACCCTTAGAAGTGGTACAAACCTTTTGTCCATTGCAATTACACATTCACATCCCTTAGATTGATATATTTAAAGGCACTTTTTTTATTTGTCACACATAATAATTTCAATTTTCGGAATCTTACAATAGTGTCCCCTCATTTCCTGTTTTGTTCTGTGCGTGAATGGAGGGGTGTTAAGGGGGTATTGTGTTATTCTGTAAAATCCCTTTAAATGTGAATAATCTTAAATAAGAGAAATTGTATTGACACATAAAAAGCATTGGTGAATAGCTCTCTTTCGTTGCTTGCATACATGGTCTTAACAGTCAAAATCTGTGAAGTGAGTTCTTACATGAGGCCCATTGACTATTTCTTAACCTTCTGTAAGCTGGGAGCTCCTCTTTGAATGGTACAAGGCCTCAGATCTCTACCTTTGGCATTAGATGTCTCATCTAATCATCACCTCAGCCCATTATTTTTTCATTAGCATTTTTCTTGTGTATCTTAATAGCCACTGTGGGAATAATTCTAGAGATTGGTTTATTTTAAAGTTTGTCGTACCGTAGAAGACTCCAGGCTATGCCATGATTAGAACCCTAACCCATGTCGCATAAGCACTGACATATGGGAAGCATCAACTCTCTCCTCAAGTTGTCACTTCCTTCCGCTTTATTTTCTCTGCCTTCTGCCATGATGGAGAACCGATGTCCATTCTTTAATGCCCTTGCCCATTAGAAAGGTCACCTCAGGTTATTATTTGGGCTGCCTGTGGAGCAGAGGTAAATTTCGGACACACAGAACGCCAACAGGATATGGACTGTGAATGTGAGAGGAAGCTCTACCTGTATTTGCACTTGATCTTTACAAGGAAGGAAAGGCTCAGAGGTAATGGCTTGTTTACACTATTTGGAAATTACTGATCTTTAGATTCATGTAATTGGCCCCTGACTCAATCAATCAAGGTATCAATCAGCTCTCTGTGCTTTAAGTAAACATATTAATCGTTTTAGATTTCTGCTCTACTGATGATGCCCTTAAGAAAAGGTCAATGGCAACTGTGAGCAACAAGATTGTGAGAATCCCGACTGAAGGTTGTGTTTCCCAAAATAAACACACTAATTAGTTGAATAAGCAGCACAAGCATCATTAAAGGAAGCAGTGCAAAGCAGGGAACTCAAAAAGGCTCAATCCCTCTTCAGTAAAGGCAGGAAACGACAGGTTATAATGGCAAAGGCTCCCGGATGACTCTCAGGAGCGAGGTATCAGTTTCAGTCAGTGTCATTTACCGCAGCTCTCCATGTGTGGTTTGAGCTTTTCATGCAGAAGACTTATAATCTCTCTATTCTGGTTGGTGAATGTACATAGACTGTATCTTGCCATTGTAATTCATTAGAGGTAAAAGGCTGACTGTCTGTTTTCTCTTTGTTTTGGTCGTTAGGGGTCTGTCGAAAAAAGACCTAATTTGACATGAAGCAGCTTGGCATCATGGGAGCCGTATTGACCACCACAAACCCATAATCTAGCATCGCATTGACAGCAGAATGCGCAGCAAATAGCTATGAATAATAGTGAACCATTACGAGTGACCAATACAAGCAGTGTGAGGAAAATACAGTCGACTTGCCAACAAGCTAGAAGAGTGTCTTTCCTTTGTCATGCATATGTCCTTTGTCCAATGAGTTGCAATAGAGATGGGTTTAGCCACAGTTGAAGCAGATATGATGCAATTAAAATGCAACCAAAATGAAACATCCCATTGCCTTTAATACCATTGGGGATTTCTCTGGGTTTAAACATTTTGGATGTAGTACACAAGTAAACAAAAAAATGGTCTAGTAATTTTTAGACCTTTTCATGAAGTATTATTAAATATATCTTTAATCTCATCTCTTTTGTGAAAAGTCTGCTTCAAATCTGGGAATTGAAGTGCTCGTATCCTCTCTCTGTAAATAATCTTTATGATGAGATGAGGTCAAAGCTACAACTTTGAAGTATCCATGTTTTTTGTCATAGCTCTGCTGACATGCAATATTATATTTATTTCTGAATTATTGCCTTGTTTTCCCGCAGTGTCTCCCCCGTCCTTTTCTCTGTAAGTGTTGTGAGCATTTATCTCACCTGGCTCCGGGTTTCTCTCCACACCTGCCAGCAACCATCCCATCACACACAGTTAAAATATTCCGGGCTCATTAATTGTATTGTTCATTGAGACCAGTGGTTGGTACTTGTGCAGCTCATTAACCTGACGTTTTTCTGTGCCGGAATCCACTACCAGCTCATCCACCACAAGCCTTTTAAACTATTCGACCTACCCCTTATTTCTAGGGTCAACTACCATTTTGCTTATTAAATCCACTTCATGTAATCCAACACTCCCAGTCTGTGAATAACGGTATGAGTGTGTGCATCACAAACCCACAGAACATTTAGTTCACATTGGGAGTTATGTCATGAGCTGTAGTTTTTAATTGACTAATCTTTTTTACTTGTGATAACAAGTTTTCACCCGGAACAAACATAAAGTCAAAACTCAACATAAAGCAGCCAGCAGTTTCTGCTGTCCTCTAGCTTGGCAGCTCAGCTCTGTCCAGTCTCTGTTATGTCTCTCTTCATGTCCATTTGTGTGTCTCTCTCCGTGGCAGCTTTCTAGTTCGCCTACAGGTGCTCTCTGAGCCACCTCCACAAACATTAATACCAAGTTCACAATTCCACGACTTACTGGCAACAGGTTGTCATAAACTACTGAACGTGATCTCTCACCAGGAGAAACCCTGGCGTCATGTCGACATGCATCTCTTGACTGCTGACTGAATGCTGATTTGGCCCTGATGTCTTATCCACTCTGCATAAAGTCGCTTTGTCTGTCCACTGAAGTTAAACAGATCAAATAAGATTATTTCTGTCTCTGTGACCCTGCCACCCTAAAACATGTTTATACAACTGAAATTGCAATGTGCTTCTCTCACTCACTGTCACTTATCTTGGTGCCGCTGTTGTTTCATCTCCGATTTCTTTGAATATGTGGCAGCTGACAGTTTGGGCACCAGCCGCCCTGGTGGTCTTTCATTCTTTTAATTACAACCCCCCACCACCACCACCACCACCACTTGCCCTTCTCCAGCCCCCTACTGTCTCACCATGCGTCCCATCATCATCGGTGGATTTACAGCCCAATCACTGTGGCCATGGATTGCGACATCTCGTGCAACAATAAAACACGCAGCTTTCATAATGGAGGAACAGGCGGCCTGACCTTACAAGCTGTGTGGAGTGTTGCATTTTAGTGGGCTGTCAACTCTGCTCAGAGAAATTGCAGTTATTTATACGTACTTGTCTCTGAAGTGCTACACCTATCCCTGCTCCAATGGGGTTGAAAGAACACCTTATAAAGTCAGGCTTAAGATTAAGTATAGCTCCTACCTTCATTACAGTACAGAAACGGGCTACTCCAGTTATTAGACCAAGCCCTGCACTACTGTTACTGCACCAGGGCTGGCTCAGCTCACGCACACCTCCTAATGGCTTTCCCAGACCTGGCTGTCCTGCAGTATTTTTATAAGAGGGCTGGATCTTTAAAATGAAACAGACATGCCATACTTCCAGCTGGGCATGATGTTGTACAGTACAGAGTGAAACCAGGGTTCCAGTTTAGATTTAGTGATCATATAATGGAGTACAGTGAGTCCGAAGGTACTTGAAGGGAAGTGGTGGTATTTCTCTCAAGACACGGCTCATGAGAACATAACCTCGGTGTCCGTCCAATCATCCACTCCTGTGCTTTCACCCCCACAAGCATGTTCTTTACTCCCCTCTTCTCAGGTTTCTGTGTGTCAAGCGTGGTCATCTTCATGCTCAGTGTTTTTTTTTGTTTTTTTTGCCACAGGGGCGGTGAGGTGGACAGCAGGCCGGTGCCACGGAGAAGGATTAAACACTGTCATCGCCCTCTCTTCCCCTAGAGCTCAACACACTCCATCACTCCGACAGCAGGTCCCAGTCATCCCAAACTAAAGCCAAACACATGCCAGACTGCAGAGAGACAGACAGGTAACCCCCGCCTGATACGCAGCATATGTCGTCCCCTCTGCAACCTCCATGTACAGCTTCACTGCTTGCCTCCTCGGTCTACACAGGATATAGTCATTTGGACTTTAAGGTTTCAATGAGTGGAGAGAAATGATGTCTCATCAAACTACCTCATAAATTAAAGTGGACTTCTTGATCACATGCAGACTCAAAGCTCTATAGTCTTTGAAAATTTAACTTATTATTTAAATCATTCATCTAAAAAAGCTAAATCAAAAAATGTTCAAACAATCATGTTGTTCCATGATAACGACCTTAGGTCTTTTCTTTTCATGTGACACCCGAGCGCAGCTGGTGCTGAAACCTGAGGCAATAAGCAGCCATATTGTTCACATCTCCAGCTTTTCACACCTTACACCTCATGTCGGTGATTCTTTCTTCAACACATTCCCAGACCACAGTGGTATTAATGTACAACAACTGCATGGTGGTGACACGACATTGACATTTTCCATGGGTGCGACACATCGTTGTTCAATTCAAAGAGATTTGCTTCAAAGGAGACATGCAGGAAAAATTGATGCAACGAACCCACTTTTCTTTTAAATAATTGGAATTTAAATGGCCATTTTTCTTCTGTGTTCAAGAAGTTAAACCTGAATCCAGCACACACACATATGCAGGGGCTTGTGGCTGTGGTAACGAAGGTGACCATGATTCTTGGAGCCCACAGCTGGAGATCGCCCACAAAAATTCCAGGATGATTATTTTAGTTTATAAGTGAGGGTATTTTGGGAGGGAGGGCAGAGCAATAATCTGCTGGTGGCTGGTGGTCCATTTTTTAAAATCAAAAAGTTAAACGTCTGAATCCTCATCTCCTTCCACCTCATAATCTTCTCACCTGCTTGGTCCATGAATTTCTTCAGCATTTTGGATTTAATCTTGGTCTCGTATTTTCCCACACTGTACCTAGAGAATATTCACAGTCGGAAAAAAGGTTGATATTGGCTGACTAAATAGACATTGGAGCCGTCTAAATACAGAGGCCACCCTTGGATGGAAGCTTGTGTCATAGCTTGCCAGTAGGGTTAAAAAGTGGAAGTATAGTTTGTTTTGGATGTTGTTCCTGCATTGTTCTACGTGCTCGATTGGAATTTGATCCATTGTGTCTATAAGTTCAGCAGCCTATTTTGCTTCTTTAAAGACTGAAGGAAAAGAAAAAAAGGAAGAGAGATAAACATTCCTGTGAGAAAGAGCAGAGAGGAAATATAAGCCAGAAGTTGCTCATTCATGTTCAAAAGCTTTTTCTGAAATGTCTGAATCAAAAAAACATTCAACCACTACTTAATCAAATGTGATATCAGCTATAGCCAAGAAAAAAAGAAAAATCAAGGATAATTATTGATTAAAAATAACAGACAAAGACAACAACTCCATCCTGTGCAACTGTTTTTAATAGACTTAAAGCCCCCAAGAATTTACTCTTCAACTCCCTCAAATCTGAGTCTTAAGACCAGCAAGCGGATGTTTCAGGGTCAAGAGAGAACCTGATTCAGAAAGGAAGGGTCTCCTCTGGGGTGGGGGATGGGGGATGGAGGTATGAATCTCACATGAAGCTTGTTTTGCCGTCGGCTGAGGTTTTAACACAGTTGTAACCACTGGCTGCATGTTGGCCTGTCTGCCACTTTTATAAGGCAATTATATAAACTTAGCATTTAAGAAGAGAAAACAGTTTCAGGTTTTAGCTTTGTTTCTGCTCTGTGTTGGGCGTCTGGAAATTTCTGTGGGTCTCATAAAGTGGTAAAGCGCTGAAACGTTTCTCTGAAGAACGCAGGCTTCTTACATCATGAAATCAGTTTCAACTGGCATTTATCAGTATATGCATGCTGCAGTGGTGGAAGACGTTTTTCACATTATACATTTAATAATGGTTCACTTACTTTTTACAATGTAAAGTAATACATTTTAAAATGTTGGTATTTGACCATTAAATACAAAGAACAAAATACAAACTTAAGATAGTAATATATTTTGTTATTCTATATCTGTATTTAGTTTTTTTTTTGTCAATCAGATGAGTGTCTGTTGAGAAAAATGAATTTACAGACAGATTTCTCCTCTTCACTAATACATTTGAGTTTCTTTCATATCCACTCATGAAAAACTCTATTCGCATTTAGCCACTAAAGCTTTGTTAGACCTGTAATTTCTAGGCACTCACATTATTTGGTTAAGTTCAGGGAACAATCCTCTCTTACTTTGAAATTAATAATGAAGTTTACATTGGCTTCTAGCTCAAAACAGGATGTGTGTATCTTACCAGAATGAACAAATAATTCCTATTAGGATAATACTTTCACAAATCAAGAATAGCCTAAATACACCAAAATATACAGGGTTCTCTCCAGGACTCGACCTCATCCCTACACCAAGTTTGGTAGAAATGGGATTGTTAGTTTTTGTGTCATCAAATAAACAGGCATAAAAGCGTCTTCTGTGAAGGAAGCCACAATCTTAATGAAAACAGATTCAGTCACCTAGATGGATAGACTCGCACTGCTCCCTGTGAGCAGCACTTAAAGTCAAGTGACAGAAGTGTTTGCACATTTACTTTGTGAGATTGATCAAGCCTGTCAGGAGGCCAAAGGTAACTAGTATTGACCTCTTTGTTTTCTTCCTCTCCTGAATGCTGCCCCGCTGGAACGGAACTGTAAGTGATCCTGTTGGGCTGATATTGACCCTCAGTTGGACCAGCGCTCCCCTCTCTCTCCTCCCTGCTGGAAGCACTGCTCCTATTGATCCCATTCTTTAAGTGTTACCATAAATTCCCTCCCCATTAGTTTAAACTGGACGGCATTTCGTCCACCCCATGATTCATTCAGACAGTCTTCCACTGAGATAGAAGCATCTTCTCTCCTCTGTATGCCATCTTCTCCAGACCGTTTTTCAACCCTCCTCCTCCATTCCCTCCTCTTATATTACCTCTCCATCAGCTGCTCTTTTTTCACTCCCTCACTCACTCACTCACTCTCCTCTCTGTGTAAGTGTTGTGCTTCCTGGATTCCTGCAGTACAAAGTGCCTCTAAAGGAGAGATTGAATTCACCTTCTAATTTGGTTTTGATCCTTTTTATCTGCGTCATTTGCTTTGTTGGAAGAGGAGACCACCGTCTTCCTTATTGATATCTGAAATGTGTTCAGTAAAATCTGTAGAACTCTTAAAGAGGAATAGTCAGTTTATAGAAAACAAGGCCTGACAGAAAACCTCTCCGTGAAACTGAAGCACTCCTCCTGAAAAGTCTGTTTAATGGACAACAGATGAACGTCAACATTACTTGCAAAGACCTGGGTGACATCGCATTTGCAAACGCATTTTGCGGTTTGCTTGCTCGGGTGCCAGATATGTATGAGTCTTGCCAGCTAAAGACAAAAGTACTTTTTCCCCCCCATTTCCTGTTATTGTCAACTTGTCTCACATTATCTGGTGTTCCCCCTGGAATGACTTTAGAATTATCTTCAGACAAAACCAAAAATTTGTTTTAAATTACTATAAGAACTGCACAAAGAGCAGCAGTCAGCAGGCAAACACCAATGCCATGTTCCTTGCTCCTATCACATATCTCATGATTACCGTCTCCTCCATGTGTCCCACAGCCTCTCCCGTGTCATGTGATCGTGGAGCCCTGGCCTCAATTCCCCAGGTGAGTGTTTTCAGAAAATCTCCTCAAATTATTTTTGCTTACGCGCTCAGAACTCTCAATTGTGAAACCTAACAACGCGAATCCTTCCTGGTTGAAGCCATATGTGAGGCTCTAAATGTAAAGGGCAGCAATAATAGTGTTGGTCTTGATCCAGCATTGGAGCAGTTAGATGGATGCCGGCATTATTCACCTCTAAGACATTCAGCAAACAGATGAAAATGCAGCATTATTTCCACAAGTGATTTTCCTCGTATGCTGCATTAATGCTCCCTAGTCATAAATTTCAACTGTTTAGTAGCTTCATACAGCTCTCACCATGAGTCAACGTTCTTGATTGTGCATTTTTCACATGTATCCGTTTGTATGCATGTTTGTTTTACACACGAGTGCAATCTGGCAGGAAGAGCTGAACTGGCCTCAAGGTATCAAAGCGGTAATTTAATCAGTCCTTCAAGCACACAGCAATTTGTGCAGGAAGTTTTGATTAAAAAGCCTGTGCATCATCGTGAGGAGCCTCACCCACCTCCATGGAAGCCAGTTAGCTGATTAATACCCCAGAGGACCCAGTAACCAATGGCCGACCCATTACTACTGCTGCACTGCTGTCTGAGAGGATGAGGAGGGAGGGGTCGGAGAGGAAAGAGGGGTGGATAGAGACCCGAACAGTGTGCGACGATAAATCACCTCCGTCCAGGACACACACACACAAGCCCCCACAACGTGAGTCTTGGGTATTACTCATGTTGTGGGGACCTACGTCTAGCACACTTACATTATGGGGACTTATCTTTCTTCTGGGGACAAAAAGCCAGTCCCCTTACGATGCAAAATGTAGGGTGAAGACATGTTTTGAGGTTAAAGTAAGGTTATTTAGAGGATTACGTTAGGATAACAGTTAGGGTTAAGCCATTTATATCGCAGTTGTAGTTATGGATACGGTTAGAATAAGTCTACAGGAAATTCATTGTAGTCAATGTAATGTCCTCTGAAGTCATGGAGACACGACTGTGTTAGTAACTTCCATCAGTAAGAATTGAAAAATAGATACAGACAACTTTCTCCTGTCTGTAATTACTTTCAAAAAATAATATCTTGAGAACTAGCTGCCATACAGCTCATTATTTAATCATGGTGTGTGTGTGACAACAGGAATATGAAACTTACTGGATGACCTTATGTCCTTAATACCCCAAACAGCCACTTGCCCAGTGCTGCTGTGCTACATATCCACCTCATTAGGTGCATTAATCCAGTCGTCTGCCTCTGTTGCAGCTTGAATGGGCATTTTTCATTATCTGTCTGATTTACTGCTCAGTATCACCGTCTTCACGAGCCACTTGAATATCCTCGGAGGCTCCAGGAAGGAGTTTGATTCCAGACTCCGTCCTACGCTTGGGGGGCTTGACATCTACAGTACAGTCGCATAATGAGGCGGCATTTTACCTCGTGCTGCACCAACCGGAGGTCTCCGGGTCGCTATGATGTGATCCAGGAATTAAATGTCAACGCATATTTAATCCATCGGATTCTGCACCGAGGTGTTGCTGGATAAGGTCGCGTGGAGAGTAATGAAGTGTTATGTTCAGTGTAATGTGTTTTTTAGTGGGTTGTTCTTGTGCGGGCAACTTGGCAGTGATGTTAAAACCACATCTATTATTCAAAATGCAGCAGAGTAGAATTTCTCTTTTACCTTTATTAGGAGTTGGTACAATAGCTGTTAGTCAAAGCCATTTCTTAGCCGTTGTTCTTGGCAGCGTGTAGGAGGTAGAGATATAATCACTTTGTCCATCAGCCAGACTAAACATTGTTATTTATAAGGTTAATCATGAAAATCTGGTATGAAGACACTTTAATATCTCTGTTGAATAAATACTTTATATTGAAGAGCTAACAGATCCAAGTGGAAGGTTTTTATAGGATTTTATACGCAAGACTTTGTTTTATTGACAAAGGTAAGGCTGGTGGTCCATCTGAATACATAAGAGACAGGCCAGCTGCCTCCATTGTATACACATACACACACACACACACACACACACACACACACACAGTCTTGCTGACCCTGTTCACCATTAACCAGAGCACAGTGTGATTTCATTACATCAGGCCTAATTGTGTTCGCCGTGTCTCAACGTACTCTGGTAGACATGGTGCCGTGAGGGCGGCTGAAAGTAACAGAAGATTGGAACAGCCGCGGGGACGTGGGGCAGAGGCGATGTCAAAGCTTTTATTCACTGGCTTTTAAAAAGCTTTCTATTCCACACCACTGCATTTCCTCCTCCACAGACCTGTGACCACGTCTGCTGCACTGAGAAAATAACCCCGAGCCTCTGAGTCAGGCTCAGAACAAACCACACCGACAACATGCGCACCAGGACTCTGCACCGCAGGCCCAATGAGATTGTGTGTTTTCCAATTTAGTGAGGCAAGAAAGAATCATACTAATACTACAGTGCCTTTTTTGTGGTGAAGTGAAATAGAACACAAACAATCAAAATCAGAAGTAGATAAATGCTTCCTAGGAATGGAGGGAAACTGAATGACAAACCTGGATAAACTAGAATATCACTAAGAGCGTACATACCTCTGCCAGGGCCCAACAGCCTCCTTTGAAACCACATTTAAATTCACTACATCCATATTTTTATTTAGATCTGCACCAATTTGCACACACATAAATATCAGTGCCCCAAATATGTGTAATTTATTTTTAATTCTCTGACAAAAGAAACGTTGAAAAACAATTGTCCCATCTTGCAATGTTAAAGAAAGTGGGGGAAACATTCCTGGATCCAACCCCTGGTACGGATCTGCAGGTTCTTTCCTGACCCATACCACATCCTTCCACCAAGCTTGAAGGGAATCTGTTAAGTCGTTTTTGCATAATTCTGCTCACAAACAAACCAACAGACAGGAGTGAAAACATATTCCACTTGGTGGAGTTAATGAAAGCATGGATTGAAAACAAAGATATTACATGGAACAAAACTGATTCACATAACCACCATTAAAAACCTGATTATGTTCTCATTTCTCCTGACAGCTGGTGCCTATTAAACTATTTTGTAATCAATTTGGACAGCTGAAAAGTTGGAGCGGTGGGAGCAGGGCCTGGTAGAGACCTCACAGTTACAGAAGACGAATTGGCCCCACTGGGGATAAAAGTTGTGGTATTTCTGAGCCAGTGAGCCTGACACCTGACATGGTTTGGTTTCTTTCTCCCCCATCTGGAGCTGAAACACCTGCTGTGACTCTATGTGCAGTTGTGTTCTCCTGTCAGACCATCCAGACTGTTTCCTCTGTCACAACACAGCAGAGACTTATGGCCTGTCTGCTAATTCCATGTCAAATAGATTCATAAGGGCTTGACCTTTCGCTCTGGGTGTTCAGACACATCTGTATGCTGGTGTGCTGGTGTAGCAGTATTACTTTAAAGTAAAGAAGAGTTGAGGTTTCTTTTCAAATTAAAACACAATCTGGTAGTTTAGGAATCCCCCTGGCTTTTTTCTCTTGCACCACCATGAGGTTTTCATTTCTGGTTTCGAGGTCTCTAACTATTAGACTGATTGCACACACACACACACACACACACACACACACACACACACACACACATATGTTCATGTTCCCCCTCAAGATGAAGTGTAATCACATCGGTGATCCCCTGATATTCAATCTGTTAAAATGTTCAAATAGTTTGGTCAAAATACAAATAATGACATTAAAAAACTAATGAGCAAAGCTGAACTGTCTTACAACACTTAAGTCCTGATTGTTTTGTTTTTATTCGAAGTTAAAAAATAATTGGTGTTACTTCCTGTGATTAAATGTGTAACAAATTGTTGTCTTTGCTGAAAACATCGTTAGGTGTCATTCTGTCACTGTATCATATGGTCTGTGCATATCTTCTGCTATAAAGTAAAGTACATTTAAAGGAAAATAGTGTCAAGGAATAGTGCTTAGGAAAGGAGATAATTCTGACTTTCTGACCACAGCTTTATATTCTCTAACCTGCTGTCGTCTCACGATCTTTTACTGTCAAGACATTGAAACAAGTGGTGCTGGTTCCGATCCTTCTAAAGTGCTGATCAGTGGCACCTAATCAGCTCCTGGGGAAAAGACAGAAGATCATTGAAGGACGAGGAACAGATGTCACAGAGAGAAAGACAAGAGGATATAGAATGAATGCAATGGAGAAAGGATAAAAGAAAAACAAACTTGCATTAGTTTAATCAACATCAAAGGAAAAATTCTCTAAAGTTGGGAAAAATATAATATCTATCTATCTCTCTCTCTCTATATATAAAAAAACATTTGAACATTGTCCCAGCAGCTGCCGTGTGTCTGTTGTGTCAATTACCCTCTTACTGTAAATACTTCTCCGTGTAGCAGTTTGTGGGATCACAAACTGTTCCCCAATCTGCAGTAAAAAAGGAATCTACCTCCAAACCAGCCGAGATGCCTGTGGTAAACCGGTCGCTTTGATTGCAACTAATGCTAATGTAACACTGCAAATGTTTTCCACCAGATTGTACGTTTACGATTCGGAAACTATTTCATTGAAATCAGGTTCAGAGCGTTGTACCTTCTGAAGAGGAGAGGCAAAGGATTTAATGATGATCTGATTTAGAGTTTAACTTATTAATGACACCACTACTGAAGACAAGCTGCCTATTTTCACATCATGTCCTTTTAATTGCAATACTGCTTGTAACAGTATCACTCCGTGTGCATCTAATCAGGAAAGTACTTGACCTTTATCAACATAGTTCATTGCACAATGATAATGTTTCCCTATTACATTGAGCCTAGTTTTTCCTTTATTTCTGCACAAACTATGAGACAATCAAAGATCCATTTTCCTGAAAGTTGTTCAATGACAAGCTGCATTACCAGAGTATTTATGCTGCCAGATACCCACTTGAACCTTAAATCGGTCTATTTATGTCCATCTCCCCTTTGTTGATGCAATAGGCCTGTGTCATTCTCCGTTCACCCTTCAGTCTATAAAACTCACATTTGTGCACCAAACTGCAACAATAACTTCACTATTCAAGGTTTGACTGCTCTTAAACCAAGAAATAAGCCAACGCCGACATTTTAGAAAAAGGTGATTGACTCCTTTCAGGCTGCAAGAGGAGTCGATTGGAACCGAACCAATGAAAACCTGTTTCTACTGCGGAGTCATTTGATGTCGGTGACGATTGTATCTGTTCCCATTGTAGACAAAACACCAGATGTTAGTGGCTGTTTGGGAGTTTTTCAGCCAGTGCAATAGAAGCTTTATTTGAAGAAAGCAGTTCAATGTAAAATACTGCAGTGTTTACCTGGATAAAGTGTATTTGGAAGAAAAATATCAGTGGATGTAGGTGGAGGTGAAGGTGAAGACGAGCTTGCCCCACACCAAGGCACCACGCAGAGGAGAGCATCTGCTGTCTGTGAGCTGCAGAATACATCAGCCATGATGACAGCAGTGGATGCAGGAACCCTTGACCCATGATATGGCAAACACCTGCAACACATTGTTATTTGTAAGAATAGCATAGATTTGGAGCGTGTACATCAGAATGACTCACATAGGGTCAACTTGTTTTTATCACAGTTCCAATGCTGGAGAGTAAAATATCATCTAAACTATTGTTCATCTTAAAAACTAAAGTTTTTACTGTCCCTATCAGGCATTCTCTTTGTGTTGTTGCATGTTTCAGGATAAGTCCTGGGCATCGAGCCATCACCGCCATTACCTTCAATGCATTTGCTATAACTTTACCATCCACATGGTCCGGCAGCTCTTTCTTCTTCTCATGGAAATCCTGAAATTGGAAGTAAGCACCAGACAGGGCTGGATTTCCATCCAAGGCCAACCTTCATGTTCCACCCAACAATGTGCGAGCCCACTTGCAAGTCTGTTACATATACAAGCTTTAAAGTTTATCACCCTAAATCCTCATTGACCTTTAATTTTTCAAATCCAATGTCTGCACCATCCTAAGTATAGACACGGAGCTGAGAGACGCCAAACAGAAAGCGCAGTTTACATAACTAACGTTCTTAACTTTGCTATCACTGAGCTCATTATGGACAGAAATAGAGAGCTCTTTGCTGCGTAGATGCTTTCATCCCAACCCATTAGTGCACTGTTTGCATTTGTAGCCAAGCTCACAATGGAAATGGTGCTGAGCAATCTAAGGTTGTGATTTGTTGGAGTGATATCTTGAGGGTGGCATTTTTAATGAACACGTCCACTCTCCTGAACGGCCCTTCGGAAAGGAGCGCAGGTCTTTGTTTTTCATCTCCCTCCGGCTGTCTGATGCATTAACTTCTTTCAGCAGATGCACTCATAGATGAGTCACTTCATTTTCATGCTGAAGACCAGCTCTGCAGGACTCACTGTAAAATCTGAGTGTGCAGTCCTTGGCGCGCAATGTGACTCTTTAATACATTAAGCCACCAATCTCGAAGCAGACACATTTAAAGCCAGACAGTAACATATTACTGTTATCATGATGTTGTGCATTAGTGGTGCATTATATTGCCCTTAGCTTGTAATGTTATTGTAGTTTGCACTGAATACAAATTAAGTTTGGACGGGGTTTTTTCTATGAGGTGGCAGCTTTGTTTTAAGCTACCGGAAAAGAACACTTCTCCCTCCATCTTTAAAGGTCCATACACTCTGCAGTAAGTGCAATTATGCAGGTTCAGAGCATTTCACACTGTGCAAGATGGTTCCACTTAGATCTCAGTGTCAGGTTGTATTCCTTATTTTTGAGACATGACGGGGTACAAGCTGAGTCACAGTGCTGAGATATAAAGTGCTATATTAACTCTATGTTTCTCAGTGTTTTCTTCTCTTCTGCCCATTTCTTTTTGTTTAGTTTTGTGCTTCACTAGATCATTCATTTTTTAATCAATACATTCTGAGTTGTTTTGTGCGGTATTGTCATTTTTTATCTTGGTCAAGGAGGGTCTGGTTTCGCTCCCAACTGTTTGCTTGTTTGTTTTGTTGGCCGGTTTGTTGCTTAACATTACAATACAAGACGTTTTCAGGGACTAATTCATGATTCTAGATGAAAAAAATCCGACATATATAGAGGACTGAT
The DNA here is from genome assembly GCF_024713975.1 of Paralichthys olivaceus. Taxonomy (NCBI): domain Eukaryota; kingdom Metazoa; phylum Chordata; class Actinopteri; order Pleuronectiformes; family Paralichthyidae; genus Paralichthys; species Paralichthys olivaceus. The sequence goes on from NC_091097.1 coordinate 6,714,809, forward strand.
ATCTATGGGTGAGTGTAATTTAGGGCAGCTTTATTCAATTCAAGGGAACTGTTGGTTCTTGGCAGAGGAATGCACTTGACTGAGTGCCATTCTAGTTTGATCTGTAAATGTAGATCCAGGCAACATTGTTGGAATTTGGTCCTCAATTTCTGACACGTGAAAACTTTGATGCCATTGGGCTGCAGAGATCTAAATCTGACTCATCTCTGTGAAGCCTGTTTTTGATATTCCTATTTTTCACATCACTCACACAACTGACAAGTTTTACGTGGGAAACCACAAAATCCCAGATGTTAAAGACTGCAAGCCAACTACGTTTTACAATAAAGTCTTTCTTTAGACTGGATGTAGTTTTGAACTTTTAAGACTGTATTAAATTTGTGTGCACCTTGGAAGTTGTTAAAATGATTTTCATTCTAAGATGGAATTTCAAGTTTTTCCATGACACTTTCACTGTTTTTAATTTCATGTTGTTTTTATCTACTGAAATCTTCCAAATCTTTTACTCATGATTCAAGTTTTAAACAAAATGACAGATTTAGCCATGTTTCAATTGGAGTTGAAGGAGTCCAGCCAGAAGGTCGGCGGCTGCTGAAGTGTCCTTGGGCAAGATGCTGAACCCTAAAAAATGTCCCCTCATAGATGCAGAGTGCCCTAACAGTAATTGTAATTCGCTTTGGATAAAAGCTTCAGCTAAATGACATGCATTGTAATGAGTTTCTGTGACTCATAAAACCTAGATTGTTGTAGGTTTTAGTATGTGTGCCAGTACCACCAGGGTAATAGAGCTAACAAGCGCCCATTTAGTTACCATCGGCACACCATAGTGCAATAATACAATTTTAAGTGCTCTCTCGAAGCACAACCTAACTGTATATGTTTTGTGCTCTGAATTGTACCTCTGGGTATTTCAACATATTTACTATTGCAGCAGGAGGCCGGCAATTTCATCCCTACCACTTCTCACAAACACATTTGTCCAGGAGTCCTGCTCCCCTGCCTTTGAGAAGTTGCTCAATGCGTCTCCTGAAATTTAGGTCCTGCAGGAACAGTTGCTCCACTCAGTGTATTCAGTATCAGCCAAGTGCTGCTTGGAGAGAAGACGAGTGTGAGAGAGGAAGGGAGGGGAGGAACGCCAGAGTCTAATATAATACAATTTAGTAGGAGCGCTTCCATAAAGATGGTGAGTGGATCCACGTGGGCTGAATAACAACGAGCACAGCTGCTTCTGCAAATTTACCCAATCCCTCAGTCCAGTAGAAAATGATTGGCTGGCCGCTGGTGAGTGCTCCTTTAGTTTCGGGCTTGAGCCTTTGTAGCCTGCAAATTCTTTGGTTTTCTTTCAATGAGAAAAACACTAGGTCCACTCATAGTCATCAATTCATCAATATTGAAGTAAAGTATTCATCAAAGCACTGACACTATCTGTGATGTCAGATTACCGAGCGGTCAGTGATAAATTCACTAATTTCATGTACCAGTACGGTTACAAAGAGATTATGTCAGACCATTTGGAAACCATTAGCTTTCCATCTGTTAAAGACAGATTTTGTTTAAGAGAACCCACAAAAAGTGACAAACTTTAACAAGGAATTGTGACTTAACAGATGTTCATTGAGTCCATTTATAGATCAACCTGTTCACGCAAAGTCACTATGCAACAGTGAAATCCAATTGTCCTTTGTCCCTTACTCGTTAATTCCCATGCTGTAACAGCACAAGCTTGTTCTGATCAGACGGGGGAGGTTAAGGGAGTCTTGGCAGGTTACTATAAGTTGGTGGTTAGTCGGGGGTCTTTAGTTTCACACTGTGGATTTTTTACTGTGGGCGGCCTGGAAGGAAGAACTAGCAGAGCTGTTTGGGGATCCAATGGAGCTTTAGGAAAACACGGCGTAAGAATGGATGGAAACGCTAACTACTCCAGACAGATGTGTTGATATGCCCTCAGAAGGAAAGGCTTCAGTGAGACATTTTGAGAGGCAACAGTGGAGGAAAGAGAACATTGGACAGATGGGGCTGGAAAAAGAAGAACAAGTTCAAGACAATGAAGGAGATTTAATAAAAATATCCTGCTCCGTTTTAGTTGCAGCTCAGTTATATTCTCTTTCAGACTATCCCTGTGTCCCTCCGTCTAATGTAACAGCTGTCAGACCCCCTCGCACTGCAGCGCTGATTGATGAGCTCATCTGGGATTTAACATGACACACTTTTCTGACTGCTGCACCCACAATCCGAATTGTCCTCTTTACTCAATAACTAGAACTATTCATTACTTTGCCGCCCAACACCTCTTGTTGTTACCTGATCTGTCAAAACCTTGACCCTCAGCATGTGGCGAACAGACAAAGGCACTTAATTTTTTTCTGGTTGAGTAACAGGTTATAAATACTGTCAAATGCATGGCTCTATTAAATAAGATATCCTGTGTTTGACTCTGTGGGTTTCTCAGAGGGAGAGGCTGCGTAGTCCCGTCGCTTCTCGGCACACCCACATGCTGATGAAGCCGCAGAGCTCTGATTGATGACTGCACATTCACTCCGGTGCTCTGGGGTTCACCTACAGTATGTGTGGGTGTCCCCTGTGTGAAACCTTTCATTTCCTGCAAAGACACAAGGGTGACAGGAGGTGTTTTCTCTTTTAGTAGAAAAACCTCTGTTATATCTTGAGACAGTTTTTAATCTCAACTTAGACGTTCTCTGCCCGTAATGGATCCTGCAGTCTCTCTTAGTTTTAATCACCACTTTATCTCTCATTAAGAAGAGTCAGCCCAAGATTTTAGTGGGAAAATAAAGCTTTTTTTTATGGCGATATGTTGACGTGCCAAGCGTGTTGTGGAATCCAGCATTGTTTCAGCATGGCTTTTCGGAACAGTAAAAGCCACTGTGGTCGGTGTGTGGGCTTCCACAGGAGAAGTAAATATCCATTAGATGTATCAGATCTATTAGATGGTCAGCTTAAATGCATGTCTGGGATTTTTGCTTATCCAGAAAGTCTACCCTTAATGCAGGTATTGAACTTCCATACATGACCGAACTCATGATAAATACAATCATTCAAAATCAATAACCTTTATGTTCACTAGTTAATTGCTCATTAATATATTATAGGATAAATGAAATATATTATTTTTCTATTTTTCAACATAGCATATATAGGTAGATTTATTTGAATTCAAAAACACTTTCACTTACAAACTTACTACTTTTTCAAGCTTTTGTGATTTCTTCTTTGCCAGATGTGTGATTTCAAAGCATCAAAGGTTCTTTATACATTGATATATTGGTTCTGGAATTGTTTAGTGTCTTTTTTTCCTGTATGACATCTGTTGTCATGTGTTCCTGATTGGGGTTGGTCCTCACCAGCTAACCAACAAAGCCACAGATACTGGTAACATGCAGATGTAGGTCTGGATTTTATATCTGCACATCAATAACCCCCACTTGAATTGTCCACATGTTATTCATAGGCAACAGAACTATGTACATTTTGCAGAAACTCAAAATAAATGCAGAAAACTGTGAAGAAACATGTCCAACTCTTCAAACAACTTTTAAATTGAAAGGTTTTATGGGAGATACTTGAAACTGTTACTAAAAATGATGGTATGGAAAAGAACTGTGGTGATCAATCACTTTAAAGGGCACTCTTGTTATGACAGCTGAGAAAACTGTAAGTATGTATTGACTTTTTATGATTTATTAAGTTTTCAAGTCTCTCTGTTAAGACGTCACTCCAAGTCAGAGAAAGTGGCCAGGAAGCACATTACACATATCTAGGAGTTCTTAGATACTTCCGCTTAATCAGTTGAAGTCATTATATCACTAGATGAGTAGTTTAAGATCCTTTTCTAATTTCCATGAACTGCCTTTATCTAATATTGTCCTTTGCCATTTGTTGTATAATTTCACTGTTACTACAACAAATCATCCAAGTTATTCAGCAAATGTCAGTGTTTTTTTTCCATTCTAGCCAAAAAAATGCTTGATTTGTCTGAACAATGGTTTTGTTACTGAAGCCATGCTGACTGTTGTGAAGCAGTGTGCAAAGCATGCAATACTATCAAACAAAGGCTATTAAACAAACATTTCTTAAACCATTTTAAGCACTATACTGGCACCCTGTATTATTTCATGAGTACAGTATATTGTGTGACCTCTGTTCCGCATGTGATATTTGAAATCAGTCCTATATAAACAAGTTCAGTGTGACGATGTAAAATTAATTAACCTTGCCTTGTTTTTCATGAATGTTAAAAAAAACAGATGTGTTGCCTCTGATCAGCTTCAGTGCCCCGAGGTAGTTTACTCATCAACAGCCATCAACCCTCCTGCCAAATGTGGTTTATACAAGCATCCGTATACACCGCAAAGGGTTGGTTTGTCCTTGCAAAAGTGTAAAGATATGTTTGTTTGTGTGTGCATGTGTATATGTGAGTTGTTTTTCATATACAACGTCCCACCAGGATGAGAAGAAGCCAAGATGATTAGAGGGGAGAAACCATGCTTTGGGTTGTAATCAAACAAAAGTGAAAGTGTTTTTCACAAACACAGTTTGTGTTTTCTGCTTGATCCTTTTTGCCTGATGTTCAGTCATTCCTGGTCATCACACTGCTCTTGACTGTTTTTGTGCATTCTCCGGTACTTGTGAGTCTATGTCCCTATGGACTCCATCCTCTAAATGTGCCTGCTGGCTCCATCTCAGTCCCTGCTGTACACCACAACCAGCGTCCGTCAGACAGATGTGTTAATAGGTGAAGTGACATGTAGGAAATGGGATTCTGGCTAGCTCTGTAAAGGCCACTGAGCTGCCTATTGTCTGCATGGGTTCCTTCCCACGGGCATGGGAAGGCATGCAGGGTGAATGAATTGGAAACCCCCCATAGATATGAAAAAAAGTGTGAAAATGCTAACCTGTGTTTTTCAGCCCTGTACACAGCACCTCTTGACCACAGCATGCTGGGATAGGCTCAATAACCTCCCACAACCCTGAGCAAGCAGTAACAAGACAAACAGTTTACAGCAATGCAATGGCTTAGAGAGGCTTTACTTCAACTGAGGGGTGCTTTGAGCTTAATATTTGCGTTTGAACATTCTTAGTTTTTTTTAAATATGCTAAATACTAATGTATATGTTTTCTGTTCACCCAAAAATACATCTTAACCCTATGGTGGCTGAAAATTAAAAGTCAGTTACCAAAATCATCGTGATTCATCCTCAAGGAACCATGAATGTCTGGACAAAGTTATGTTCCAGTCCTTCAAGTGTATGTTGGAAATGCTGGTGACACTAGATGAAAAGTCAGGGGAACAGGGAGAATAGTTAGAGTTTTTCATTTTATTTGTTCTGGATGTTAAAAATAATTTTACTAAAAGTAAAAAAAAAAAATTCTTGTGGCACTAGAAAAAAGTCATGGGATGACCAGAGTCATCTTATCTGGACCCTGAAGGTACACAAATGTTCCTTGGATAGATGGATGGGGGTTGAGGGTGGACTGTAACAGGAATAAACCTAAAATCAAACCTTCACTGAGAACAATAGCAGAAGCCTTAGGGTCAGGTCAAGCAAACCCTTTAACACTGTTGATAAGTGGCTCATGGAACGTTGGATCTTTGACAGTAGGAACGACAGAGGAGTTTGACTTTAATTACCTCTGGATACAGGAAATTGAACTGAATGGATATGAGGCATGTTATTTGTTCTCTTTTGATAATCCAACAGTACTGTTTTTATGAAAAATATATCCTTTCACAATGGGATTTGTATTATTTGTATGTTTTTGTCTGTATTTTCTGTTTGATGATTCGGGTATTAAACATTTGTAGAGGGAGGCCAGCCATATCCTTTTCTCTGTCTTTTTGAATAATGACTTCCCCCAAATAGAGTTTATTCAGAGAAGAGTAGAGAGAAATGAAAATAATTCTTTACACCGCGAGACAGCCGTATTTTATTGTCTCGGTTTAATAGTCTCGGCCCCTAACACATGCAGGAGATAATGCTCTATCATAAAACTGATTTCCAGGTCCATTCGCTGCACTGAGGTGTGCAGCAGTGCATAGCGAGCTGTCTGCTTGCTGTCAACCTACACAAACTGCTCGATGCGGATGCAGCAAGTCGTGTTGTGTGTACCCTGATTCCCCAGCCCTGAGGAGAAGGCTCCATATCACACTCACTAGCTGCCATTTATCTTTCCTATCTCCAAAAACATCCCTCCCTCACTTCTTATCATGCACTCCTGCATATTTACAGCTCCTTATTCACCAGAAACACTCCAGTTGCTGACTCCCCCCCCCCATCTTCTAAGTCAACAAACACAGTATCTCACCTGTGTTTTTTTATGCCTGCATCGGATATTCAGTATTCATATGACATATTGAATGCATCAGGCCAAAGCAGGAGAAACAGAAAATATCCTGCATATGAAGGGCGCCATCTTGCACTATTGGCGTTGTTTGGAGCCAAAGTCTGCACAGATGTGATGGTGGTGTGGAGCTGCGGTATAGAAGTCCCACCAATATATATATTTATATACAGTATACTCCACCAATCACAAGTCAGTGTCAGCTGTCAATCATGATGTTTATAGCATCAAATTACTAATTGGAATGTCACTCAAGTCAAGTTTAAGTCCCCTTAAATTAAAACAAGCCTGAAAGGTAAGGCCTACACCTCTAGGAAACCACATTTAAATACACTAGATCCCCATTTTTAATTTCAGATGCATGAAATTGCACATTCATAATTCTCCAAGATATCAACAAGGATTGAAACTCCCTGTCACACCATGGTAAAGAAAGTGAAAAAATTCCCTGATGCATCCTTCCACAACGTTTAGTGGAAATTCTTTAACTGGAACTTTGAGTTTACTACTTTGGCTCATGTCCCATCCGTGAAGGAGGTAATGATTATTACCTACGCTGCGGCCAGCCACCAGGGGGCATTCGAGATGCTTTGGCTTCACTTTCTGGGAGTCATCAGGTCATCCATCTTTTGTTGTCTGTGGGTAAGAAGGGCGGAGTAGTAGAGAAAACTTGATTGTTTCACTTCACTTGAACATCAGATTCTGTTTGTCCCACAGTCAGTGCTTAGTTTGTTCAGTCACTTTCTTTGTTCCATGTCGTGTAAGTGATATCAACAATGTTCTATGAAGTCAACTTCAGTGTGATGATGTACGATCACTTTACCTTGCCCTGTTTTTGCAGATATAATGAAGCATGTTTAAAAAAAAGCTGGTGTGATGCCTCTGATCAGCGTCAGTGGCCTGGGGTCGTTCACCCATCAACCCCGCTGCCAAGTGTGGTTCATACAACTGTCTGTGTGCAGGGGAAAGGCTTGATTTGTCCACGCAAGTGTCTACATATATGTTTGTATGTGCATGTGTGAGCTGTTTGTCTGGTTATCGTATATAGAAAGTCCCACCAGGATGAGAAAGGTTGAGATGATTAGAGGGGAGGAATCATGCCCGGTAATCTGTAATCAAACAGAGGTGAAAGTGTGTCTCACAAACACTAACGCTGTGTGTGTGTGTGTGTGTGTGTGTGTGTGTGTGTGTGTGTGTGTGTGTGTGTTCTGTCTGATCATTTCAGCCTGTTTTCTATTAAAAACAAGTTCGAAGTCATAAAACCAGGTACGTCAAAGGGGCACAAAGTAGTTTTTCATTGTTTTTGAGAAACAACTGGGGAAAACCTTTTATTTGGGAATAACTGCTTTGTAGATTATTTCAAAACTAGTTGTTTTAAAGTTTGTACCATTCAGGGAATACCTGTGGGAGTTATGGATAAACATATGAAACTTTGCTTTTCGCTGGAAACCCTTCTTCCCCCCATTACCTGGAACCTAACTTTAGACCCCTCACCTGGGCACTGAGTCCCCTGACCTGGTTCCCAGCCTGCTTCCCCTGCTACACCTCCTGGATTAATAGAAGTTTATTATTTACAATGCACATCTATTTATTGTTGCTCACATTTTTACCTCTGTGCAAACAACTTTATTTCTTAAAGGTTACAACTTGCTGCTTGAATTTAGTAGTCGGCAGAATTACAAGACACATTGTAATGATAATCAGACAGGCCAATGCATATGTTTTAAATCCAGTGTGAAGAAAACCAAAATTGAAAAAAGGTCTGAATAACACTTAAGCTGCTGGTGCAGAGTCCTGCCTGACTCGATTGTTTTATTTCACAAAGCTTGAGGCAAAGTTTCGTTATTGTTTTAAAATATAATTTATTAGGAAATGTTCCCCTTCTTCTCCTTGTTGTGTCTCAGTGCACACTATATCACGCAGATAGGCTATACATGGCCTGTGGGAAGAGGGAATGTGAGTATAACCAATGTGTTGCATTAGCCTTAAGATAACAATCAGTAATAGATGAAATGAAGCAGAAATTACAGCCTCGGGTTTCAGGTTTGAATCAGTTCATAGAGTTTTGCACGACCGGTCCTTGCAGAAGTCGATGCTGATGTTGTTCTGTATTTATATGTGTGATTCTTCTGCTACGTACATTTACACAATACAGATTTGTTTTCACGGTTACATTGTAATGGGAAACATAGTTGCTTTGTGGATTATTAGTGTTTTTTGATTAAAGGGAGTGCCACATCTTTGTATGGCACAGAAGTCATAGGTTTGAGGAGGTAGGACTTTGACAGAAGAGACCAGACTTTTTTCAGGCAACCAAAGCACGTTGGCTGTGTTTGGGAGAAGATCGTGATTTTGGTAAAAAGTCAATACTTGCATCGTATTCATCTTTTCTCGAGTTTTAAGATGTTGTTTACTTTTCTTCAAAACTTTCAAAGTTTCTTTCCAATTAAACCACTGCGGTCGTGGTTATGTAATGGTTTAATGTGTTTTTGCAATGAATTGACAAACTTTGAAAGATATATCGTACATGTAAGCACTTAAAAAAAGATTAGAATTGATTAATCTGTGTGACAGATTTTTATGGATATTTCCATCGTGGTAAGACACTTATTTATTCTTAAAAAACTGACTAGAGCTGCTCTTGTAAAATGTAAATGTAGTATTCCCTCAGCCCTCTTACAATATTTCAGCAGCATATTTTAAATTCACATCCCATTTTTTTCCTTATCTGATTTCATGTGGGCTATTACTAGTTCTTCTTTTTCTCTTCACAATCGTGACAACATCAGGATTTATGGAAACTAATGTTTTCATTTTTAAAACATGAGACAAAACACACATTTCTGACTCAGAGTTCCTCAGTACAACCAGAGCAGGTTGGCGTGAAATCAAAATCCTGGATCACTGATCCACTTCTGTGCAGAGACATTTTGACTGTAGCTTCAATCAATCTACATGTGCACTCATTGTGATCTGCTGTCCTGAAGATGGATTTTTGTTGAGTGACGTCTTTCCACACCAAGCAGGACGGAGTGAGTGTGTGAATGTTTTTCGTCAAGCTCCAAATGGTGGAAATTCTCCTTGTGATGCCAGAATACCTGAAAAATAAATATACAGAACATGATGTGTGCGGACACACACATACAGCTGAGGAACAAACTGGAAACATCAACTGTTTCTTCCAAGATCTCTATCGGCTTATAGTGTTTGTGTTCCTGTTTTATCTGTGTTTTCGTACATGTCGCTGCAGGGTGGGAAATGTGTGGAGCACATGAGGAAACCATCCAACACAGCACAAGTTAAATCAACCGATCCTCGTGTGGCCTCTCCCCATCTGCCTGTATCCCATGTAGAAATAAGGGGACCACCCTGTCCCAACTCTTCATAGACAAGGATTTAAAAAGGAAGAAGAGTCAAAAAAAAAAAAAAAGACTGTGCTGGAGCAGGAGTAAGCGAAGTAATAGACTTAAGAGTGATGGCATCCAGCTGCTGGAGCCCCCGTCCTTAAACACCTCACCCTGGTGGATAGCACAGCCCACCAACTCAAACACGCCCCAACACAAACCCTCATCAGTCACTTATTTTAATTTATCACACTGCACTTGTTGCTGTGGGATCAGCTGGAAACAAAGAGTGTTTTGTCCCTGCCTAGAAATACAACCCACTGAATATCACACTGTGCAGCATACATCCTAAACTCTGCACAAACCCATTAATCAAACCATTTACATACAGACCCGTACTATTTACACCTTCAGTATAGAACAGGTCAACTTTTAGTCAGCTTCACTGTCTAAAGTTGTACAAATGACAGCTAATCAACCAGATAAATGACTTCTTAAATAAACATCTCTCTTCCGGCCTGCAGCATTAAATTGTTCCCATTTGTTTAACCGTCTATTTTTAGATTCACAAAAAAAAAAAAAAAAAAAAGAGAAAACCTCAAATATGTCTCTGCACAGCGGTGATGCAGCAGCTCCATGAATTCTCATGCATGGATCTGGTTTGCTGATTTCCTGCTCCACTGCAAAGTGGTGTGGACAACATGGTTGACTAATGAAACGTTAGAGTGAGAATCGGTGGGATTCAGTTTGCCCACATCCATAACTCCACTGTCGCCTCCTATCAAGATGAAGATAGATTATTTTAGGGCAGGGTTTCTTTTTCTTTTCTCATTTCAAAGTCAGAGAGAGAAAAACAAATGTGGGAGCATTGATGTAATATATACAACCTTCACTTTATACATAGAACAACTCTTTTTTTCTTTTATAGTAGAATATGCTGTTACATGGCGAACAAGGCTGAAAGTTCTTTTTTATGGAAAACAAACAAGAAAAATAAAAAGACATTTGAGCCCCCAGTGAATCATCATTATTCAGTGTGTACCAGAGGAGATATAATAAGGAAATTCTATAAAGCAACACTACAACAAACAACAAAGTTTCTAATTTGCTGCAAAGGCAATGTTTTATGTTCTGCCTGAAGTGTTTAAACTTTGATTTTTGACTTTTGAAACATATTTGCTCTCAAAGAACAGGGCTTTTTTTGAACTGGGTTTTTGCAAAAGAGTGGATGTATTCAAAACATCTGCTGATATCTATTATATCTTCCTCCATCCCCGACACACCCTCTGGTGTATTGGTTCATTTGTTTTCTTGTTACTTTGCAAGATTTCACAAAAAACTATGTATTTCCATGAAATCTGGTGGAAGGGTACAGTATGGGTCAGGGAAGAACTCATAAAGTTTGGTGTGGTTCTGGATCAGTCCATTTTAACAGGGGGTTTACTTGTGCTCATTTTCTCTTGGAACTGGATCAGGGGACTAATCCAGAATTTTCTTTATCACTATCTTTCCATTGTGAGATGCTATTATGGTGTTTTATTATGGTTGTGTTGCACTATTATTACACTATTGCTGTATATCCAGAGTTTTTCTTATACATACAGAATATTGGAAACACTTCATTGTATTGCAGTCTAGTATAAAAAAACATATAATACAGAAACTATATACAGAAACTCAACATTATGTTAAAAGTTCACTGTATAAGGATAATAAAACAGACATTGTATTAGAGCTTACAAGTGTTCCTAATAAAGTGGCCACTGGGGGTATTTCTCCTGTATGATTTTGCATCTGTTAGGGGTAAAAGTACGTGAAGATGTGTGAGTATATGTGTTTGGAAGGAAAACATTTAAATTATGAGCAGACGAGATGTAGAAAGCGATCTCTTATTTCAGGATTACTATGTTGACCTGTCCGTCCACCTCCCACCAATAAAGGAGCTCAGGTGATCAGAAACATAATGACTTTCGTCGTTTGAACAATTGATGATGCAAGTTTTTTTACTCTTTTGTTGCTTTTCATCTCAGCTGAAAACATCTGCAGGCCACAAATGTCTCAGGTCACAGCGGCCGAGTGTTTGACAACCAAAAGACGAATTTTCAGGGGGAGTCTTTCCTTTTGAATAGCCTCCTGTTTTTCGTCATAAGTGCATAGTGTAAATGTCAGTACAGCAAGTGTTGATGGCGGCTCACAGCCCTATTGGCTGTATACTGTAAGTTCACTAATGTCTGAGACTGGCTGAAGTATTAATTTATTGATTTTGAATTGCTAGTAAAAGCATCTATAAACACTGGAGTGCCAAAACAGCAGCACAGACATTCGTCTTACTTGATAACTGAAGGTGACTGTTTCTTTACGAGTCCGTGACGTAGTCCTGTTTGAGTTTTAACGCTCTAAGAATATTTTAACGTCTTTGCTTTCACTACAGCATAGGCATGTCTATCTCCTTTTTATCTGTTTAAAACTTTTTTTTTTTGCCATTTCAGCTGACTCGCACTCCTGATTAATCTTGACAGAGGGAAAAAAATGTAGTTTGATTAGTGTCTCCACATAAGTGCTCCCTGCTGATGAAATTAAAATTCTGCAGTCTATCGGTCACAGACATCTCAGCCTGGGTTGGTGCAGAAACCAGCCACACAACAGTCAAGTAAAAACAACTGAAGTTGTTCAAAATTGTGGTGTTTTTCATCCAAAGTTGGAGACATGTGTACATTAGGGACTTTCTTCTTCTTATGTCCTCCACTTATGTCATGTCTTTTTCTGTGGAGGATATATCAAAGTCTCTGACACATAGCGGGAACCCCCCCCCCAACACACACTGGACCCCAGAATGTTTGAGTGTTGATGAGACTGCAGAGAGCCGCACTCCAGGTCCAGTCCACCTTCACATATGGTCTTGCTTTTGACTGTGGTTTTGGCTGTGGGTCCGCCTCTCCATACTTTCTGGTTTCAGCATTTCATTTTCATTTGTGTGAGGTTACTTTCACAAATAGTTTGGGGGTGTTTTGGGGGAAGAGGGGGAAAAAAATGCATTTCTGAAGCCAAACATCAGATTTATGGAACTGATTGAGGACGTCTCCTCCAGGGATGTTTTAGGTCTGCAACATCAGCTTTGGGAATAATTTGAATAATTTAAAATGTTTCAGTTTATTGTTATCAAAGTGGGTTTCTCTTTTTGTCTTATGTTGTCCAGCCATATAAATCCCAAACCCAGTATTGCATTATAGGAACGTTTGACAGTTAGACCTTTTTGCTTTCTTGCCAGTACCATCAGCAGCCATTTAGCTTCCCATTTAAAGTCCATGTAAGAGTTGCTGGTAGTCTATGATAACAGCATCAATCTTTTCTCACTGTGCTGCCAGCAAGTGAATAAGCCAATGAGAACTTAAACAGCTTAAATAGCCTTATACAGCTCCAGGTCCAAAAGGGGTGGCTGTGGCTGAGGGGGTAGAGCGGTTGGCAGTCAGATCCCAGTCTGTATGCTAAAATGTCCTTGGGAAATATTCTGAACCCCAAATTGTATAGAAAAAGTGCTGCCTGTAGATGTACTGTATGAATCTGTGTGTGTGAAATGGCAATGGCAATAAAGTGTACTGTAAAGCACTTTGAGTGGTCATCTATATAAATACAGAACACAATTAGACCATAAAAGTCTGAGACCACTTTCCTGTTCACTTGAATGATCATTTATCTTTGGCCTTGGATATGAATCCCAGGAGCGTACCAGCAGCAGGCTTACTGAACCTACGTCGTCATGGTAACAACAGTGAACAGTCAGGATTTCACAAGTGAATATATTTTGTGGATCCATACATCCGTTCCAACCTCGTCTTGATGTAGATTTTGTCGCTCTGTATATTACCTCAGCTGCAAAAATAAAAAGGTTTGGAAAAATCTAAATATCAAGGCAATTTACTGCACTAGATTTAAAAAATTTTAATCTCCAGAGGGTTTGAAGAGAATCACCTCCAGCTGTGCCAACTATTATCTTTTCTTCTGATATAATTATAGAAACGTAACATTTTGTGTTCTAACAACCTAGAATACCTATCCCATTTCTCACCAGGGTCAAGTGGGATTTATTCAGTATATCTCGTATGTAAACATGAAATTCGTCTCTCATCGTTAACAATTATGTTTGCTAAATTAAATTTTATGAAACTAGTGTCGTGCCCGTTCTGTTTGGAATTTCTTTCTAGAACTGTATTGACCAGCTCCACAGAACCATGAAGCAGCACCTGTTTGTTCAAAGTTTATTTATATTGAATGTATCGTTTGTCCAAATCGCACCACATTCTACACTGCACTTCCCCTAGGTCCTTGACAATACACACCCCAAGTGTGAAGCCAATAAGTTGAATGGTTCTCAAGGTACGTGAACTGCAGACGGAGATTTCTGGCATTATTTGATGGAATAATGACACTGACCTATATGATGTCAGGTTTCTTTGATGAGAAGTGGGTCAGAACATGTGGACATAAACCCTTGCGCAAGTGATCAGTAGACCCCGGTTTTAAATTGCCAGGCCTCCACTTTGTTCAAAACTCACTATTTCGTATTTTGCTACTGTATCAATGGCAATTTTAATGAATTTAGTTGAAACAAACACTTTCCCAAGTTTACAGAGCCATTAAATATTCTTTACACACTTTATTTAAGAATTATAATCAGCCAAGCAATTTCAGGTTTTCGTTTTTAAAGTGTAACATGGAAATATAACCTGCTTTCACTGTGGGACCTTTTTTACAGGAATTTGAATGAACTACTCATACAATGAATCTGTAACTAGCCAAATACAAACCAGACACTTGATGCAATGACATCTCTGTTTATTGTATTATAGATGCTCATTTCATTTGCACACATTTTTTGTTTTTGTACATTTTATCGTGTATTTCTGTATCTGGTATCAACTCTAAGAAATTCACATTTACATAATGCTTTTTACATTAGTAGGTAAGTAGGAGTGACATTCAGTTTTGTTTTTTTCAGGGAGCAGGTCCTGATCCAACTGTATGGAGTTAGCAGTGATAATATCACGGAGAACCACAGTGAACCTCACCATGGGTTTCATGTTACTGCAAATTACACGTCCTGTTGCCTCTGAAATGGAGGAACATGATGAAACTGACTGTACACGCAAAAGATCCGCACAGTAGAGCGCATTCCTATTGACTAACAGCATGTGAGACCTTTAGAGACGTCTAAGGTGACATGTATGTTTTCATAATGCTACATGACCCTTATAGTTACCAGTATTTATAACATGTTAACGTACAGTATGAATACACATATTTGTACTGTAAGTCTCCATATTGTTGCCAGGTTTATACAGTTTTATTTGCGTCTCTGAGGTTCATCTACTGCTTTGACTTCTGTTTACTAAAACCCTTCATTAGCTCTCAAAATATCCAACAAATGCACATAAGAGCATAAAATAAGTGGAAAAGAAATGACAAAAAAATATTGTCAAACTTCTAAACATAAAGAGCAAACACTGTACACAGGCACTTGAACTGTGGTACACTCTTTGAGTGCATTCATATAACATCTAATAAGTGCTACAAAATAACATATCAGTTAGAAAATATACTGATTCCAAAAAGTGTAATACTATTCATAATATAAACAAATAGGAAACGTGTAAGGACAAAAACAATTAACAACAGCAGAATGAGGGCAAACGTATCAAAGCCTTATCCTCGAATGTGTCTTGCATATTTTATGTTTATTCTAGTTGTACATTCTTACATTGTGTGTGTGTGTGTGTGTGTGTGTGTGTGTGCGCGTGCGCTTCTGGAGGTCTGATTGGGCCTCAGGGGCAGGAGACATAGTTTTTTTTTTTAATCAACAATCTGGTCACTCATACTGTAGCAGCGTCTGCTTTAATGTCACTGCCACAGCGAGGATCCAATGAATCATACCAGCTCTTTCAGTAGAGGAGTGAATCATCCACTGTAGTCCTGTGTGTGTGTGTGTGTGTGTGTGTGTGTGTGTGTGTGTGTGTGTGTGTGTGTGTGTGTGTGTGTGTGTGTGTGTGTGTGTGTGTGTGTGTGTGTGGGGTCACATGTCCACACCAAACGCTTCTGAACTGTGAGCCAAACACAGCAGTTATATTTGTTTCCATTCATGTGACTGCTGCAGCGATACAGGATGGATGACATGTGAAGAGACGAGACAGTTGTCTTGAGGTGTCGATGACCATGTGACCGATTCATACAGAATATAGTGACTCGCTATCTTTATCATCCGCTATCTAACTGAAGCGTCTTATCAATCTATTGCTCTCTAAAATGTACACAAACCTTACGTCTCTAATTTATTTGCTTTCTTGGAGAAAGTTGGATGAGTCAGTTGATATGACTCAGCCACAGGTCAAGTTATGGCATGTAAACCTCCCTTAGAAAGCATAACCTGTTGTGTTTGACACCTTTGTTCTTCAACTAAATATAAAAGATACTGATTAATGTTCATTTATCAGCCTCCGAGGTGCTGGTAGGCACCTTTCCACAGAGCTAGGGGAGCTTTTTTCCCCTCATTCTCTGTCCAAATGCTAAGCTGGCTGTGGTCTCACTCTTCTCATTTAAGTCATCCAGAAAGCAAATGTACATGCATTTCAACCTCATCTTTCTATCTTTCTACTCTCTTCTATTCTATTCTTAACCTAACATCTGCTTTAAGCCCGTCTACCTACCTACTCTATCATTCCGCTACAGAATCATCTACAAATTGTTTACAGAGACCCCCTGAGGATCTCGTGACTTTTTTTATTTTTTTTTTTACCATACCACAATACGAGGGACCCTGAGAAGGTACGTGCCTCCATAGGAATGAACTCTAAAGCATTGCTGTCGAGCTCGGCTACAGTTTACTTCATTTAGTATGTATCTATGTCGACTGCTTGTACAGTTACTGCAAGCAGCAGGTGGTGGCAGCATGAAAGAGGACCTGTGTGATGAAAGGTGTCATCCGGCCTAAGAAGTAAGCCTGGACTAAGTGCTTTTATTTCACCATGGTGATATAGTAAATGTCACTGGTCTCGGTCTTGAATGGGGGATCTTTAATGTCGTGTCGAGGCTTCAAAGGGGGACGGCATCACCCCTCCGTTGTCCGCAGCATTAATCCAGATGAGAGGTGGCTGAGCCGAGTGGAGCAGAGGCTAAATGAAGCTAAAACCCTGAGGTAATTGCTACCTGCCTGTCAGGAAGTCTCTCTAATGGGCCCTGTGTGGACGTGAGAGCTGTTAACACAGTTTATTGGGCTCGATAGACGGAGCTGTACGCAAGACTGCAAGGATGAGAATTCGGAGATAGAGGTGGGGGGAGGGTGAAACGAGCCTCTGAGGGGTGTCCCAATTTTTCACTTAGTGAATGTAAATTATGAAAGATGGGATTCCTATCCAGTCTTTTTTTTTTTCCAGTCCAAAATTCATTAACGTGTCAGTGCAATGAGCAGCTTTGTAAGCTGGCTGACGGATGACGTCGCAGCTCCTTTCAGATAGCTTCGCTTCCCTTTATGTCAGCTCGTCGCCAGAGCCAGCAGAGCAACGCGGTCCAGAAATGTTTCTCTGATGTTTGCACCTCCAGGCACTGCTGCTGAATCGGCCACGTAGCCGCAGAATGAAATGAATGCCCCACAAACAAGAGACAAATCATTTTGGGTGTGTGACAGAGTCGACGTAGACGACAAAGTGCAGGAACAAGCATCTCGCTGAGACAAACTGGTTATTTGCTGCTGCAGACTTGGATGTGATTAACCTGTCTCCCCGAACATGAGTCAGTTGCATCTCAGACAATGATGCAAACACTTTTTAAGACAAAACGTCATGAAGCATGTCAGTGGTTAAATGATAACAGATCATGGAACTTCAGAGGAAGTTGGGAGTGAGTCACAGCTCCCCCGCTGGTTGCTGTATGACGGCGGGGGCCTAATAGAGTGAAACCCGATGGAGAGAGGGTGGGGAGCCATGGAGGAATATGTGCGAGGGGAATAAAGGCTGAAAAGAAAGAGGAGATAATGGAGTACCTTTCTGCCTATTTACTTTCCAGGCACATATGTTTCATGGCGGAGAAGATGGAAAGCTTAACTGGCAGTTAGAGAGAATGATGTTAAATGTCAACATTAGATACTGGAGTATTCAGTTAAAAGCAGGATGCACTGGCATATCTAGTATAATGTCTCTGCAGGGGCATTGGTACAGAAAGTGAATGATATTGCTGTAGAGGTTGTGTCCAGGCACACTGATAGATAGAGTCGGACTCTATACGCAGGGATGAAGAGTCGGACTGAGGTTCAAAGCCGCTGGGAGGTCCATGCAAGTCAACTCTTTGCTTTGTGGCCACTTCAGATGAGAATCAGAGTCAGTTTCTCTGCAGTGTGTGCCGCCCCTCCCTCCCTGCTCTGGTTTTGGTCCAGGGTCCAGGTCCACGCTCTCCTCTTCCCTGCCTTCTGCTCTGATGCTGCCCCCTTTTCTCCCCTTCGTCCTCCTCAGACTTCAGGGGGAGGTGAGTCGGGCTGGGGGCCGCCATCCACCCTCACCACTGCAGGGAGACAGTACAGAGAGAAATGTCAGGCTCTGGGGAAAAGACATGCAGGTCATTTGTGGTGGTATTGAAATCAGCTGTGGTTCATTTCTCCTGCTTTTTTAGATCTTATTCACATTCTCACTTGTGCTAACAAAGTCATATTGTGTTTCCCACTGAGCAGCTCCTCTTTAGTAGGTGCTTTGATTAAGGGCACCTTGGTTAGTTTCTGATTCAAAGGCAAATATTTTAGATTATAATTTCCTTAATCTACCAAAACACGCATTTACAAACTTCCTGATAAATGAAATCCCTGATGATCACATTTTTCCCTGCAGGGGGCCCTGTGGTGTCACTCACTCATCCCAACCTGTTTAACTGAAATCATTATAGGCCAAATAAGGATGGGAGACAAATTCTCTCTTTTCCCACAAACCTCTTAACCTGCTGTCAATTCAGGGGCGCCATGGAAACGCCTCGGGAATGCAGAGGCATTTCTGAGAGGACCCCTGAGTCCGGTGGGAGTTTTCTCATCTTTATCAATGCATCCTTGTGCCAGGGAAGTGAAGTACAAGAGGGTTTATTTTAGAGCTTCAGAAGAGGGGGTTTCTTTTGTACGTCGCCACAGGCTCCCTCTGTTTACGTTCTTTTCTCTTCCTAATAAACTTGTCATTTTCCACATACTTTACTGCACTGAGATCTCCATACTCTGCCTCTCTGCTCAATGTATCTGTGCACGTTGGTTCTGTCAGATGATGGTCACAGTCCATCGCACCCCTCTCTCTTTCTTCCTGTTTAAACAGGCGCTCTACAGACACTGTCAGTGACACAGAGCAGAGAGACACTGTCTAGAGCCTGGATTCAGGCATATAGGCACCTGTGCTTTAACCTCAGTGTTTCTGGAGTAGCATTGCACCTCATCTTGGGGGCAGCAGTGATAAAAATAACCACATAATAGAGTCCAACCTCATTCCAGGAATCAATACAAGCTGTCTTTCACTGAACCAGTTCAATCAGGTCTACTCTGAAATGTGAACTCCCAACTGCAGCAAAGCATTGTTGCCCACTTCTCTCTTCCTCTCTCTTTTTTTAAATCAGTGCACTCAGGCAGGCCTGATTGGATCCTAAGCCACGGCGAAGCTTGGAAATTTGCTGACTGATGCAGAAATGGAGACGGCTTCATGGTAATCACAAGAAAAGATACTGATGTACTTTTACTAATTAATAGAAAAAATATATTAGTTGTTCCTCATTTCTTTACTTTACTTATCACTCTCTGGGGCCGTGGTGCATTGCTCAGCTTCATTCATTACTTTTTCACTTAAACCCTTAACTTAACATAATCTATCCATGATTATGAGTCAGTGGGCTCCTGGGCACAGTTATTTAAATGTAGCTTTAGACATGAATAACAACATCTCAAAGATTCAGTTTAGATTTGGGATCATCTGTTGTTGAGATATATGGAAGGTTTTTTTGTTGCTATCAAATTAATCAACATTAAGACATTAGACATTAGCAGCAGAATGTAAGAAATAATGATTATTGATTCTTTCACAAACTAACTCATACAGACAATGGATTCAGTGGGCTCAAACTATTTAAAGAATTTCCAGGAACTTCCCTTTATCCAACATGTGAAGCACAGACATCGGCTTACAGAGCATATGTGAAGGAATCTGCTACAGATGATATCATTTAATCCTGCTGACATCAGCCATTTTTTAACAGCGAGTCAGAGTGTTTTTAAAAAGTAAGGAGGAGATAGAAGCTTCAAAAGTAGATTTGTTCGCATTTCAGCTCAATGAATCCAGGTATTTTGCTGCCAGGGAACCAAATTAAACCCCATACCTAGTATTGACAGATTCTGAAGTGTCAAGACCTCCCCACTTTTGACTGTTACCATGGCCAAGAAGGTTATGTTGTCATGGCCATTTGTCTGTTTGTTTCTGTTATTTGGCAGGATAACACAAAAACTACACAAATTCTTAAAACGTGGTGGAAGTAGTAGGGAGTAGGGGCGAAGAAAAAGTTTCACGGTGGGTTTAATTTAATTGGGCAGGTGCAGGAGGTTTGTTTTTTAAAGCCATATAAACTCTGCTACGAAGATCACAGGATCATGATTACAGCAGCCCGACACCTAGCAAACTCTCTTGACATCTTTGTCTGTTTCTTCTATGAGTGTGACAACGTTTTTTCACGAGGAGATTTGCTTCCTTTTTGTTTCTTGATTTTTTCGTCTATCGCGCATTAGAAGCATCATCAGCCCCCCCTGGATTCTGTCAATGAACATGTCCTCCCAATTAAACCCATATAAGGTTGGGTATACTTTTCCTCCTTCCTGATATGTGAGGATGACAAGCAGCTATGAGGCATCCCTCCTCTATTACTGAAACTGCATTTGTAATTCATTACATGACTCAGCTCATTGTTACTGTAACTATCAGCCGTATAATGAGATAGTGTTGAACTCCTGCGGGCCCCTGAGGCTTTCATCCACAATCACAAACGTATAGTAAAGCTACGCTGAATCTACTTGATGATGGTTGATTGTGGTACTGAAATAAAGCCTGATTTATTTTGCTGTGGCATTCAGCCAAAGTTGTGGACTTTCAGCTGCTTTTTGCAACAACCCTGAGCCTCCCTTATACTGACAGTTGCACTGGTTCTATTTTGTGTCGCCTGTGAGGTCAAACACCGGGCAGGAATACACATTTAGGGCGATTTGAGTGAGGGGACAGAGTCCTGTTTAAATTTTAAACTCATTCAATATGCATGACTCAGAGGGGGAAGCAGAGAGCAAAAAGAAGGTTTTGGGGGGGTGGCGGTGGCTGGTTGTTGTTTTTAATGGAGATGAGCAGACAGAGAGGAGG
This sequence comes from Paralichthys olivaceus, assembly GCF_024713975.1. Lineage (NCBI taxonomy): Eukaryota > Metazoa > Chordata > Actinopteri > Pleuronectiformes > Paralichthyidae > Paralichthys > Paralichthys olivaceus. The sequence goes on from NC_091097.1 coordinate 6,735,909, forward strand.
CTGAGCTCCCCTCATGTCGGAGCTAACCCCAGTGACTCAAGCTGGGAATAATCTGTCCGCATGTTGTCAGTCAAAACATGGGGCGTTTTCATTACTCTATTCCTCGTTTTTAAAAGCTTATCCATCTTGTTTTGACTGAAGGTGTTACCATTATTTTAGCTGCCAATAAAATATGGTTCGTTGGAAACAGGAAACCCCCTGTGATTATCGTGGATTTATTCTGCGTATTTCCCAGCCCCTTGTGCATTTTAAAACATCCCAATCGGTTGTGGGAGAACCTACAACCCCCCTGTGTGAGGGCGCCGTTAGCTGCCTTTTTATTGGCTTCCGCACCCGCAGACAGTGCTAATGCCAATTAGCACATGCTAAACGCTGATGCTGGATCAGACTTTGAAAGGCAGTGAGACGGAGACTGGATCCAGTCTTGTAACACCTGCTAATGAGCCAATCAGTTCATGAGGCTACAGGGTAAATGGGGCAGTCATCCTCTCAATGAACCAATCATGAGCTGTTCCTCCAAAAGAAATTCCTTTTCTTCCCCCTCAACTTGGTTTTTGTTGAGTGGAAGAATGGAAAGAGGGACTCAAACAAAACACAAAAAAACTAAATAAGCTTTTCCCAAGCCTCATTAGAATGTAATGGCTATCCTACACAAAACACAGTGCTGTGGATTGTTTCAGGGAGGATTTGTTGGCTGTGTGGCTTGTTAGCACATTATTATCCCTGTAAAACCATTTCTTAGGCTTTGCACAAAAACAGCCTATGGAGGGAGACAAATGAAATCCAGAGAAAGAGAGTGAGGGAGAGAATCATCGATGAATAACAAGATCATGACTGAACTTGAGACGTCTTCTTCAAGTGAAAAGCCTCTCAGGTTTATGAGTATACATCAAGTGAGAATACCGCTTTCATCTCTTTAATGTACTGTAAGTGCTATTTGAGTACTAAGGGAAGATATACTGCTCTTTGTTGTACAGAGGTCACATCTCACTGCAGCAGCGTTTGCTTTTTATTCCTCACTTGGCTGTTTAAAGGTTATCCTCCTTCTGCAGCCGCTCGGTGCAGCTTCCCCACCCCGCAGCCGATCCTTATTTCATCAGTGCACAGTGTTGGTGAGCAACATCTCTAGATCACATTTATTGATTAGGGAAATATTCAAAGAAAATAAACATCTACAGCAACGTTTCTACTGGTCACTAACATCCACTAACATCTGCTTTGTTTCTGCAATGAGAATAGATACATTTGGCATTCACTCACAGGTCAAATGACTGCAGTAGATGGAGGTTTAAATCAGTTCCAGCTCTGATGGCAGTGGTGGAAACATGATACTAGGATGAACATGCTAATCTCGTCTTCTTCCTCTAGATATTGGCATTCTGGATGCTGCACCTTTTCCTGTGCAACGTTATGACTTGACAGGCGTTTCGTATCGTTGCAACACTGGCAAGAGAGCAAGGTTTCCGACACGGTGCTTTGTGATGTCAAACATGACTCAACATGGAAAACAAACACAAAGGCAAACTCCTCTACTGGCAACGGGAAAGGAGACCAATTTTAAAACTTTCAAAAACAATTTTTGTGCATGCACTAGTTCCTTAAACATGTTAATCCTCAATCTGAAAGTATTGTCCCTGAGAAACTGAGAACTTTATTTACACTAATGTTTGATTTAAAAAATACACTACCCAGCAGTTTTAGGAATTTACTGAGCTATTTGAAATTATGACACAACATTTTTAAAATCTGATCTGGTTTGGGGCTAAAGTCCGCAGGCAAGGAAACTGAACCGTATTTAGAGATTAATTTATTTGACAAAATATTAAATAAATACAAACAGATAACTGTAAAAAGAAAAGAAACTTAAAATGTCCTTTTTAGAGAGTTTATCTCTCACAATGTACTGCACTAAATAATATGCTTCATCATAGATCGATAAAGTGCATAATGTTGGTCCCTTCAAACCAGGCACAATCTTCTGAGTTCATCTTACAAAACCTTATAGATTTCCCTGCTTTGCCAGACTACGTGGCGAAATCTGTCCGAGACCTCCACCCTGAATACTTCACGAGTTCCCTGAGACAGATATAGACATGGAGGAGTGGGCAGATCAGTAAAGGCGAATATAGATCAAACATATGCAGTTACATGTCCTCCTTACATCAACACTTCTGATATGTACAGACTGAAACCGTGATACGTCTGTCAACGAACCTCTGCCTCATATTGAGAATATAATGGTCTTCGGTACATATTCATGTTTCTGCAGTGCCTCACAATCGTAATCTCTACATTCCTGGAGTCTTATCCATCATGCGTGCATGTAAGACTTGGCCTGATCTTTCTGCTATTGGCAGCTATAGGTGTTAGTCAGGTGATATATTGTTTTTGATCTCGATCCTCAGAAATGTCTCCTCCATCTGAGGAAAAACTACACACGATCCCACCAGAGCGTATTGATTTATTTGATCATGAATTTCTCTGGAAGCAAGAATATGACAACGTGAAAGAGGAATGTTTTCATGCCTCGTTTTAAGTTAGAGTTTCTTTGACGAATACGTATTTAGATCTCTTCTCTTTATGCACACTTTATTATGTTAATGTCTAAAGTTGCACATCTTCAATGATCCATAATGACAGAGTGGAAGTGGTAAGGTAAAGATTGATTTCCAGGCTCACCTATCTGTTCCTGTGTGTGTAAGTGTGACGGCTGAGTCTGGACTTCAGCCTGGGCCTGCTGCTGCTGCTGGTGCTGCTGCTGCTCCTGCAGACTCTGACTGTCCACCGAGATGCCGCTGTCGCTGTGCAGCTTCTCTCCCTCCGGCGTCACCATCTGGTTGTTCGTGGCCGCTCGGTTATTTGCTGCCTGCTTGTTCTGCTTGCAGCTATTCCACCTGCGGAGAAATGGCACGTCAGAGGATACGATACAGATATGTGAGAGTATCTGATTGTTAAATATTTTGATTTCACAGCTATAGAGCGATGACTGTAACATCAGCAGTTTTTTTCCAAGTGCAAAAATGGAAGGGATTGATTATTCTGTGTGTTTGTCTTCTTGCATCTGCAATCCCAAGCATGTCCTACATACAGTAACTGAATATTACTTCCGACACATCAGCTGCATTTTATTCGATATGGGAATTTGACACTCTTCACTATGCCCAACAAATAAAAACTTGTATCTGTCGTCAATAAACATAAAATACATTAACTGAGTGGCCAAACAAACAAAATACAATTTATTATCATAAGTATCATCACACAATACTCAATGTCTTCTACATGGATCAACACCTGGTGAAGATGTTGAATTTCCCCCCCGATATGGACCTTCTAACCTCATTCTAATCATTCTATATTTGATCTGCACCAAAATGTAATGCATTCTTCCCTGATCCATACAGTACAGTGTAAACTTGCCCAGAAACAAACCAGCCAACATACAAATAGAGGTGGGTGAAAACTTTTTGGAGTACAAGTGAGTGTCTGACTGTCAGAATAACATGCTGTTGTCAACCTTTTCCCAGAATCAAGGACTCATTGTTAGACATTACTATGAATTTCAAAGCTAAATCTGCCGTTATTGTCTTTGAAACTTAAAAAATCAATTGTTTGCCTCAGAATGGAACAGAAATCAGGAGGATAAAGATGCTCTGATAAGCTCCAGAAAGGATCCTCTACTGAGCTTTTTATTCAGGAGAAGATTGAGTCATGAATCAATGATTAAAATATTCATGAAGTATCGAGTGGTACAGTACAGTTAACACCTCTAAGTGTTTACTTATGAAATATTGGCCATTGAGGAACTTCACATCATACGCAGTGTGTTTATGTATGACATAAGTGCACGAGGAGTTTTAGCCAGATGTGTGCGTGACTGCTGATGAATCTGGCACTCAAATTTCCCCTGGTCGGCACTTTTCAAAAGAATCAATGCCTCTAATGAGCTTGTTTACTTGCTCCAAATGTGTTTTAGCACAGACTTGTATCTGTCTGCCTGAGTGCTTGCATGTGTTGTTGCATGTCCTCACTAATGTGTTTGTGAGTGTGTGACCTCTGCAATGAGGTCAAACAAGAGTTGACTTTCTTTTTGTTGTGGTTCTTTTCAAGAAAAAAGAATCATGGTGATGTGTGAGTGATTCTCAGAAAGTGGGTCAAAACCTCTCCCAGTCGTGGCAGGCCTGAATATTTCACCAGCCACCTTCCTGCCGTTTTGTAGCTCCGGGGCGAGATCTGTCACTCACCCACCAGACTACCACCACTCTGTCCTAGATTATATAGTGATGGACGTTCAAAACCCAATTATGCTAATGTCTTTAGCCACACAGAAGCTTTTCATCTTAGTCCTTTCCCCCCTCAAACTGACCTCTTAAAAACAATGTACGCCACCAGGCCCACCACCACTGCGGCCAGGATGGAGCAGTAGATAGGGATGAGGTTTTCGTTGAGGCCGTGGCCGAGGAATTGAGGGGAGCCGGCACTTGACGTGGTCGTCTCTCCGCTAGGCAACGGGCTGTCGGAGCCATCCGGGGGGAAGTAATTGGTGAATGACGGCAGTGACGGACCCATGTCAGAGGTGGGAATTATATCTGTGGGTTGGTTAGGATCTGTGTGGAAGGTGAGAGAAAGAGCATTGATGAGAAAAGAAATACAAGATACAATATGTATCTTTATCTGGCAGTAAAGATGATGACGCTGCACTTTTTTCTCAAAATCAACAATTTTGATCTTTTCAAATCATCAGTGACTGTTATAAACCATTTTGTAGCGTGCAGTAGTTTCCCAAATTTGTTAATCCACAGTCAAAAAGTACCGTACCTGAGATATACTTTGTTTATTCACACCCAGCTTTTCAAGATTACCAAACTTTTATATAATAATATAATAAAAAATGAAACTACATACTTTTGATCCAATTTTTTTTATATCTATTACTTATATGCCTATACTTATATCTGTAGTTATGTTAGGATATGTGGGAAAGAAAATGAGAGAAAGGAGAAAATAATGACACCAAGATACAAAAAGAGAATGAAACAAGACTAAGATCATACAGCCACTTATTGGTGTTGAGCATATATGAGGTTTTATTCATTTTAACCATTTAAAGGATATTTACCTTAATAGTTTACCAACAGTTGCTTACTTGCACTCAAAACTAAATTCCAACCTCACAGTCAAAGTCAAGTAAGAATCAGACACCATTGATATCTGCACCAATTCTTCCAATAGATATTTCAGTTAGGACCAACTGACAGATGTTGCCGTCTCTGGAGCTACACAACTGACATGACATGACATGACATGACATGACATGACAAGACACTTTCATATCTTCACTGAGAGCTTGTTTGCAAGGCTGTAGTCACCGAATCCCCAACCAGATGTTCGATACAGCACACATGCGGCATCTGCTTCTGATAGAAAAATGGGTTCTGGCTGCGTTGCCCGGTGCAAAAGTAAAAGGAATGTTCCTCTGTGAACAATCAAATATCTGTGGCCACCAGTCCAACTCACACCCTGTCAGCACCCGGCACGACTGGTCTTCTCTCACCACATCCCATCTTTTCTATTACTGCACATTGCACAACATTAAGGTCATTTGGGATCATGCAGAACAAAGTCTGGGACCACAGAGAGGTCATCACTTTGAGAAGCAGGAAGGCTCTGGACTACTGGATGGATCTGCTTTCTATCATTGCTGAGCCTGTAAAGACGAGCCATTTTCAAATTGTGCTATTTCCTCTTTCTGTTTGAGCTCCATTAATGATTCAGTTTAAGTTGCAGCAGCACCGTGCCCACTCTGACGGTCATGAAGTGTCCTGAAAACAAAGTTCATCCATCAGATCTCTCCTACGGTCCTGTCATATTATGCTTCTGTTTTGAAAAGTGCTGTATGAAACACTGCAGCGATTCTGTGCCACGGTAGAAAGGTCCACCATGATTTCTTCCCTCGGGCTTCGGTAGCAAGATGAGGAGACAGGGTCTGTCCGGCCGAAAACTCCTCAGAGTTCAGCAGACTGGTGGGGATAGAGAATGTGCAGCCTGCTTCAGATCTGAGCCTGTAATTCCCAGCAGAACCTCAGGCTGCTCCTCATTAGCTCCGTACTGGTGCTCACAGGATTAACCCCATGGAGACCCCTGAGGCTTTCCCCAAGGCCAAAGACTGGGACTTTCTATCCAAAACTTCAAACCAGTTGTGACGCAGGTTGCCCCGCTTCTGTTTTTAGCTTCATGAATCCCAAGTTTGATGGATAAGAAAATGATTTTGAGTGAAGGAATCAAATCAAACTGATTGTCATGTTTTATAAAGTACCAGTATTTGGTAGATTATATGTCAATGTCAGTCTCTAAGGTGTGTAAGAATTTACTGGATGCATTAATATTCAGAATATGTTCAATTAAGTCATGGTTGAATTCACAATGTGGAAATGTATCAATTGCAAAATGGATGTATTTTAGGTCACCCGAATAATCTGCTGTCTAGTAATGCATATGCTTCCATTTTTATTTGTTGCAGGGTATTCTGTGTTTCTGCACCCAACCCAAAGCACTGGTGGTAAATAGATTTGAATTTTCAGTGCTCACAGCTTCACAGCACCGAAAAAACATATTTCAATAATTCAATAGCAGTGTATCTGATTAGTGTGAATAATCCACAGAACTGTCAACAGTTTTCATTGGAACCACTTGCAACTGAAGAAATCATCCCAATGAAAACTTTTGGCAGGATTATAAAGGGATCAAGACATTGTTTTAACAAAGACATGTTATTGTTGGATTTTTACCACCCCTGTCTGTTTGCTTATTGGCTTCTCTATTTTACGCAAACACTACTGAATGGATAACGATCAAACTTGTTGGAAGGATGCACTATGAGAATAAAAACAAAAACAAGCATGTTTAGGAGACTGATACAAATCCAGATCTAGTGAATTTAAGTGTGGTTTCATGAGGGGGCTGTTGGACCGGTATGCACTCTACTGAGTGCCATTCTTTTAATGATACATTTCATTGATTTTAGCATCTTATATTTCAACCACTTTTACTTTTGAGACAGATATATCAAAATCTAGATAAATCCCCTCAGAAACCACTGACCAAATACAGATACAATAATAACATAAATTAATAGTGGTATTAGTTTGTGGTAAATGTGAAACATTATTATTTATGTATATATATATCTATACATACATATTTAAAGCATATATCTAAGACACTAATTGCTGTGAACACAGATGTGGTCAGATGAGAGTCTACCAAAAAAAAAGGCATTCATTGGACCAGCATGGACAAACGCTGTCTACAAGGATATTGTCTTTTCACTGACATGGCAGATAGTCAGGTTTCTCACATTGATTTGTTGCATAATTCACACAAGGTTGCTCCCCTTAATAGTCCGATGGGACCTTGATGGGCAACTTGTGTGGATGTATTTGAAAACTTCTGTTGGTCATTAAGAGTCTGCATTGGTCTGTGTGTCTGTGTGGTGATGACGGGGCATTCCTACCCCCCCGTGGGAGAGATTGGTTTACTGAAATGTTAGAAAATATCTTTCATGGACAGAAAAACACAGCACATGTGCGCGCCATAGTTAGAAACAGAGAAATAATGCAGAGGCCTATTTAAAGCTGAGCTATTGATTTGGTTGGGTCTAAAAGGAGGCAGCATTTTAGAGGAGTGGAACATGGTCGTCTGTATTACATGCTTTTCTTGACCTTTCCTGGGACGTAGTCAGGTTTCCTCAGCTCCGCCATACATCATCCGGCTAATGCAAGCCTGGCTAATGGTGTTAGCTATGCAACACGAGCTTGCTAATAGAATAAATTGTGAATGGAAAGTGTGAAAGTGAAGGGACGTATGCAGGATTAACCTTCATCCTTACAGCTTTACCTTTATCACACTGAGTCATCCTAAACAACTCTAAGTGCTTTTCTTTAGTGCAGGAACATTCCCTTTATGCACCTCTACACATGCACTAGTTGCACCACAGGACTCACTATAAACAGTTTCCCGTTCTGAGGAGAGATGTCACATAACAGTGACTCAACAGGGCTTGAGCTTAAAGCACAGCGCTCCACATTTTTAGTGAAACTCCTCCTCTTTTCTCCTCTATTTTTCGGGGCTGATGTGGAAAACACGGCCAACAATATAGACAAAAGGCTGCATACCTCCGCTGGAGCAGAATGGGAGCTTAAAGGCGGCGGTGGAGATTTAACAATTTCATTTTGGCTTCAGTGGGTTTAAAACACTCATGAAACAAAATAAAACTAGCCCAGGATTTTATGAGCGTGGGGCCTTGTGGGCAGGGGGATGTGTTTATAAGTGGGGTGTAGACGAGAGGGGCAGAGAAAAAAAAAAAAGAAAAAGATTTAATTTTTATGGGCCATTGAGGTCTTTATGGTGAAGTTAACCCAAGGGTCCTGTGCTGAGGGTGATGTCTCAGCTGCTGCCAGTTCAGGGCGGAGATGAGCAACTATCCCACTCGGCACATGTACAATGATCTCTTTATCAGCCGCCAAACACTCTCCCTCTGTCTCAGCTCAGCCTCTATCTCAATCTTCTTCAGTGTTGGTCGTCTGACATGCACACATCCATCTCTCTCACACACACACACACACACACACACACACACACACACACACACACACACAAACTACAAATTATGTGAGCGCTGTCTTCTGTTAGGGAGGGTTAATTGGGGGAGCGGAGGGGAGGGCAGACAGAGAGGCAGAGTGTTAGGAGGGGGTGCGGATGAACAGAGGAGCTGCTGTAAAGTGCTCTGATTAGCAGGAGTAATTATACTGCAGCGGTGAAGGCACTGAATGCACACTGGCCACCTTCCACCACTGTGGAAGCCGAGCCACTCAGATGCCACTGTGGGATGTGGGGAGGGAGGGGGGTGGGAGCGATGAACAGGGTAATAAAGAGAAAAGAAGTCGTCTATCTGTTTTTTTTATCTTTTCCCTCTCTTGTTCTCGAGGAGAAACACTCGAACAGACGTGCAACACTTCACGTTCTATGCAAATCAACGCAACCCGGACACTGAGCAGCTCCGGCGCTGACGGAGAGACTGAGCGAAACATGCAGGAGGAGTTTTCAATTTCAGATCAAAAGAGGTTCACACGTGTGCAGTGTCCAGAGTTTAATGAAAAATGTAGGGGTCAAAACGCACTTGACAGGGCCAGGGGAAGAGCGTGCATGTGCCACGTTAGCCTGTTTGTCTGCGTGGAGCAGCCAAGGACTGAGCCTGTACAGTAAGAGTGTGTGTGTCCTGTAGTGAAGTGGGGGTGCTCATGGAGGTCACTCAGCGAAACCTGAGCACGAGCAGAAGAAATCCCAGGACTCGTATCGACCCATCATCATAGAATACCAGCACAGCACATATGCGGCAGCTCTCTCTGTCTGTTCTTATCTCCGTTCCTTTCTCTCGCCGTTCCTGTCTCTGTCACTGTATTGCGTAAATTGACACTTGGTGACAGCTTGATATGAACTGGGGATTTGGGGATTTGGGGATTTGAAAATGCCCCAATCATATCTTCTTTCCACTTGTCGAGGAGAGACAACGACAGGAGGATAGGAATTAAAAAATATCCACTCACTGAAAACACATTGAACAGACAGGATGGGAGTATCAGTGAGGCCGCTTCCCGTTTGCTGCAGAAAACATATCTGTATGCACAGTCATCGCAGACCACCATGGAAAGCAGGGAAACATCATCTCTGCCACATGTGACTGCAGCTATTACCCACAGACCCAATGGTGCTATGTGACAGGGCTCCTCTTTCAAATGGAGCGACGAGGTCACTTATCGTGCCATCTCCAGTCGTCACCGTTTTCTGCCGCTAACAGTGCCATCGCTCGGGACCGGACGGGTCAAAGGTGATAGTGGCAGCATGGGTGGGCGCTGAACGGGCAGCAAAAAGTTGTATTGTGCCCTTATTGTACATCAGATATTTATGATTCATATTTCGAGTGCTCAAGGGGGCAGCTCTTTTTTTTTGATGTCTGACAGCTCTGTCACGTTAGCCCAAAGGGTCTCAGAGTGTACATGGCTTCCTTTAGCTTGCTGAGAAACAACAGAAGTCTTGACTGACTCATATCACTGTATGAGTCTTGTTTGAATATGGGTGGAATCTCGGGCCTGATGGGGAAAAAAAAGAAAGAAAGCAGAGTTGGCGAGGAGAAGAAAAAAATTGATTCCTGCCTTCTCGCCTTGTGAAATGTGGTAAGCACATTGAAATCCTCTACCGACTCTTCAGATTACTGTAACAAGGACGTTTTTCACATGACTCTGCTTCTTTTCTACATGATGCAAATGTTAGAGCACAGATGTGGATATTGCGCAAACATTTGTATTTGTTGGAGAGGAGATCAAATAGTTTGGTTTTGAATGATCCTTCTTCCCTCAGCATTTAAGGGAATGCTCAGTGAGGATGACAATGCTAACATGTGAAAGTTCAGCAGATATAATAACAATCATGTCCAATTCAGATTTGCATTAGTTAGCATGTAGGCATTAGTTTACCCATCCAAAACTTACAGCTGAGGCTGATGGGAGTGTCATTGGTTTAGTCAGATACTGACTGTTGCTATTTATTAAACAGAATTCCATTCACAACGTGGACATTGAGAGTAAGAGTCATGCGATGATCAATATCAGATATATTCCTATCAAATTTGATATTAATAAATCCAATAGGCTCTGAGATATCGTAGTCTATAGAGCTGAAAAAGCAAACTGAACAACATGTTAAACAGAAATCATTAACGTGACTAAAATCTGCAAAAGCTTCATCTCCATTTGTCTCCAAAGCGTCACCTTCCTTCTCTTTTGTGCCGTGAAATCATCCCTGCTGAAGATCAGTTTCATTTAAATTTGACCTGATGGCGCTGAATTTAAAATGCAGCGCAGTGCTAAGCTGTGGCCTTTATTTCAAATGGTCTTGTTAGTGGTACAAGTTAATGCTGTGATAATTTATTAACAGTAAAAAACTTAAAGTAGCACCTGCGATGGTGTTTGGTACTTGGGGAAGGACAGGTGCTAAGTCATTGTCGGTGTTATTAGCACTTCTTCCACCTTATCTACCTTTGCAGCTCTTATCTGTCCTCATTTCTCCACTGCCTGTTAATATGCTAATACAGTTTATTAAAAGAGGAATTTACAACCAGTGCGTGGTGCTAGCGCTTCCACTCTTGACAACAAGGTGTTTTTCAGCTTCATTAACTTAGATCCAAATACCCACCAGCGTCTGAGGCCACGAAATCTTTAACATTCAAGTCCAGTCAGGATTCTGAATACAAATATTCGACTCAAGACTGAGCCCCAGCCTTCATATTAAAAGCTAACATTAAAATATTCATTTAAAAATGATAATGCACACAGGAGATCAATAAATGACTGGGCATTTGCAAGTGCTCGTGCTATTAAGAGCTTCCTTTAAGCATTTAATCACTCCACAACTTAAGTGCCTCTTGGTCAAATGTTTGCATAAAAAAATGGTAGGAGAAGAGCATCTTCCAAGAAAAAACAAAACCATTGGTTGGAAAAAGATGTTTGGTTGTTAGCACTGAGAGTGTCGAGCTTTATTTCCCATCCTCACATATCTAATATCGCTTTAAGAATAGATGGAGGTTTTTTTAGAAAGGACATCGGGAGCAACAATACCTAAGACATCATACCTCCCAGATTTGAGCCTTACCACCCCCCCCCCCCCCCGAGAAAGTCGATTTCATGCCTCATCCAACCCAAGACAATTTACAACTTCCTCAGCCAGGAAAATAGCTGAACTTCGCTGCTGCACTGTTGCCCTCTGCTTTGTGGGAGAGCTGATTATTCATTGTCTTTGTGTTGACACTGCAGTCGTCTTTGACCTTTTAATGCTAAAGCTTTCAACTAACTCTATTTGAACATCTGACCAGGCCTGACCTCTGACCTCTCCTGTTCCCACACGCATGTGAAAGTCGGCCCCGGTGTCTGGTTCAAATACAACATACATGATGCCTCCAACACAGCTGGCAGCCAGTTTGCAGTTAGTGGCTTTGAGCTGCTCTGATTCGCGGGTGCATTCACATATTGCATTTTAGATGTGGTTCTAACAAACCCTGGTCGTTAATGCTGGTGGGAACGATGTCATTTGCACTCTGATGTGGACCAAACAACCACACCAAGATCGTTTACTTCCTCTTCCACATTTTCAAGCTTTAGTCCAGAGCAGTTAATGAGTCTGTGTGAATTTGCTTTTTTTCCCTTTTTCTGTTCACACAGAAAGAAAACTTGCATTAGGATGTTCATTCTCTGTGTCCTCAAGATCTAGGGTGGCCGGTTAGGCCTTGATTTATTCTCATGCTACCTTCTAGTAAATTTTGAGTTATCCACACCCCACTACTGACGTTTTCAGACATGAACAACGCAGCAGGAGATTCTGCGTTCACAATAACACAGGTCATCAGGTTAGGGGTGGCACAGCATGCAGGAGGCAGAACGTAACATCACACATGGACACTCAACATCAACATGCCCACTCACGCAAGGTAAATACTCTATACTAAATAGGAGAGGATCTCCTACTGTATTCTCACATGGGCAGCGTTTTTACTAGAGTGCAGGCCTAAGAAACTCTGGAGAAAGTGCGGAGCCTCTCACTGACATTTGTATTCTCACACGCAGTCCTTCCTGTCTGGAGATTATTCGATGCATGTTTAAAAACAGCTTATGTGAAGCAAACCAGGCTAAGGGAGCAGTTTAGCTCAGACTTGCTGACCACGCCTTGTAATTGATTGGATAAAGGTTCCACCACAAACAAACTCATTCAGATCTAATTTGTGATCATATTGAAATAACTTCCTGCAAAAGATCCTAGTGAAGATGTTAGTGGTCTATGAATTCTTTGTTTGAGTCTGCCTAAACATTAATATTGTTTAACTGGACCAAACGGCAAACAGCTGGTACACTCTGTCACCAGATCCAATTTTATTTTATTTACATCAACGATGGTGTTTTTTTCTGAATTATAAATTAATAACTGGAGATTAAATCACAATGTTTTTTAGAGCCAATCATCTAAAACTCAAATGTATTCAGTTCACACAGGATAAGCAAAAGCAGTAGAGAATGTTTGGCAATTGAATAATTATTTCAGGTATATTTTAAATGAAAGATGACTTCAAGGTTAGACATCTTTAGTGATTAGTGACAGTTCGGTCAGGAACACAATGTCATGATTTACCCATTTGTTGCAAATGGGGATACAGTTATGATTGGCGTTGAAGGCTCCATTCCTTGGATGTTCCCTGGATTAGCCCAGCAGTATGCTAATATAAAACAGGAAACACCCCTGTTGGGTGTAGCAGGCAATGTGCCTTTGTTTAGGATGAATATCTTTTACCACCACCGTGTTTGGACTCGGTGCTAAAAAGGTGGTGGTGGAGGCAAGTGGCCGGCAGCAGGCATGGGTGGCAGTGTAGCTGAGCAGGGATCGTGAGGATGAGGTCGTATTGAAAGGGACCGCTTTGGTGAGAGAATCAGCTTTGATTGGTGGGTGGCTGACGAGCACCCGTAACCTATCGGTAGCTGACAGCTGAGCACATGACTCTGTGTCCTGCATGAACTAACGCGATGCTTCATTTCAAGTGAAATTGACCAAAACTAAAAACCTTCTCAGCTGTCTTTGGCCTGGACTGTTGTGTAAGGAACCTGAGCGTGGAGAGGACTTACTGTGACAGACTGAGTCACTGGTGGGCGTGCACTCAGCCAGCTGTATCTCAGTGTCCTCATCACAGATGGTGCAGGGCAGGCAGGGTTCCAGGGAGCTCTCCCGGTCAGAGAAGGTATCGTCGAGACACTCCTCGCACACCGTGTCGTGATCGTGCTCGCAGTGACTGAACACACCTTGTCCCATCGGGCACACAGTACATGGCTCACAGCGTTCAGATAAGGCGTTGAAGAAGAAGTTGTAGTTGCAGATGCAGATGGCGTCGTTGGAGTCAGTGCAGGGCGTCTCCAGCCGCATCAGGCCGGTGCATTGTGTGCACGGCATGCACTGCTCTGTGTGGCTGTAGTTTTCTGAGAAAGTCTCACCTGCAGAAGAAAGGACAGGTCGAAGGAGACAAGAGAGAGATGAAAGAAGGAAGAATGGGAGAATAAAAGAGTAAAAGAGGTTAGAAGATGGAGAGAGCAGGAAATATGATGACATAAATGGGGTTAACAGTGACTCTAATGACATTAATCATGTTTACTGCACATCCATTGGAAGGGAGGACACATTGATCCACTGGGCTATTAGTGATTTGTGCTCGAGGACAAGAAAGGTGCTCTTGTTGGGGAGCGAGTCAAAAGCCTGGTGCGCTCATTACGATATTGATCTCAGTGTGTTTGTGTTGCACTGAGTAAACTGCTTTAATCTCAGTCATGCACACAGTGGAGTGCATCCATATGATTACAGTGATCCACAGGTGATACAGACCCAACGTCAAAACTTATCAAGCGATTACTTTATGGAATTCCACGTTTCTGCTAATTGTTTGGAAATACTTCATTCACATTGTTGCAAGTCTTTTAAATGAACCATACTACTAGAATGCCACTCAGCAAATCGCATACCACCGCCAAGATCCAACAGTCCCAAGATTTCTCACAAAATGTGATTAAACAACTTCTTAACAACTCTGACAATATTTGCATAGTAACAAATGTTACATATGCACAATGTGACATATGCTCAATGTGACATATGCACGTTAATCATAAAAACATCTGTATTAGCTAAAAGTGGTGTTCGGCGCATGTGAGATATGGATAAAGAAATGACAAAATTAAATTTGAGAAGTCGATGTTAGAAGCTACTATTTAGACCTGATTGTAAAATGTTGTTAAAATGTTTTAAAGTTTGCCATGAGGAAGGCCTTCATGTGAATTTTCCCAGTCCAGGACTCATTTTTCTGACACCAAGTAAATGCATTAAAAGTGCACCAATGGGGAATTTCAGTGGTGTGGGCATGGAGGGGGCTCAGAAAGCACCTCCACCTGGACCAGAGGATTAAGCACAGCTAAGGGCTGTTAGCTGATTGTTCCTCTGGTTCAGAAGGCAGCAGCAGAGCTGCCAGAGAGAGACACAGGGACACAGAGAAAATGCATGAGAAGAGACACATGAAGAGAAACTCATGGGACAATGAGAGACTGAGCTGAGCTGCAAAGCTGAGGTTCCAGCTGACATAGCTGGCAAGTTTAAGTTTGTCTTGTCTTAAGTTAAGAGTTTTGTTGAGTTTATGTTTGCTGGTCTAAAATAAAATGCTGAAAAGCAACTGGTTTGTCTCAGGCTGCTGTGATGAGACCCTGGTGGCAACATCTATCTCCACAAGTGGTTTTACAGATAATTAGGATTAGTCAAGGCATACAAATTAAAATTTTGTGACAGTGATGAAGCCAAATGAAGAGATAAGACATCACTAGAATGTATCCTTAGGGAGACAAATGTGTGTACACATTTTCATGGGCCTCCATCTAATATTTGTTGGGATATTTCACTAAAAACCACAAATGTCACACCTCTGGTGGCACAAAAGCAAATATCAGGAATGAATGGGGCTCATCCTCAAGGAATCCACAATGTTTGTACAACATTTAACCATCCATCCATCTATTCACTCTAGATTAATCTGCCAGTTCTGGTTTGTAGGAACATTTGTTAAACCTCCATAGGCTTTAGACTGCTAAGCAGGACCAATATAATTCTGCAAATTGATTAAGCCCTTCCTCTAGTGTGGTGTAAAAAAAAAAAAAATCAATAATTTTAAGTTTGTGAGTAGAAGCGATAGCAGCTGAGGTGTGGAGAACGGTGTTGAACAGACTGAGGTAAAACGCCTTGCTGACTAATTGCCTGCTGCTTTTCAATTACTTCAAACACTTCAGATTTGCTCTTCAGGAACATTTGCATTGGGAGGACTCGGGAGAATTCACTGTTGAGGAAGTGACGACCTCAAATTAGCTTATTGTTACACTCAGAGCTCCGACACAGTAATCTATTAATATTTCATATTCATATAGACTTATTTTCAGATATAATTGGATGCCTGGTGATTTATGCATACAGTGGGAGAGGGGTGTGTGTGTGTCCTGGGAGTGTTTCAGTGGTTGAATGGGGTGAGAGTGGAGTGGAGAGGCTGATGGGAGAAAAAAAACCCTACAGCTCAGACTCACGGCTTCACAGTTCTGCTCAACATGAGAGCGGTTACCTTGCAAAAGCTGCAGTCAGACATGGCACAATCCTTCAGCCAGAATCAAACCACAGTCACCAAGGTTATATGGCAAAAATCCCTGCAGCACAGAAACCATTAGAGGGCTGGCAAAGTGCAGCTGGAAGTTTGTTATCCATTCATCTGGCATGAAGGTTTCTGAACATGTGATTATGAGACAAGAACACGTGTCAAAACAGCTTTGTAGGCTGTTTAATTACCAGCACAGTTCGTCCCTTTCACCCTTCATCTCACATGATGAAATATGCAGCAAGTTAACACTGGTTAAAATCTTCTCTGTGGTGAAACGCTCATCGACTTACAGTGAAATAACTCATACGGGCTGGGTGTAACTGTAAATATGTGTCCCACACATTGTGTACAGTTCTGCATTGTGCGTTTCCCATTCGTACTTCTTAGTGGGTGTCGTGATGAGCAACAGCATATTGTCAGTGTGAAAAGCCCTGCAGCAATGTCCCAGCACTTGCTTTTGCACTGTAAGCGGCACTGGCGAGTAAACACTGGCACAGACTGGAGCTCTAAGCACCTTGTAAACAGTGGCGCAGCTTAGAGGCCTGACGAAGAAGGCTGTCACATTATACAGGCAGGCTGAGCGGGGCGGGTACACGCACGTAATGTTACAGCGCAGGGGGGTGGGGGGGGGATCACCGAGCTCTGCGGGAGCGGCTGCTTGATTTGTTCGAATAAAACCTAAAGACTGTTTGACACAACGCAATCGGAAGTAGGCGTTTGTGGGTGGTCTGGTGCTCAAAACCCAACCTCAGTGTAAAAAGCATGATTTAGTGGTTAAAGCGTAGAGCAAGTGCTGATGTACGACTGGAAGGGGAAGGGTCACGGGGGATGTGGCAGTAAGGGGGAGGTAAAGTGAGTTGAGTTTCCTCCTCAGGTAGACACACACACCAGCACATCCAGAGTTCTTTCATCACCTTTTGCTCTTATTAGTGAGGGGTGATGTGTGGGGGTGCCTGGAGGCAGAGATGATAGAGGAGGGTGACAGCGGCTGAACGGCCCAGACCCTAGACATACAGCAGACCCCCGGGGTAAATGATTATTTGAATTTCGTAAAGCTCTGAGGCCTTTGTTTTGTTTGCAGTCAGGCTCAGCAAGCAAAGCTCTCCTCCTCATTCATTTCAATTATCCCACAGCGAGCAGGCTTCCTTGCTAATTTTAACTTGCATGCTTGAGCCCTCTTGCAGTCTTTGTGTGTAAACACGTCTAAATGCGACCATATGCACCGAGTGTTGAACGGGCAGGGGATGAAAGTGTGTGGGTTGTGCGTGTGTGCGTGTGCGTGTGTGATTTACGTGCCATCTGGGGCCCACAAGAAGAGAGTTAAAGGCCATCAGGATTCAGGTAGAGTGGTCTCTTTAATAAAATATGACGTTATTTCTAATTGTCCCCAATCGAGCAATGATCAGTGCAGCTCAGCATTTAGAGTTTTCATGTTGGGCAGTAAAACCTCTTATTGGTAAAGGGAGATGTGGCTGTGTGTGTGGGGGGGATGATGCACTTAAAATGTGTCACTTCAGCCCCCTCCCCTCTCAAATGCTGATGCGTTTCAGCCCCATTAGTGACATCAATAATGTACCTCTGGATGGCCTTGAAACTGCCCCACGATCTTCACAATCAGCAGTTTAGGTGTAAGCTTTTAGCGAGGATAGATATATTTCTGCCACATCTCAGCAGAGACACCGCTTTCTTCCCACCTGAACGGCTGACCTTTTGCCAACTGGATAAATTATCACTATTTGGAAAGCTGCTCTAAAACTTTATTTGTCTTTAAAACATGAACGATTTCTGTGTTTTATTACACACAGACTGCCTCCAGATTAGAAACAGGTGTTTGAGGATATTACCAAAGTTATTAAGCGGTGATATAAGGCTCTAATTTGACAATCAATAATTACTGTGCATCCTGTTCTACTCTGCTTTTGTTTTTCTCCTTAGAATGAAGACTGTTTTTCTGCAACAATTGAGCCCATAGGTCATCTGTGCAAGTGACTCATTACGACCCATGTCGTTAGGTGATGTGGTGGCTGTATTTCTTGTGACAGGAGCAAAGGAGGATGTCAGGTGACAATTGAGCAACAAAGTCCTTGTAAGGAGGTTGGGCTGCATGGATGGGTCAGGAAAACACAGTATCTGTTTATTTCCCATATGAAATCCATGACACACTTCCAATAATAGATTGGAACCATAAAAAATGATGTCCACAAACCTTAAGGAAATGCTTATTTTTGCCTGACAAGTTGTAAGTTACCAATTGTTTACTAAAGCAAGAGCATAAACATAGCAAGGGTTTCCGTGTTCATCCTGATGACAACGTTTGTCATCTCATTTGCTACTTATAGTGACCGCCAACAAAAAACTTTACTAAACAATCCTAACATGGGATATTTACTGATGTGTTTAATGTCTCACAGACCATATTTCCAGATTTTAGGACTCACTCCTGCAGTTCTGTGTCTGGTACGCCCCCTTTGTCCTATCTATGGTACTACAAGTGATGTATACAATCATTCAAGTTGGAGGACTTGGTACTGAGAGTCATGTAGTAAAGAAACTTCCTTCGCAACAACCACAGAGTTCCTGCCAAAGGCAAAAAATCTCCATTGCCACCTTCAACCCCCATGATCCAAAGTTGGAAGCGATTCTTGATGCTCTGCTTCTGCCTTCATCAGATGAGGCTGTGAATCTTTTTTTTCCTCCTTTAAATCCCCAGTGAGCCCTGTTCCAGTCGAGCCAGCAGGGCTAATCTTAAATGCTACATTGACTCATGGGGTTCCGCCTTTTTTCTCTCAGATCTTCAGGCAGTTAGCAGGGCAAGTTTTTTTTTTTCTCTCTCTGAATGGTTCACTAAGTGAGGCAGGTCCAGTTTGTCTTGTCTCCCATGACAGCTGAGAAAAGTGGAGGAGACTGATAAATATTTCAGCGATGCTGACGCTGGCACTCGTCCCGAGCCAGGACCGCGGAGGAGGGGGATCCCACAGGCAGGAAGTGGGGAATCCAGGGGGGCTGGTGGTAAATAAAGATTCACCCATATTTACCATGAAACAGGAAATGGATGTGCTGAATTCTTCTCTTTAATTATTAATTTCAGCACTTTAGAAAATGTATTCTTAGCTTTTCGTTTTTCAGGTAAGGTCAAGGTTTCAGCATCTAACTTCCATATAAATCCCACTCAGCCTGATTTAGGTGCGTGTGCTTCTGTGGGCCTCAGATACACTAAGGTTTTATCTGCTGAGACGAAAACAATAGGGAAAGAGACAAAAATGCACTCGGCACCAGAAACCTCCAGGGTATTTGAGGTTTTGCGTGTTTATCAGTGGTGAATATTTTTCTTGTTCTGCCAAATGATATACAGAGGTGACGATTTGAAGGAAAAACCTGAATAATGATTGGAGAGACATAACAAATGCAAATGCTTCTACACAGGTGCACTATGGTGCAACAAAGCGGTTAACATCAAATCATTTTGTGTGAGACGGTTGATTCTGATGTATGAAGACAGCAAGAGTGACTTTGAAAGAGGGTTCGTTGTTGGGGCAGAGAGAGCAGGAGCTTCAGTCACAAAGACCGCTCAGCTGGCTTGAATTTCAGAAGGAACATTGACTTAAGTGACATCTGCATGTAGAGCTACAGGAAAGACGTCAGTAAGTAGGTTCGGAAATTGCAGTCAACAGCGCACATTTGAGGACGGTGATGCTAACTGAAATGTGTAAGGAAAAACAGAAGAGCAACTCCTCCTCTGGCGACCAAGAATGACAGTGTAGGACGTGATTAGACTGTGTCAGCGAGAACGGTTCATCCACAATTACAGAGAGAGGGATTTTATTGAAAGGCTGCAGTGCATAAACCCCTCATTACAGAGATGAATGCAAAAACTACAGAGATGTGGTCAGAAGAGTCATCTTCACCATATTCTCTACATCTGTGAGGTACCACAACTCAATGGTACAGGTCTGAATGTTTGACTCCGCAGAGACAGGGGGATCCAGTCGCTCTGTTATGTTATGGGTGGCCATTTTTTCTACCATGGTTTGGTTCTAATTGTCCCCAGAGAGGGAGGGACCGCTGCAAATCAAAGTTTGTCTGAGTGATCACCTATATCCTTTCATGACACATTTCTATCCGGGTGGGATAGAATGACTTGCTTGGACTGGCAATGAGGTGGAGCTGTTACTGACAGTGTAGCTGCTCTCAGACATGCACTTCCAGGTAATCTCCAGACATTCACTGGAGAGGCTGCATGTTAGGAGAGGCTCTGGACTTTCTCCCAAGGTTCTACAGGACAGACCCTGAGAAAAACCTCTAGATAAAGTCCAAGTGAGCTAATTTGAGAATACAGCAGGAGATCCTGCGAAGGATTTACCTCTAACATGCGACAAATGCAAAACAGAAAAAAACTCAAAGAACACCAATATATCAGGATTGAAAACTCAGATGAAGATGTCAGTGCTTTTGAAAATAAGGGCTGGTGTTAAACACTGGTGTCGATGTGCTGTAAACAAAAACACGTGAGAAGATCAGGAGAATTGTTCCATTACGTCCTGCCTGCTGCACCAAGTCACCTGAACACTCTGGAGATTTCTGTGTTGTGACGTGTTTGACCAGAGAATTTTCTGCTGTGTTGTTCATGTGTGATCAGCAAACTCCAGAGAATCTCAAGACCCATATAGTGTCTAAAAACAGCTTGAGCGGAAACAATGTTTTACCATCACTGCTGGTAGTCGAGTCATGACAGATAAAAAGCTATATGAAGCAAATGCAGGTGACTGCATCGCCATTCCCAAACACAGCCCTGGAATTTTCAAACTAAAACAGGAGCAGCAGCCTTTTAAAACTTCTAGCCACTTAATAAAGATGGGGATGACACACGGTGATGATTAAAACTAAAACAACTAAAATCAGTGCCAGGGTGCACTGACGCTGTTTTGGCAGCACATGGCAGCTCAACACCTTCCCAAGACAATTTATGTTGGTTTTCCGTTAATTGTTTCACCCATCTGCAGTTGTTCACTGTTCGAGGCACAATAGGTTTTTCAATATTTTTTTAATATGCTTTAATTAGCCAGATAAAATGAGTAAAGCTGCTTTGATGTAACAGTATGCATGATGAATGAGCAGATCTTGCCCTTTGGAGCCTAGCTCGCTAATACCTTTTTATCCGCTAATACAGACGATGAGTCATAGCAACAGGGAGGGGGAGGGGGAGGAGGGGGTGGTTGTGCTGCTGGCTGAGAGAGGCGAGTACAGGATGGAGAAAAGAGGAGACACGACGAGGGATTTCGCTTGTGTGGAGGGGCGGGGGGATGAGTGAGTGAAGCAAAAAAAAAAAAAGAAAAAGAAAGAAATACTCATCACAATTACAGTCCTGAAGGGCCGACCCACATTATGGGGAAAACAGAGCTGCAGTGTAACAGCTACACATCGTCTGCTGTTGTTTTACAGCAGGAAAAGGAAAGAGGAATATGACGTGTTGGACTAATTCCTCCTGCAGCATGTTTCTCCACAGAATCCAGAATCTACTCATCCAATTTCCTGCTCCAGTCAATCATAACCATATTGTTTGATGACGACATTTAACAGCGTTGCCATTATTTTAGTGCTGTCAGACATTTTTGTAAATTTAACACCTCTAAATATCCAGATATTGATTGTTGAGAGTTGGATTATGTGAAGTTAAGTTAGTTGTTTTGTTTTTTTCTCCAGCGTCAATGTCGCACTTTGACTCTCAGCCCATCTACGTATTGCTGCTCGAATTCCTTCATTCGAAATAATAAAACCTTCAAAGGGTTGAATTAAGCCAGACTTGAGTTGCTCGATGACATAACATGGAGATAAGCATCTGTTGTGAAAAGAAATTCAAAGATAATCTGAAAATGTGTTTTCTTTGGACAAAAACATTTCCATCAGGCTGGCGGTGTTCCTGAACAATTTGATAGAATCCCTCGTGATGACACCCAGTTGATATCAATGTGTTCTGCCTCAGCAGTTCTTGTTTTCAGCCCGACAGCGTTTACATGTTTTGTCAGGATAAATCATTGCAACCTCTCAATGTTCAGCACAGAGCTCACTCTGACCACATGCTCATTTTGCCTTTCTGCTGTGTGAAAGCCTCAAACTCGCCACAATCAGCATGTGCGTTCGACAGAGAAGAAAATGAAGCACCGCGGAGACTCAAACCAGCAGGTGTGATTCATTTGTCTCGTTTGCAGTTCCTCGCCTCGTCCTGAACTAAATGCGGTGACGGGTGTGACCTATTACTTTGACGTTCACGTTGCGCCCTGACAAAGTTACAGACCAGCATCTTAAAGGGCAAAAAGAGCTGCATGGACCCGATGCAGAAAGAATTGAGAAGAACACGTGTTTGCAGCATCGACTCTTCTTCTTCTTTATCTTCTTCTTCTTCTCTGAGATGTTGCAGAATTGGCCTCTCTCCCAGCTCTGCTGTGTAGAGCGAGGGCTAATAGTTCACAGCCTGAACAGAGCTGTAAGCGAACACATTTGGAGCCACTTACAAGCATCAAACATGTGAATTCCTGCCTTAATTCTCAGGACTGTTGATAAATGAAAAGCAGACACTTTGCACAAATGACCAATTGGACAATAGAAGTTTGTTTTGGCTTTGACGCTACAAGTATTTGCAGTTCAGGGCCTGAGCTGCCATTAAAACCAAAGAAAGCGAAGGTGGATGTATAACTCGAGATGATATGAGAGCAGAGACTTTGCATTTGTTGGGTGTGAGTGTGTCCTGATGGTGAGGGTGAAGAGTTTTGCAGCTGTGCAACAGCTTGTGTACATATTTATCTTCATGTTTTTGATTGTTTCCAGATTTGATTTTATCTTTTTAGGTATGACAAATTTCAGGAGGTGGAATTTCTGCATTGTCAGGTTTTAGCATTCTGGTGTGAAAAATGACTTGCTGGATCTATTAAAGGGTCAGCACACCCAAATCACTGAAATGTGAAACATATTTTGACCACACGTGGAACAGATTTCGTTGGAACCACATTGTAGAAAGATTAAAGTTGACATTGGTGAGGTTGGTGTGTTTTTAATGTAATTTTACAATGCTGAGAAGACCACAAAGGGGGGTGGAAGCACAAACTTCAGATATTGCACAACCAATGTTGGAAAAAAAATTTGGCAACACTTTCTAATAAGACACCGGTCATAGAAGTCCTTATTTTACTTATAGAAGTCAAAAGATGACTTTATGACTCTAACACACTCAAAGATATTTTTAACACAAGATAATTGGTCCACAAAGGTTGTCTAACCCTTTCATATGAAAGAAGCAAATGCACTGTTTGGTTGCAACACAGGTTTATTTCTAAGGCCTTTTTCTAACTGTTACTCTATGTCTTCATCATTCATGTTGGATTGAGACTGTCCAGTCAGTGACTCACTGGCGCCTCTTGTGGGACCCTTTGCTGCCTGTGGTCCTCTCTTCCTCTATCTTTCTTGTCTATCTCTCCAGTGGCAATGTCAATAAAACATAAACGACCAAAATAAGTAATAAAAGATTAAATCTAGCCTTTAATTTTTAGAGGGTAAGGCAAAAGGATGTTTTTTTATAACCTGGCAACCTATAGATGTTGTTTCTATTAGGGGCTAATAAAAATCATCATACATAATGATCAAGTCTGTGGTCATTTTACCATATATCTCAGGCCAAATTAGAGAACATTACTCTTAGACCAAGGTGCAAAACACACTGTAACTTCAAGCCCTTTTTAGAATTTACGACCCATGGATAAACGGTGGCTTTTTAAAAAGTGGTGCCCACGTGTTCAAAACCAGAATTGACGGCAGCTGACTTTCTTCATTTGAACTCTTTTAAACTCGATCCCTTCAGTGCACACACATGTATAATATTTATGCAGTAAAATCTTCACTCACTGTCCAAACACTGGGCGCACACAGTCTGAGTGGCTCCGCATTTCTTCACCACGCCCTCTCCAGGTGGACACTCCATGCAGCACTCCCCGTTGCTTGTGTACTTGCCGGAGTCACAGGGGAGCAGCACCGCCCGCTCCGTCTTAGATGACGACACTAACGCCACCTGGCAGCACAGTAGAAAATGTTAGAGGAGCATGTTGGCCACACACACACACACACACACACACACACACACTCACAGAGAGTGGACACAAACTTTCACACATACAAACACACAGAATGAGTCTATACACAGCAAAACAAATTGAGGAAAATCACTGCCATGTGTACGACCTGTTACTTAAGTCCAACCGCTCTCAGGATTCATCATAAATCATGTTGTCTCCACCTATTGCCTATTAGATACACTCTGAACCAGGCAGTCATATGAATTGTTCTAACAGTTCCCCTGAAGGCCCATCAGCTCTAATATAGTAAACGTACAACATCCTCCAGTCAGGCAGCTACCACAGGATCATGTGTGGACCACATTATACACATGCCCGTCCTGTTTACTGTCTAAAGGTGAGAGTAGCTGTGAACGTCAGCCTCTGCTTCCCATCACCACAGACACACACACCCACAGAGACATACATGCATGTACCTCTACACTTGTGAGGACTTACAATAATGTATTTCTTTGCACCTATCTGAACCCCCAGGCCTAAAATAAACCTTATACAAAAACCATATCCAAAACAGAGCTCTAACCCAAACCCATTGGCCCAAACTGCCTAAAATATGTTTTGGATCATCTGTAGTGACCGTCTGATTGGAGGTTAGGGTTTGGAGCAGGTGACTGACAGGAGAATAACCAACCACAGATGCATAGTCCCTCCAGTTGATCCATTCTTACAGCAACCGTGAAGTTTGATATCAAATCTATGTAAATTTAATCTGGACTGTATGCTGACTCTGTGGTTGCTCAAGCCCCAGAAAGCCCATTTCATGTCCTCCTAACTTTAACCAAAAGGTCTCTTTGTTTCACTTATGCTTTACATTGAAGGTGTTTATCGCGCCTTAGTGGAGGATCAGTCCCCAAAAATGTGACTCTGTCAACAGATGTTAGCTCCAGAGGGTTTGTTAGAAGTTCTCATAGACTAAATTCCTTCTCACTGGATCCACAGCTGAGGTGAGAGAGTTGGATTTGTCTTGGATCAGATTCTTTTCCATTACGCTGTCCAATTTGTTCAGTGTAACTTTGAATACATGCAGCACACAACCATTGCAGTGTCAATACACATGTACTTCCCAACACATATTTAATCCTATGTAACTATTGATCATTTGGTTTAAATTACTTGCATGCACAATTTACTTGTCTCCCTCGTGATGTCTACATCTTTCTGATCAGTTATCTCTCTGTCTCTTTTCGTTCATGTTGCATTTTGCTACTACACTCTGATATGAATGCCACGCAGCTTTACTGGCAAAAGAACTGAGGCTTTGCGTGTGTGTGTTTGTGCGTGTGCACACAACAATGTCAAATAAAAGGAATTCATATCCAGACATTTCAGAACAAAGAAAATCATTATACTGAATCCCTTTCATGTCCTGTGGCTTTTTGTTATGCAACGAGCAAAAATCTCATTTCCACTTAATTCACATTTGCTGAGACATCAATTCAAACTTTTCTGTCACTCTCTCCCTCCCTCCCTCTCTTACTCTCTCTCCCCCTCCCTCCTCTCTCTTTGGTCCCTGCTTTCATTCACAAGCAGATGTATTGAGCAGCCACCAGCTCTCTCTCCTCCTCCCCCTCATTCTCCTTCCTCTTCCTCGATATTTCACCCTCTCTGTCATTCCACGTTTTGCATTTGCCATCCTCATCACTCCTCCTGACTTTATCTCAACATCTTCTGAACAAACATCAGGTTTTCATGAGTTAAAATCACGATGACAGACGCATTTCTTCCTGCAAAATTTTTTGGGGATGCAGCTCAAACCCCCAGAAGAAGAGTTTCCCCTGCACCAACCCCCTCTCTTCTCCTGACACCTCCCTGGATTATAACCCAAAAAGCAGACTAATGACACATTCTGTCGGGAGGGAAATTGTTGCACCATCACCAGGAAACACGCAAGATGACCCAGCACGATACGCTTGTTTTTGCACTCTCCCCCAATTTCACGGTCAATTGGAGAGTTTATTTCTAAATTTAATTCTAAACCAAAAGTGCAGCCGACCGTCTCCAACCCCTCTACAGCAGCTGTCATAACAGAGTGTCCCCTCGCTTACAGGGGCTGTTCACACGATGACTGAGAGAGCAGCTGCCCTGGACACATACCACCAGGACGCACGGGCAGATGGATGTGCGCTCCGCTCTGCGCTTCACCACCAGCCATTCTCCAACTTTTCTTAAGATGCTGCAGCGTCCCTTTACCTCTGCTGACGCCTCCCTGTACCACTATACCTCTCCCTGTTCTACCACGTAACTGTGCCAGAACTAGTTATTGATAGGCAACTGTTTACGTCTGGGCCAGTGCGCATCAGACTGGATGTCCTGGATGCAGCCAAATGCGAAGCTGATATTTCAATTTCCCATAAAGTAATCCTCTAGCTGCGCTATCTGTAACTTTTCCTCCAAGGATGGAGACCACAAGAGGAAGGTGTTGGTGCGTGTGAGGGCATGTGTGTGCGCGCAAAGCTGGAGGGGTAATAATAATAATCAAACAAAGCATAGTGTTTGGCAGCATGCAGCACCTGCGTGTTTAACAGGGGGGGGACAACACAGTAGCAGAGGAATATGACACAGCCATGACGCAGAAGATGGCACGAAGAAGTGTGAGATTAGGAAAAGTCACCACTAAAGTCCGTGCAGGATTTTATTATAGCAATAACGCAGTAGGAATCTTTTAGGTCATATTTGAAAAGAATAACACAAAGTGCATAAGAACTCACTAACTGTCCTGACAGCCGCAAATACAGTAATTACAGAACAGACTCACCAGAGCGCACAAAATCACCAGCGGTAAGGTAGTAGTCATCCTGCGTCGCCTGCTGGAGTCACATAAAAAAGATCTTGAGCAGGGAGAAGGCAGCGCTGAGGAGGAAGAGGAGGAGGAAGACGATGAGGAGGAGGAGGAGGAGGAGAGCCGCTCAGCAGGAGAGTTCATTTTAATCCCAGCACCACTGATTTTATTTTTTTTTTTATCAATGAGTCCGCGCCATGACGCGTCTGCCCGGGACCTCTGGAGTGTACAAGTCAGATGCGACTGCCGGTGCACCCGCCCCCCACCCCTTCAACACAGAGTCGAGGAGAAGAAGAAGAGGAGGAAGAAGGAGAGGAAGATGAGGAGGAGAGCGTCCTGTCAGGAGGGCTGCTCAGCTGCAAGTGCACTGCGGAGGAGAGAAGAGGAGGAGAGGAGAGGGGGCACGTCCACTCTCCAGTTTATTGCCCCTGATACTCCTGCAGTACAACCTGATCCTCTCTCTCTCTCTCTCTCTCTCTCCCCCTCTCCCTCTCTCTCTCTCTCCCCCTCTCCCTCTCTCTCCTGCTTTAATCTCACGTGAGGTCTCCATCACAAAAGTTGCATAAATATGATTTTTATTCATTTATAATGAGCCCACATTATGTCTCTGACACATTCAGCAATACCCCCCCCCCCCCCCACACACACACACACACTCCCCTACAGTCTCTGCATGACTGCCCCCTCCTCCATAACACAAACCCCATTCATGCTAAAGAACTTATCACTCAACATCAGTGGTCCATTTCACTGATGCTCAAATCAAATCCCTGCAGCCAAGTTTGAAGATCCAGCTCCAAGAACTCAGAACCACGGATTCTGTGACAGCTGCAGATTGACGCTGACATGTTCAACAACCACATGTGCATGTCACACCACCATTGTCCAAATAATTTTGGCCATGTAGTAGGCCATGTCTCTTCATCACATAACTCAATTTTTAATTGCCACCAGCTCCGTGCCAGAGGCTGCATGCAGTTTGTGGCATCGTCCTGCTGGATCGCATTAAGCCGGAGTGTGTTTCTGATTATTTCCTCCTCCATGTTATGTAAATGAGGCAGTCAGATTATTAGAAACACCTTTCTCCATAATGTACTCCAAAACAAGACCACCACGAAGCCTTGCAGCCCCCGAAAGCTTTGTCTGAGAACCGAGGCCCCACATAAACATGTAAAACCAACATCTCACTTTCTGTAGAGATAACTGTTATACACCTCATATCATTCACACTTCATTAAACCGATGCACACAATCCCAGTTTTAAAAACAAAGTCTGTGTCTTTATGTTTGTGCAGAACTAATCCTTTTGTTGCCTGGCTCATTACTTAGCAACATCCAAATCCATGCAAGGTAACCTCAGTCCATTTCCAGTTCAAGGCACAGGGAGGTAATTGACCATCATGCAACACTAGAGGGAGACTCAGAGACTCACAGATGAGCACTGTTTATTTCATGTATTTACCTGAAGCATGAAGATTAGAAAATCTCTACCACTGTAAAACGTCTGTGGTGTAAAAGTACCACATTAACCTTTCTACTTCAGTAAAAGTAAGTTTTTTGCTTTTAATTATACTTAAAGTTTAAGAAGTAAAACTACTTGCAGGGTGAAGCCTGTACATTTATGCAACAGTGTACAGTCCTCCTTAGAAATATTTTTTAGAAAGAACCATGTATTGCAATTCATTGTTCAAAGGCAGTGGAGTATACACAGAGTATTCTCTACGTACAGTATTTAGCACTTGTAATGAAGAACTGGATATTCACTGTAGTTCACATCACATTATAAAACCTGCTGAACAT
The DNA here is from genome assembly GCF_024713975.1 of Paralichthys olivaceus. Classification (NCBI taxonomy): domain Eukaryota; kingdom Metazoa; phylum Chordata; class Actinopteri; order Pleuronectiformes; family Paralichthyidae; genus Paralichthys; species Paralichthys olivaceus. Next base: position 6,764,878 of record NC_091097.1, read on the forward strand.
GTTTGAGGTTACAATCTCATGGATCCATTAAGCAATATCACACATCTATTTTCTTTTTTGTCAAGATGAAAATACATTTGTTGGAACCACTTGAAAACCACTAATGTACGTCTCTGTTTGATGCTCATCGAGGTAGTTGTGCCTTTTGTCTCGGAAAAACCAGCGTTGATGGATATTGATCTGAGACAATGTGGCGATAAAGCAGTTGTTGCCACCAACAGAAATAAAAAAGGGGCTCTCAATCTGCTTCAAACCTTTCCCTCTTCTCCCATGATCCGTCGTGACCCTGCCACGTTCACCCTTCCACACCAGTCGTCAGCTCAGGGGACACACAGGCCGATGCCCCTGAAGCAGCAGCAGCAGCCAGAGGGTGATTTAGTTACACTGTTGAGATACATATGCTCTCCTGTATTGATCTTGGGACACATCAATTTTCCCACTTCCTACATCCTCCTTCAAGATCGCACCTCCGACGTACCCTCTTTCTGATGGCAATGACAGCACTCTTCTCCGTCAATACACCTTTCTTTGATACTGTATTCACACATTGAGTTCTTTACAGTATTTACTGTCTGAGGGAAGACACGAAATCATCCCAGCGAGCCCAAATAGACATGGCGGCTTTTTAAGCTGGAAACTCTCTTTGAATAATAATTAATAATACTCTACAGCGTTGTTGTTTTTATTGTCAGATTCAAATAACAGTGTAACAGAGATGTACTACAACTCTCAGATGAAATCAGAGAAGTGTCCTCTGAATCGAGCGCCTTATGAGTCGTATCATGGGTATAATGATATGTGCTGACAGGGCATTTGGGAGGATACATGGTTTTTTTCACAGTAAGTATCAAATTTCCAGCCATGTGATTGGTCAGCGATAGGAAATGTCACGTTGTCTGCAAGGTCACAAATAGAATACGATCTTAATGAAGATGACTTGCAGCAAAACATGACGTCCCCTGAAAACACAAAACAGGAGGGCAACCTTTTTTGAGTAACACACTTAATATGATAATAAAAATGATAAATTGATGGGTAAACAAAAAGAAACAATTGGGATTAAATAAGTGCTATATTAATTACATTTTAAAAAAAGAAGAAATAAAATGTGCTCATGTGTCATCATGACACACATCACAGTATTTAATGACAGACATGTGAGATATATATATCAGTTTCAGCATCATCCATATACACACACATCATAAAAATGTCTCGTCCTCCATCCAATTCTCAACACTGGTGATAAATGGCTGACAGCTCTTATAAAACACATCAGTGTTTCCCCCTAAGGATGAATCTAACTTTCTCTAACTGCTAAATGAGATCTTTAGTGTAGGTGGGTGGTGTTTCATCCCACACTTTTATGTATTGCACATAAACGTCCTTTATTACAGCTGCTGGTTAACTTGGCAGCGTGAGACAGACCTAATCATCTAAATCATCTTGTGTTTAAAAGATGTTTCATCGCTGCAGTACAATGGGGTTTGACTGTGGGAAATGTGGTAACAATTTATTGTAAGAGTATTTTCCATAATTTCCGAAAATTTTGTTGGTGTTTGGCTGTGAACTTTGTGGATGTTTCCAAGAGACACCAGAGCAATTTTCCATTCATTGTAAAATAAATGATGACAGCTTTTGTGGTTTGCAGTGATTACGTACCCATTTATTATAGGTTTGAGAGTTTTGAGAAGTAATCATAGGAAATTGTGTAAAAATTAAGTGAAGGATAATTCATAAACAATTTTATTTTGAGTCCTTACAGTTGTGATTACGATGCGGAGCCACAGTGAGTAAGGTCCCGCTGATACACTGCCCGAACCAATCGTGACTCAGTCTCAGCTGTCAATCATGACATTTCACCCTGTTTTATAGAATCCAATAAGTAATTACAACCAAACTTATCAGAAACATGAAAAAACATGTGTGATAACATCTACCTGAAATGACAGAACCCTTCTTTGAGAAATAAGTCGTGTATTTTGACTCTTACACCTGTGGTTATGAAATGTTTTGAAAAGATCATCGTGAATATGCTTAAGATGGGTGTTGTTTTAAGTTTGGACCTTTGCCTACAGACAGGGGCGGAGCACAAAGGATGCTGTCGCAAGTGTGACGCATCTAATCAGGTAGGATCTAGAGAACCCCAAGGCTTATGCAAGCGTCCTCTTTGTAGATTTCTGTTCAGCTTTTAACACTATCCAACCATACCTATTGGAACAGACGTTTAATGACATGCATGTTAATCCTTTTATCATAAAATGGTTTTATTCTTAACAGGTCCCAACAGGTGAAGGCAAATAGTTCACTTTCCAGTGTCAAATACTGTAGCACAGGTGAACCATGAGGCTGCGTGAGCTCTCCTTTCCTCTACACACTGAAAACTAATGAATGCATGAGCAGTTGGACAAATAATTACATCATCAAATTTTCTGTTGATACAGTGACTGGTGAGTCATCATCTAATTTTTAACGTCCAAAAGACGAAGGAGATGATATTCGACCCCAGAGAGGCGAGAGCCCATTAACCAGTGACAAAGTATCGAGCACGTGAACACTGTTAAATATCATTGGCCGTATAGACTTTCTGTGTGGGAGGTTAGCGCAAAGGGTGCACTTCCTGCGCAGGCTGTTTGGTGTGAGCTCCAACGTAAATGGTGATATTTTACACTGCTGTGCCAGAAAGTATAATTAGATAATTATAATATATATTTTACATAATTATATATATACGTATTTGGTGGATCATGGTGGATCCTGATGGTGGTGGTGGATCCTGATAGTGGTGGTGGATCATGGTGGATCCTGATAGTGGTGGTGGATCATGGTGGATCCTGATAGTGGTGGTGGATCATGGTGAATCCTCTTTTATGTATTATATCCTTCTATTGTTTTATCTTTTTAAGTGTTTTTATGGCAGGTGCAATATTCAACTCACTTTCATTCTGCATGATTATTCTGGGTCTTACACTAGATGTCCTTGTGTACTGTTTTTTATTGTTTGTTACACAATGCAGCTGGTGTGCAGCTGCTGTAGCACATTGGCCCAAGAAAACTTTCCCTATGGGGACAATAAAGTATATTTAATTTGATTTGATTGAGTTTGGCACATGTCCCATCCCCTTACAAGGATGAGGTGGGGTTAATGAGCAATACTGCAGCCAGCCACCAGGGAGAAATCAAGTTGCTTTGGATTCACTCTTGAGGAGCTGTCATGCTGTTCAACTTTATACAGTCTAAGGATTTTCCTAGAAATTGCTGGTGAGATAGAAATGTGCCAAGATTAAGATCCTTTATTTTACAGATCTGAGCACATTAGAGGGAAATATTTTTGTGAGTGTCAACACTGATGTGACATGTTATCATGTGGTTGTGTTTTATTCGTTGATCGTACCAGTTTGAAACACAGAAGTAAGGAATTTCCAATGCAGCCAGTCATTCACAGATATCCACCATATATCATTTAGATTAAATATCATCTTGTGCGAGAGGTTAACTTTTATGTATTTTATTTTTACTTTTGTGAACTCTTAGTGTTTGTTTCCATTTTATTTGAGTTGTTTGGGTGTAGGTGAGTACATTTCATTGTGGCCTACAAAATTCAATGGAATGAAAAATGTAGTTTTGAGTCCAAAATCAGTCCCTCATCCATGTATCTCCTCGCCTGAGGTATCAGAACTGTTCAGTGGTGAGAGGTTTATTCAGATTTAGGACCCTTATACTTCTAATCATTTTTCAGAAGCACAGCAGTCATTTTCAGATCAGTAAGATCCAATGCACTTGTTACATTCCTGTTGTGTTTATCGACAGCACACACACACACATTGTTTTATTTTCTCCTGAGCCCCATAAAGATGTTTTTACTCTCATTCTTACTTTATCTTTGTTTACTCTGTTAAGTCTTTACAGTGTTTGCTTCATGAGCCACATTAAAGACTAATACTATAAAAATTTCTTTGATTGTGATTCAGATTCTTTAAAAAGGAACTATCTGAGTAATAAAACTCCCAAATATATTCCGGCAAAGAAAGAAATTGCTTTGTTGGGTGTTGCAACGCCTGCATGTTTGTTATCAGTCCTGTTGAGTTGTTTGGACTGAGACATGTTGCAGATTAAAAGACGGAGGTTAAAGTGATGACTTTCATCTGGAAGAGTCTTTGAAGGTGGTCACAACCACATGGGGTGAGCAGTGTGGCTCCTTATGTTCCTATTTCACCGCATTTTTCAATTCTTTAACTTATTTTTCTCAAATCAAAATTGAAGTTGCAATCTTTCATTTTGTACCAGTACTTTCTAGAGCCAAAAAAATTGAATAAGGACTCTCTAAAAATATTCATAAATTCCACTGCACTTCTGATTAGTCCTATAAAACCCTGCAAACATTTAATTAGTGCAGTATTTGGAAGAATCCAACTGCACGTTTTAATAGCCTGTTTTGATCCAGAGGATTGTGGGTACTGTACGTAATCAGTCACTTCTTGGCTGTTGTTCACATCCTGATTGCAGAAGTAAAACAAATAATATCAAGGTTAACACCGCTTCTTTTTTTAAAATGTGGCTTAAGATCTACAGGAAACCAGTAAATACACTGTGGGACTGGGCCATATTTCTTCTCTTTAATGGACATCTTATAAAATACAGATGTTGTCATGTTTAGATGCAGATAAGTCTGCTCATGACAAGAGGCTTTTTCCTGCCGCAGTTTAAAGACAGTGTGTGTGACCCTGGTGTGATGTTACAAAAGAGCTTTAAGTGATTTCTTATCTCAGTGCAGTTGAGATGACAGACTGTGGCTGATATAAGAGCTGAGTTGCCACCGAATGAAGTTATGGATGAGCGTGTGTCCAGGGAACTACTGGGGGGGGCGAGAGTTGCATCGAGTCGGGAGGGTGGACACCAGATGTTTTGAGCGGGCTGCCAAGTACAGGATAGGACGTCACCTGTGACTGGTTACACATCTAAAACCATGAATTATAGCTCCCACTCAGCAGAGAGGAGGAGACGCGCTCACCCTTCGCAAATCGTTTGCAAATATAAACCACAAGAAACTGGGAGCTGGAGCCGAGCCAACGCCGAGGGGAACGTACACTTTTCTGCTGGCAGCCTGTCTTTACGCTGTCATATTCATGGTTGGGGGGTTTTCTCCTTGGTTAACTTTAACTCTGAACGTAAAGCTCAAGTATCAGAGTTTCAAAGAGGAGAATAAAAATGGATATTGAAGCAGATGACCCCGTCGGAGCCATTTAAACGACCTTGTTACGGTAATATTACAGGAGCCAGAGCACGTTTTCTTATAAAAAATATATCCATGTATTTATGTAAAACAGATACTATAAATACCAGCTGTGCATTCAGATGTTCAAACTCCTGTCTGACGGCCTCGGGCTGTAATCAATGGTTTTTGGCCAATAACACAGCAGCAGTGGTTTCTCCTTCCTGTTGCTTGCCGACACAAAACAACATTTTCCTGCCAATATATTTAGAGACATGAAGGTGTGCCAGCTTCCGCACAGTTCTTCAGGCTGTGTAACATTTTCTTAGAGAAACAGCCAATGTTTTTACTGCCTCTCTTCACTCTGCATCACTGCTAAGTGAATTACTTAAGCAAAGATTAACTCCGCGGCTAATTACAGTAGGTGAGTAATTAATGACTAGTGGACTGAGGAGGATGAGCTCTAATTTCTCCTTCTGTCGCTTCCATACGGAGGGTGTGTATCTCTGTTCAGTCATCCCCCCTCGGTGCTTCAGTGATCATGTTTACTATGCACTTTTACAAAGCCAGATTTTTCTGTTTGAGTTCAAGAGCAATTTATTGGAAACAGAGCTCCACGCAAAATCAAAGAGTGTCCGAAGCGGAGGACTTTTCATCATGCAGTTTCACCGCTCATCTGTTCTTTGCTCGTTCAAAGCTTTGTTTGCGGCCGATTCAGCTGCACTTCCAATGTGCATTCCACAGTGAAGGAGCTGGAGAGATGACCTGCAGCCAAACGCTGCTCGCATGTGCCAAGGAAAGCGGAAGCAGCAGCAGAAATAACAACATGACAGTTAATACATTGCACAGACTCCTGAGAAATTTCTTAGTAGCAAATGATGAAAACTAATCAAGAACTAAAGGCTTAAATGAACAAAAAGCACCAAGTAGCAACTGATCAGGTCTGAATGGAGGCCTGTGTGATGTAAATGTAAAGTTACTTGGGAACAGACAGTATATAAATGATGAATGGCAAGACAGTTTCCCAAAAAGGAAGACAAAGGTTAACCCCTTGGTGGCTGCCAGCAGTATAGAGGATGAATCGCACCACCTCCATGTTGGTGGATGGGACATGGACCAATCTAAAAAAAAATCGGTGTAAATGTCAATTTCTTTTTTTCTTTAAGATGGTTTCAGTCAGGTGAGGGATCACACTGTTTGTTCAAGTGCTCAGCAAGTTTGTTTTAATTAGTTCTTTATTCAGGAGCATGATTTTTAATATAAATATTGATTTCAACCCTGCACTTACACTCAAACAGCCCCTGCTTAAATTTGCTCCATTTGTGCTTAAATTGTGCGCTGCCACTTCCTGCTCTTCAGCTTCAACTCTCTCATGCCACATCTGTGTGCCCAGGTAATGTCTGCTGTCTGATTTCTCCTTTAGTCTTGGATCTTTTCTTCTGCTCTTGGTTTTTTTTTTGGGCAACAAGTCTGTTAAAATTATCCAACGGCAAGTCTAGTCTTGACAAATGAGACTAACTTGTGATTGGTTGGGTGTGTGTGTCGGCGTGACCTTGTTACCGTGGATCTATGTCCCATTCCGCACTGATCAGACTGAAATGATGCATTCCTGTGTTTTGGCTTCATTTCTGGGAGGAAGTGGAAACGTGTAGTCCATCTTTATATACAGTCTATGCTTCATATCTCCTGTTACATATGCTCTATAATCACTATGGTGTTGTAGGAATAGCCCTGTGGGTAAGTCGACCCGACAACTCAATGGATTAACTGCAATGAAACCTGGCTGTTCCTGTTGTTTCAAATCTTACCTCTCCCAACTGCCCTGTACTGACCTCAGTGCCTCCCTCCATTCGTTATTCCCCATACCCACCTGCTCACCCGTTACACTTTCTCTCATTAACATTCCCTCAGTAACCCACCCAGTATTTACACTCATCCCTTGCCAGATTGTCAGTTGTGCCATTTTAGTCACAGCTTTCCAAGTTTTTCTCTTCTGCTTGATCGTCTGCCTGGTTTTTGGACTGTGACTTTTTTGTTCGCCCCTTTTGATCTGTTCAGCTGTGATTCCTGCCTGTGTCTGACACAAGCCTCGACCACAGACTTGGGCCCTCGTTATAACCCTTTGCTTGTTGTTGTTGTGCTTAGCCAACAACTTTCACTAAAGGTTAAGAGTTTGAGCTTTTATTTTTGTCCACTGACCAGAAAGCTGGTGGTCCAACCCCCAGTCCCTTTTTCTTCCCAGTTTGCTTGCTGAAGTGTTCCTGAACCCCTGGCTGTTCTGTCAGTGTGAGAATGAATGATGTGTGATTAAAAATGTGTTAAGTAAATAGATCAATATGACTCGTAGTGTAAATTGCTCTATAATACTAAAAGCACTATACAGTTGCAATCCATTTATATTAGAATTTAGCTCAAAGCACCCTCACAGAGTCTCCAGCATGACCGTAGATCCTCTATAGTCACAGTAAACCCTCTCAGGCCCACAGCATGCATCAACACTGCCAAGACCATGGCTTGTTTTACTTTACAGCTTCACACTGCAAAATTGGTGCTGCAAGGCTGAGCAAGCTCCTTAAAAAACACGTTCTAATGATATGCAACATGATTTCCTCAGTTTATTGATGTTTTTATTGGAAATGATTTCTCCAATCAGAATAATAATTTGGACTAGAGCGAAATGTTTATTTACCCAATGGCAACTAGAGCAAAGTTTGGCTGTTATTGCTGCATGAGATAAGAGTGATTTGGATGAAATGACACATTTTGTATCCAATTTTCTAAATGTGAAATGTGTTATTTCATCTGATGGAGAAATAAAAAAAATAATCTGCTTGCGACTTTTGTTCAGTGAAATTACAACTTCTAATGCAGTTAAATCCTAAATAAATTGTTAGATACGCACGTGCTCTTGATTGATTGATTGACTGATTGATTGATTGGTCTGACAAGTGTCTGGCCACTATGACAACTTTTGTAACTGATCGTTTTTGTTGGGTCGTAATTCAGGCTTTTGTGCACTCACTTGTGAAGTATTGCCATTTCAAATTAAAATCTCCGGTGTGGTAATTCAAAGGGTCTGTATAAGTCTCTGATATTAATTTATTGGGATGTATGAACAGTTGTTTAAACAGTATTCTGCTGTTTGTAAAGTAACACTCATGCAGTACTGGGAAAGGTCAGTGTCCAAAAGGTTTTAATCACCTGGAGAGAGGTCATACTGGTCTGCCCCAAGAAACAAACAAGGGGTTGGAACCGACCATAGTGATAGAGACATCCTACCATCACGTGATCCTTACACCACACAACAATGACAAGTGGACATTTACCACCCAACTGTAGAAACAAAGATAACAGAGGGAACTGACCCAAGAGGCGGATACTGAATGGGAGCTGCTAAACATCAAATTGCATTTAAACTGTGCATTGAAGCCAGTTACTCTGTAGACAAACTCAAGTTCATCTACCTACTAATTCTCTTTAGTCTCTTTAAAGTAATAGCACTCCATACGTTGCGTTCCTGCTAGCGTGCTGAATTGCACAGCTATTATTTTGAAAAGTTGTGTGCATCTGAAGATTGTGACAATTGCTTAAGAGACCTTTGAAATAGTTGAAATGCAATGTATGAAAAAATAATCCCAGTTAAGTGAATCATTAAAATTTACATATGAACCACACACGAGCAATAAAAGTAAGAAAAGTCAGTTTCATTCTTAAAAAATCTTGACTATAAAATCTTCTTGGCAGATAAACCAGGTAGGATGAAAGCACATTTTTCTGACTGCACTGTAGACTGTTTATTGAAAGCTCTGCACATAGCGCCCAGCACTCAAAAAAGTGACAGTATATTGTAGAACTGTTTGAAGAGAATAATTCTGAGGGAGATTAATCTCGGTGGAGTCTATGACCATGATCCACACATGCCGGATGATCATGTCATGTCAGAAAGCTTATGTTTCCCAGATTCCCAGACAGACACAGGACGCAGCGGAGGTGCAGTAAAACATCAGTCATATTGCTCCTGAGATGGTTCAGCGTGTTTACAGTGACCCAACACACACAGACACTAAACACTAATCCTGTTACATGAAAATCAGACAGAGACATTCAGGGGATGTATCACTGAGCAGGTGCAGCATAACTTCCCTGTAAAGTCGTTAAAAAAAAAAGAGAAAATCCTTCTGTGTTCTCGCTGTTTCTGATTCTGTCTCCACATAGCTGGTGGTCGGAACGTGTTCACCTCCATATTCACCCCTGGATCCCCTGCTGTCACTGCGTGGGGAGGCATAAGCACGAACGCTCCGCAGTTGTAAAACATGTGACCCCCCCTCTGAACAGTTGACCCTGAGGTACCTGGGAACCAGAAGCCAAAAGACGCAGGAGACAGGTTGTGTTTACACAGCTGATGTCCAGGAACACATATACAGGTCGTTTTTACCGACACAGTGGCTGCAAAAAATGTCCATCTTAAACCACTCACTTCATTTCATTGTTTACTTTTGAAATTATTTTTCATGGTACAAGGGTCAAGGGTGAGATGATTCTGAAGTTTCCACCGCGGCTCAGAAAGAAGAAATAAACAAGTTTTAGGAAAAATGTGTCTGCTCACCAGCAGTTCGCCCAAACCCAGTGATGTTCTGAGATTAGAGAGGGAATTTGCGAGTGTGAAACAGAAACTACCAGTTGAGTATCACGATGCTGGAGGCACATGACTAAATGTGCACCCCGCCTCTCGTCCAATGATAGTAGGGAAATGCGCTCCCATGTCAAGGTCCACATCATAAGGATTCATCAGACTCAAATCAAGGCCAAATGAAGTGGATCTTCTCTGTGTTAAATTCTGTTTTTGTGTTCTGAAAACACAAACATCTGCCCCCTGGTGGCTGCCTGCAGTATAGGTCATAAATCCCGACTCACGATAGTGGATTGGAGAGAGACCAAACTAAAAAAGTCATTGTATACGTCAAATAGTTTTTTCTCTAAAATGGTTTCTTTCATTTCAGGTAGGCTATCACACTGATGTTCCTTCAAGTGCTCAGCAAGTTGGTTTTCATTAGTTATTTGATGTGTGTTTTTTTATTTCTTTACACAAGAGTGTGGTCTTTCAGTTTGTGAGCAGCACTTATTGATTTCATTTTTCAAAATTTGTAACGCTCTCAGTCAAAACCCTGCGTTCCCACTCAAACACCCCTTTCTTGTTCTTAAATCTGCTGTGTTCTGCAGCTCCAGCTTCAAGTCAATTGAGACTAGTTTGTGATTGATTGAGAGTGTGTCTTGGTGGGACCTTGTTACTGCGGCGCCATCTCCCATTCCCTATTGGTCAGACTCAAATTATATCATCAGCACCAATCATGCAGATCCTCTCTCTTTTAAATTCCGTCTTTGTGTATACTGGAAACACGAGAGGTAATTTTGAAGCAAAAATCCAACTTGCCTTAAGATGAAACCCTTTTGATTCCATCAGCTCCAACTGCTGAAGGCTCACATTAGTTTCAGCACAGCCCCGACCCAATCTCCTCCTTATGTGCTATAGTTTTTGTATTCTGATTAAATTTAAGTTTATCTATGCAGGATTTGTTCTGCTGTATTGTTTAATTGCTTCAGTCATAACTGTTTAATGTGCTCTTCCTTGACACTGCCTCTGGCTGAAATACAGAGCATCTGCTGTCCTTCACACCTTAAGTTTTTGGGTGTTAAAGTAGGAAGATGTTAAATAATTATAATTTTATAGTAGGATAGGGTCAAATTTAGGGCTGCATGTTAAAAATATACCAAATCGGCACTATCCCCACAGTTTTTTCCCAACATATCTGCTGTGCATTGATGTAACCATCTCTGACTTGTTTCCATTTATTTCCATGTGAACTTCTTAATTGGTACTAACCTGTCTCCAGCTTTTACACAAATATGTTTTTCACTATGAAACACCAATCACCAGTCCATTAGCCTATCCTCCAAACTGCCTGCCATATTGCCTCTACACTCCCCCTACTCTTCACGTAGCATTGACTTCTGAGACTGTGCACAAGCAGCAGTCCTAATAGATGCAGGATGCGAGAGGCAGCCATCATACGCACACAAGCAGCTTCACTGTATGTGCGCAGGATTGTAGATAGACCTGGATGATGCTTTGATTGTACTGTAAGAGGGAAATAAATGGCCTCCTGATTGTACTCCATTATCTTTCCTTTTACTTGTCTCCAGGGAGTATTTTAAAATTAACTGTCATTGTCGTCTCCATTTTGTTCTTCGTGAAAACGACAATAAAGACACATTTATAAAATGGATTTGAGAGCATCCTTTCATCTGCAAGTAATAACACAGTTTCCCTCTCCTCGGAGTGAAGTGAAGCGCTGCCTCAGATAAAACCATTTATGATTCACTGTAATGGAGAGAACTACTTCTTATCTGCTTTCTTGCCCACTTTTCTCCGTCCTCTTCGTGGTGACGCTAACGACTATAATCAGCCAAATGGATGAGCTGCTTCATGTAAGGTGATGGTGATGGAATATTGATGGCGTTGCCTGATTTTAAATCTTGATGTCTATCGAGACGCCGCTCCCCGCTCTTTGAGGGTGCATCAAGGACATCAGTGGATAAATAGTGCCGTTTCCTCAGCATCAATAAGAAAAGCTTCTGTTATGATGCAAAAATTGTGATTCAAATATATTCAGATTGAAGAACTGCAATTATATTCTGGTTGTTTGCATAAATAGAAGCAACAGAACATCTACATAATACCCCTGCAGGCAGAGACGTTGGCATTTCACGTGCCTTGCACAAATTTTGTCTCATGCAGGAATAACATCCTGGGAGCTTACCGTAATGTCCATCTTCCTCCAGTTTGCATGAGCATCCTGGGATCATAGAGGCCACTGATGTTTGAGCTCTTGCCACCTGGACAGAGGCAACCATCGTGCAGACAAGAGAGCGACATAAGAGAGAGGCCAGGAGAGAAATCGAAAAACAAATGAAAAGAGGTGTTAAGAGCGGAGGAGAGGAGAGAAGGGGGACGGTGGTAAATGGTGAGCTGTTGACTGAGAGCAACTTGAAGATGAGTATTGACAGCCGGGCACAGAAAAGGGGAGTAATGCGATTAGCTGGTTGGATGGTATTGAATAGCAATCTTAGATAACCCGATCCTCTTCCTCTACCTTATTCCAAGCATCCTCTACTTCTAGAATGTGATCTTCCTGAGCGCCGGACTTCCACAAACAGCTCAATACCATTAGATAATATTGAATAATGAAGGCTTTGACTCAGATCATTAAACACTTTTTGTGCACATGAATCCATGAGGCTCTACAGCGTATGTGCACGTCAGTATTTCCAAACCTTGGTTTTAGTTTATTTTGTTGCTTCATGCCATACATGTGAGGTTGATAGACACGTGTGTTTTTGTGTATGTGTTTGTTAGGTGTGCAGTCAGGTTGCGTTTCCTTACCATCATGCTTTTCGTCTCATTGGCTGTGATAGGGAGTCATAACCCTGGGGGGGGGGGCGGTCATGTGCACTCAGCCAGCGTACATGGCTGCCTGCTAATGTCCTGGAAATCCTCAACGCAGAGAAAATAAACCCTCACTGTGTGTGTGCCTGCATGTACTGTCTACGTGGACATTCGCTATTAGTCTTGGCTGTAAACAAAATATCTGAACGCATTCGTCTTTGTTTTTTCCCATTCTTGTTTTTTTATGTTATCTTGTTTTTCAGCAAGCACCATCACATATCTCCCGTAACACAACTTGCATCCCAATAACCTCTTTACATCCCTTTATGTTGTTGTCATTCAAGCCACAGACTCCTCCACTCAACCGTACATTCTCCTCCTCAGGAAAAAGACCAGTGGCTGCAGTATCATATAGCTACAGACAATTAAAGTCAGTCATCCAAATATAATGTTAAAGATTGTATCAATGGAAGACTAAATTCATGGATGCTGCCATGTATAATATAACTTCTATCAGTATGTAAATGTTATACGGCAAATGAAAAACAAACCTGTAGTGATGAGATAGAAGTGATGAAACTCTCCAGCATATGAAATATATTAGAGAAAATTGTATCTGAATTCATCAATCTACTCACCCCTCAGAAAACTAAAGTTGAAATCATAGACTATCCAGAAACGAAGCCAAAATTTCCCAAATACAAACGCTGCTATCTCGTGCCAAATATGGAGCCAGAGTCTTTGCGTTAGTAATCAGCAGAAGAGAGCCGTGGTTGCAAGGTCCAGTCGATACATGCGCTCAACTAATTACGAATCAGTCTTAGCTGTCAATCATGACATTTTAACCATTTTTTTATAATATCAAATGAATAATTAAGACCAAATTTGTATAGATCGGAGTGACAAGAAGTCACTAAGATAAACATCTTTGACTTCTTAGTTAAGTGAATGCCCCATCCACTAACATGGAGGAGGGGGAGTTTATCAACAATGCTTCAGCCAGCGACGAGGGGGTGAACAAGATGCATCAGCTTCACTTTTGTATTGACATCCATCTTTAGATACAGTCCATGGGCTGTACTGAGGTGCTGCAGTTTTTCAATCTAAATATTACTATTGACATGCTTACACACAAATACCATAGCTAGTATGGTGAGGTTCAAAAAGTAAAACCTTTATCATGTTGTCCCTCTTAGTTTGGCGTGTTGGCATGCTCACGATTTAGAACAGCTGAAGTTGATGAGAATTGATGAGAGTTTTGCAGACATGTAATCATTTGTCAAAGTGTCAGACAAAATGAATAGTCGGGATCACAAAAGTTATTCATCCTGTGGAAGACAATGCTTTAAATCATTTCTGAGCTATTTCATGACAAACTATTACTATCAAAATAAATTAGCTCTATCTCATGGCGACAGTAAAGATCTGACATTTATAGTAATCAATCCATTAATAGTTAAGATGTTTCAGTCTAGAATAAAGTGGTGAACTGACATTAGAGCCATGCTGCTAATTTAGCCTAAATCTTGATGTCAGTTCATATTTTATACTCCAATAACCAAGGTCTGCAGGTTGGGAAACACTAAGCACACTGAAATAATAATTTAATCAAATATTCTGATGTGTCTTTAAGTCAAAATAATATTTCCCTGGTTTTAATACTTAGCTGTAGTAAAGCAGTCCTGAGCGGTTATGCTGTTTTAGAACTTCTATGATATACATCTTATTTAAGTGCTCCTGACATATTGCAGCGATAAACTGCTGTGAAAGCATTCTGCCACGTCGGCCGTCGTCGGGAGCTGAGCATCTGAAGGTGAAGTCGACTTCAGGGTCAAACCAAACCCAGTAAGCCTCGGCTGATTTACAGGGGGCTCTCCACTCATCCTGTAATAGCTCCTTTCTAATAGCCACTTGCAAAGCAGATGTTGTCTAAATTTTTCACATGCAACTGTGTTGCTTTTCCTATTTTGTGGTCTCCAGTTGTGGGGTTAATGATTTAACGAGTGGGACCTTCTGAGAAACAGACACATATTGAAAATGAAGCTGGAATTCGGGCCACTAGTGTGCAGTTATTTTCCTTAATTGTTTCCTGAACTTTGCCCTTGAGGTTTTCCCTGACCTGGCATATCCTGATGGGGTTCAATGACAGACGTGAATATGGGAAGATGGAAGAGGGGAGACCTGGAATGTGCGTGTTTGTGTGTGTTTGTGTGTGTGGGGTTGTTCTGGTCCAGACCAGGTGGTAGTATAAAGCCAAATGTACCTCATTTACTCCTGACACGCACTCCTCCATCACCTCCACGCTTCAAGCATGGACTCATTTAGACTTTTCTTTAACTATTACAATGAAATTGCTCCCACAGGCTAAATGTGACGCTGTAATTGTGTCTCGGCGAGGTCAGAAGCTCCCACATCAATGTCCCGTGCTGCCCTGATGGATTATTGTTTGGAATCAGAGCTGACTTGGCTGCATTGAGAATGAACCTACCAAACTAAGAAAGACTTGACTGTGATTTACATCCATCCATCTGTCCATCCATTCTCCATCACAAGGTAGTCCAGACGTCTTTCTGCATGTGTAGCGCCTCCTGGGGTTGACTTTATCACACCTGAAGGACTTGACTTGAAATTTAAAAGCAAACACATTCAAGTCTTAAGGTCTGACCTGGTGAGATCTTGAAATAGTAAAATAAATAACACAGGGTTCAGTACATATTGTGTAGCTACACATCTTAGCCTTTTGACCCACATTTTGTTGAGAATAAAAATAAGAACTCAATAGTTATTTTCCAAAAATATTCTAATTACACTTATAATAAGACACATT